>NC_091995.1:87265454-87865454 GCF_044704955.1 Pristiophorus japonicus
GGGTTGCATAGGAACATAAGAACGAGGGGCAGGAGTAGGCCATTCGGCCCCTCAAGCCTGCTCCGCCATTCGATGAGATCATGGCTGATCTTCTACCTCAACTCCACTTTCCTGCACTGTTCCCATATCCCTTGATTCCCTTAATATCCAAAAATCAACCGATCTCTGTCTTGAATACACTGAGCCTCCACAGCCCTCTGGGGCAGAGAATTCCCAAGATTCACCACCCTCCGAGTGAAGAAGTTTCTCCTCATCTCAGACCTAAATGGAGACCCAAAACTGTGCACACTACTCCTGGTGCGGTCTCACCAGGGCCCTGCATAATTGCAGTAAAATGTCTTTACTCTAATACTGGGCTGGAGGAGATTACAGAGCAAGAGAGGGGCGAGGCCATGGAGGGATTTGAAAACTAGGAGCAGAATTAACAACATTAACTGCATCTGCTAAACCAATTTATCTGCTTCCCGATTGGATCGGCGTTCTCAATTTATCATGAAGGCGACTGTCATTAAACAAATAAGAGAAATTATTCAATTCTCGAATTTCAGCCTCACTGTGTTCAAACAGTGAACTCTGCAAAGTTAGAATGTGCTGATGCTGCCCGGCCAGTTATATATATGAACATGTATATAGATATCCAAGCTGCCGGCTTCTTTCTGATGAGAAAATGCTGGGAGACAGAAACCTGACCCGTGTGCTCTAAAGGTTCTGGATTCCAACACACTCACAACAGCATCATGTGAATGGAAGGCAGTGCAACGCTGATGAAAGTTCACTCCTGGTTATTTGCAACGTGTCGTTATTTGCTGAACTCACAGGCCCCCTCTTTTGATGCAACGCTTTATGGATTTCCTACCAGACCTCGGCCAGAGCTGAGGGTACCGTCTTTCAGCTGAGGCATCAAACCGAGGCTCCCGTCTGCTCTCTCAGGTGGACGTAAAAGATCCCACGGCGCTATTTGGAAGAAGAGCAGGGAAGTTCTCCCCGGTGTCCTGGTCCAATATTTATCCCTCAATCAATGTCACCAAAAAAACAGATTATCTGGGTCATTGTCACATTGCTGTTTGTGGGAGCTTGCTGTGCGCAAATTGGCTGCTGCGTTTCTCACATTACAACAGTGACTATACTCCAAAAGTACTTCATTGGCTGTGAAGTCCTTCCTCCCTCCCTTCTTTCCTTCCCCCAAGCAAAATACAAGAGCAAGACCTGTCTGAGAGCCTGACCTGTAGCCTTCAACCTCTCTCTCCCTCCCTCCCTCACCCTTATTTCCCATCTCCCGGCATGGAGTATTTTTGGACTAGAGTGTGGATTGAGGATCAGGGGTAGGGGTTGTTGTGCCAGATCTAAGAACATAAGAAATAGGAGCAGGAGTTGGCCATTTGGCCCCTCGAGCCTGCTCCGCCATTCAATAAGATCATGGTTGATCTGATCCTGGCCCCAACTCCACTTCCCTGCCCGCTCCCCGTAACCCTTGACTCCCTTATTGCTCAAAAATCTGTCTATTTGCAGCTTAAATATATTCAATGACCCAACCTCCACAGCTCTATGGGGCAGAGAATTCCAAAGATTCACGACCCTCTGAGAGAAGAAATTCCTCCTCATCTCCGTTTTTAAATGGGCGACCCCTTATTCTGAAACCATGCCCCCTAGTTCTAGATGCCCCCACGTGGGGAAACATCCTCTCTGCATTTGCCCTGCCAAGCGCCTTCAGAATCTTACACGTTTCAATAAGATCACCTCTCATTCTTCTAAACGCCAATGAGTACAGGCCCAACCTGCTCAACCTTTCTTCATAAGACAACCCCTTCACCTCAGGAATGGACCTGGTGAACCTTCCCTGAGCTGTCTCCAATGCCATCCTGCTGATATTCTGCTCACTAACATTGTGCCACTGTGTCCAGTGTCGTCAACCCTGGCTGGCCACATTCCTTCGTCACATGACCCTCCAGCCTCCAACTGCCCCGCCCCCACACTCCCGACATTGGCCGTCCGACATGTCAGCCCTCGCGGCGCCCCACTGACCTACAGCCAATCAGAAAGCGCACCTCCTCCTCATTACCCAATTGGATGACTGTTGATCAAACAGTCTTTTTTTTGGCATCTCCAATATTTTTATAACTAATAAACAAAAGTGTTCAAAGAAAATTAAACGAACATGCAATATTTTATTGTACCGTCCCTTATGATGTTTCTCCTGCCTGTCACTGGCAGCAGTGCCCTGGGCACTGCAGGGCGATCCTGGAGTGTTGGCAACACATGATTGGTGGACTATTGGTGAATGTGTGTAAATATCAGTATATCAGTGTTTATCCATATGTCCATCAGTGTATGCGTTTTTGTGTATGTGCGCGCATGCACCTGTGTATCTTTGTGTATGTACACGTGTATGTATGTATCTGTAAGAATGTGAGTACATGATTATCTGTGTGTGTTTCTGCAAATATATATGTATATTTGTGGTATCTGTATGTGTGTCTGCGTGTATGAGTGAGAATTTGTGTGTGCGTGTGTGAGTGTGTGTGTGAGTGGGTGTGTGTGTGTGTGTGTGTATATGTGTGAGTGTGTATGTGAGTGGGTGTGTGTGTGTATGTGTGTGTGTGTGTGTGTGTGTGTGTGTGAGTGTGTGTGCCTGTGTGAGAGTGTGTGTGTATGTGAATGTGTGTGCCTGTGTGAGAGTGTGTGTGTGTAGAGTGTGTGTGAGTGAGTGTGTGTGTGTGTGTCTGTGTGTGTATGTGTGAGTGTGTGTGTGCCTGTGTGAGAGTGTGTGTGTATGTGAATGTGTGTGCCTGTGTGAGAGTGTGTGTGTGAGTGTGTGTGTGAGTGAGTGTGTGTGTGTGAGTGTGTGTGTATATGTGAGTGTGTGTGTGCCTGTGTGAGAGTGTGTGTGTATGTGAATGTGTGTGCCTGTGTGAGAGTGTGTGTGTGTGTATGTGAGTGAGTGTGTGTGTGTGTGTGTGTGTGTCTGTGTGTGTATGTGTGAGTGTGTGTGTGCCTGTGTGAGAGTGTGTGTGCCTGTGTGAGAGTGTGTGTGTGTATGTGAATGTGTGTGTATGTGTGAGTGTGTGTGTGCCTGTGTGAGAGTGTGTGTGCCTGTGTGAGAGTGTGTGTGTGTGTGTGTATGTGAATGTGTGTGCCTGTGTGAGAGTGTGTGTGTGTGTAAGTGAGTGTGTGTGTGTGTGTGTGTGTAGCCCCCTTACCTCTGAGTCAGAAGGGTTCAGAAAGAGTCGGAACATGCCCTATCCTTCAATCTGTGCAATGTATACGGTAGTATAGTGGTTATGTTATTAGACTAGTAATTTGGTAGGCCTGGACTAACAATCCAGAGATGTGAATTCAAATCCCACCATGGCAGCTGGGGAATTTAAATTCAATTAATTAAATAAATCTGGCATTAAAAAGCTTGTATCAGCAATTGTGAAAAATAAACTTGAATTTATATAGCGCCTTTCATGAACACTGAACGTTCCAAAGCACTTTACAGCCAATGAAGTACTTTTGGAGTGTAGTCACTGCTGTAATGTAGGAAACGCGGCAACCAATTTGCGCACAGCAAGCTCCCACAAACAGCGATGTGATAATGAGCAGATAATATCTTTTTTTCTTTGTTAAGCTTATTGAGGGATAAATATTGATAACTCCCCTGCTCTTCTTCAAAATAGTGCTATGGGATCTTTGATGTCACCTCCAACAGTACAGCACTCCCTCAACACTGCACTGCAGTGTCAGCCTAGATTATTTTTGTGCTTAAGTCAGGACTTGAACCCTTCTGACCCAGAGGTAAGAGTGCTACCCACTGGGCCACAGCGACCACAAAATTGTCATAAAAACCCATCTGGTTCACTAACGTCCTTTATAATTTTGCGGAGGAAATCTGCCGCCCTTACCCGGTCTGGCCTATACGTGACTCCAGGCCCACAGCAATGTGACTGACCCTTAACTGCCCCTCTGATTTGGCCTAGCAAGCCGCTCAGTTGTACCAAACCGCTATGACAAAGTCAGCACTGTGGGAGACCTTCACCACACAGACTGCAGCGGTTCACGAGGGCAATTAGGGGCGGGCAATAAATGCCGGCCTTGCCAGCGATGCCCACATCCCAGGAACGAATAAATATGTAAAAAAAAGAATGCTCTTGTTCAACAATACTGCTCCAGGGTCTGCGTTCTATCCATCTCATTTATAGCCATCGCCCCTCTGAATGTTCGTTTTTGTTGCCGCAAGACCCCCCAAATTCTGGGGCTGCCGGGATCACCTGGAATCGGGCACGGGGATCTCCACAGCCGATGCTCCGATCCATGCCCCAGTCCAGCGAGGCAACACGTTGGAAGTTTTGCCTTGTGCAATTGGAAACATTGACCCAGTTGCTGGCTCTGGACAGTAGGGGGAGCCCTACTCCCAATTTTAGACAGAGCGCTTGTATGCGAAGTGTGTGATTGGCGAATTTTGTGACTTAAAACCAATCATTTATTGTGATAAGAAAGAATGAATTGCGTTTATATAGCGCCTTTCGCAACCTCAGGACGTCCCGGAGCATTTTTCAGCCAATGAAGTATTTTTTTGGAGTGCAGTCACTGTTATACTGTGGGAAATGCGGCAGCCAATTTGTGCACAGCAAGCTCCCACAAACAGAAATGTGATAATGACCCAGATAATCTGTTTTATATTGAGGGATAAAAGTTGTGCTTTTTTTTCTTTAATAGTCCTGATGGTATTTCTAATGTTCATTTCTTTCTTTCTTTCTCTGCAGGAGTGGCGTCAGAAGCAGTCTCAGTAAATACCCAGGAACTCCCTTTTGAAGGCTACTATTGAATCTGCATCCACCGCCCTATCAGGTAAATCCTAACCACTCGTTGTGTAAAGAAGTTTTTCCTCATGTCACCTCTGGTTCTTTTGCCAATCGCCTTAAATCCGTGCCCTCTGGTTACCGACCCTTCAGCCGGCCGTTGCTTATCACATTGCAGTTCTGTTTGATTTGAAGGGGTTGCTCCTCAAATTCTGGTTGCACTTCAGTCCCACGCTCCTGATCTTTGGGCACCCTGTGCGGAGGGGAGCGGGCAGGTCGGAAGGCCTCCTCATAGGACTGCTCCTGGGCATGGGCAAGGGGACTAATATGTCCTTACTATACAGTACAAATGCACACGAGGCCCATACTTGAGAGAAGGTCACTCTGTGACCAATAACCTTTATTGGCCAGCACTGAAGTGAAGTAGGAGGGTGGAACTTCCCCCTTTATACCGGAAAGTCCAGGTTAGGACTGTCTCCCATAAGTTCACCACCTAATGGTCATTGTTCTCACAGTGTACAACTTAGGTCAGTTTATACATGGGTTACAATGACAGTTGAATACATGACATCACCTCCCCCCCCAAAGTCTTATTGGGATCACAGGTTGAGTCTCTCTGGTGGTTTACGCTCCCTTGTAGAGCGCCTGAGTTGGGGCTCCGGTTGTTGGGCGCTGGCCTGAGTGTCTGCTGTTTGCGGTGCCTCAGGCCTGTCTGGACTGCCCACAGTGACTGGGCTCTCCTCCCTTTGGTTCCGGTGTGCGGTCACCTGTGGTGGAGTGAACTCTACATCGTGTTCTTCCTCTGTTTCTTCTATGTGGTTGCTGAACATCCTTTTTGTTTGATCCACGTGTTTGCGGCAGATTTGTCCATTGGTGAGTTTATCTACCAGAATCCTATTCCCCTCTTTGGCACTCACAGTGCCTGTGAGCCATTTGGGCCCTGCAGCATAGTTGAGGATAAAGACAGGGTCATTGACATCAATACATCGCGCCCTCGCATTCTCGTCATGGTAGTCACATTGTGACTGACGCCTGCTCTCAACAATATCTTTCATGGTGGGGTGTATAAGGGATAACTGGGTTTTGAGCATCCTTTTCATTAGCAGCTCTGCGGGTGGAACCCCTGTGAGTGAGTGTGGTCGGGATCTATTGGCCAACAGGAGGCGTGATAAGCGGCTTTGTAGGGAACCCCCTTGGATTCTGAGCATCCCCTGTTTGATTATCTGCGCTGCTCATTCCGCCTGGCCGTTTGAGGCCGGCTTGAACGGTGCCGTTCTGACATGGTTGATACCATTTCCTGCCATGAAGTCCTAGAATTCAGTGCTTGTAAAGCAGGGGCCATTGTCGTTGACCAAGATGTCCGGTAGACCGTGGGCGGCGACATTGCCCGTAGACTTTCTACTGTGGCAGAGGATGTGCTTCAATTGAGAATGTCACACTCAATCCATTTGGTGTAGGCGTCTACTACAACCAAAAACATTTTTCCCATGAAAGGACCTGCGTAGTCCACATGGATGCATGACCATGGCTTGGCGGGCCAGGACCAGGGGCTAAGGGGGGCTTCCCTGGGCGCATTGCCCAGCTGGGCACACGTGTTGCACCTGCGAACACAAAGTTCCAGGTCTGCATCTATCCCTGGCCACCAAAAGTGTGACCTGGCAATTGCCTTCATCATGACAATGCCCGGGTGCTCATTGTGGAGTTCTCGGATGAACACCTCTCTGCCCATCTGGGGCATGACTACTCGGTTTCCCCATAGTAGGCAATCGGCCTGAATTGAGAGTTCATCCTTGCGCCTGTGAAATGGTTTAGATTTCTCAGGGCATGTCCGTACGTGGCTGCCCAATCCCCATTCAGGACACATTTCTTGACTAAAGACAGTAGCGGGTCTCTATTTGTCCAGACTTTGATCTGACGGGCTGTCACGGGTGAGCCTTCGCTTTCGAAAGCTTCAACAGCCATGACCATCTTAGCAGCATGCTCGGTTGCCCCCTCAGTGGTGGCTAGTGGGAGCCTGCTGAGTGCATCGGCGCAGTTTTCGGTGCCCGGTCTGTGCCGAATTGTATAGTCATAGGCGGCTAACATGAGTGCCCACCTCTGTATGCGGGCCGATGCGTTTTCATTTATGGCCTTGTTGTCAGCCAAAAGGGACGTTAGGGGTTTGTGATCTGCTTCCAGCTCAAATTTCCTGCCAAACAGGTACTGGTGCAGTTTTTTTTACTGCATATACACATGCAAGCGCTTCCTTTTCTACCATCCCGTAGCCCCTTTCTGCCTGGGACAGACTTCTGGAGACATAAGCTACCGGCTGTAACTGACCCTTGGCAGTGACGTGCTGCAACACACACCCGACATCATAGGATGACGCATCGCACGTTAACACAAGTTTCTTACATGGGTCATATAGCGTTAACAGATTGTTGGAGCATAACAAATTGCGTGCTCTATCAAAAGCCCTTTCCTGGCTGTCCCCCCAGACCCATTCGCGACCTTTGCGTAGGAGCACGTGTAGCGGCTCTAACAGAGTGCTCAATTTGGGAAGAAAGTTACCAAAATAGTTCAGGAGCCCCAGGAACGAACGCAGCTCCGTCGTGTTACGGGGTCTGGGTGCTCTCTTGATCGCTTCCATTTTGGATACAGTAGGGCTGATCCCGTCTGCTACTACCCTCATCCCCAGGAACTCTACCTCTGGAGCTAGGAAGACGCACTTCGCCTTTTCCAGTCGCAGACCTACCCGGTCCAGTCTGCGTAGCACCTCCTCCAGGTTGTGGAGGTGTTCTTCAGTATAGTAACCCGTAATGAGGATGTCGTCTTGAAAAACCACCGTCCCTGGAATCGACTTGAGGAGGCTTTCCATATTTCATTGGAAGATCGCGGTGGCCGAGCGAATCCCGAACAGACATCTGTTGTACTCAAACAACCCCTTGTGTGTCGTGATGGTGGTCAGCTTCTTCGACTCACTCGCTAGCTCCTGGGTCATGTAAGCTGAGGTCAGGTCCAATTTTGATAAAAGTTTGCCACCGGATAGCGTCGCAAAGAGGTCCTCCGCTCTCGGTAGCGGGTACTGGTCTTGGAGTGACACCCGATTGATGGTGGCCTTGTAATCACCACATATCCTGACCGACCCATCCGCCCTGAGCACCGGCACAATCGGGCTCGCCCAGTCACTGAATTCGACTGGCGAGATGATGCCTTCCCTCAACAGGCGGTCCAATTCGCCTTCTATCTTTTCCCGCATTATGTACGGCACCGCTCTGGCCTTGTGGTGTACTGGCCTGGCGTCCGGGTTTATGTGAATCACTACCTTGGTCACAATGAAAGTGCCAATGCCGGGTTGAAATAGTGAGTCAAATTTGTCCAGGACCTGTGAGCATGCTATTCGCTCCACAGAAGAAATTGCATTGACATCGCCCCATTTCCAGTTCATGACAGCAAGCCAACTCCTCCCCAGCAGTGTGGGACCGTCCCCTGGGACAATCCAGAGTGGCAACCTGTTCTCCGAATCTTTGTGGGTCACGACTACCGTGGCGCTGCCTAGCATCGGAATGATCTCCTTTGTATATGTCCGTAGCTGTGTGTCAATCAGCAATAATTTTGGCCTCCTGGCCTTGGACACCCACAACCTTTCGAACTGTTTGATACTCATCAGGGACTGGCTGGCCCCCGTGTCTAGCTCCATTGATACTGGGATGCCATTGAGGAGCACTTTCATCATTATCGGTGGCGTCCTGATATATGAACTGTATATATGTGCTCCACATGAATTCGCTGAACTTCAGCTTCCAGCGAATTCCCCCAGTGTCCATTTGGCCTCGTAGGGCTTACATCGGGCCTGTCCTCCTCATACATGAACCTGGCTGCAGGCTTCCTGCACATACGTGCCAAGTGACCGCTGACGTTGCAGTTTCTGCAGGTATATTGCTGATACCTGCAAACTCTGGCTGTGTGTTTGCCTCCACACCTCCAACATGAGCCGTTGTTGGAAACAAAAGGTCCATTACCAGTCGATCGTTTCTGACTGTCTCTGTAACTGTTCTTAAGCGCACCATTAACAGGTGTTGATGGCCCCATTACTGGCCGCATTGTCCATTGCGATGGCATGAATCGCCGTTCAGCTAGCCATTGTCTCTGTTGAATTTCCCCTTTGAGTTCGACTACCTGCTCGGGCAAATCCGATTGCCCCTGTCTGCGTGGAGAACTGTGTCGCATTAACAATGTTGACTCCCTGTCCATTTGCTGCATTTAAACCAAGATTTTTGACAAACATTATTCTGGTCTCTTCCTCCCCTGAGTTAAATGTCTGGGCCATCAAAGCCGCCATTTCCAGGGGCAATTCTTTGGTCTCAATCAGTTTCCTGAAAACCCCAGCGTGCCCGATGCCCTCAATAAAAAAGTCTCGCCACATCTCCGCTCTGCATGCATCTGGGGACTTACATAGGCTCACCAGTCGCCGGAGGTCTGCCACGAAGTCTGGAACGCTTTTCCCTTCTCGCCGCCGGTGCGTGTAAAACCGGTGTCTCGCCATGTGCATGCTGCTCGCCGGTTTAAAGTGTTCCCCGATCAACTTACTGAGCTCTTCAAAAGTCTTGTCTGCCGGCTTCTCTGGCGCTAGACGGTCCTTCATCAGGGAGTACGTTCTGGATCCACAAACCGTCAGGAGATGAGCGCTGCGTTTGTCTTCTTTGTTAATTTGTCGGTTCTAGTGCCCCCCTTTAATAAGGGGGGGGGCACTTGTATTAATGCTACTTTAAAATTTCAGTTCTGCTTGCCTGGCATACCTTGCTGAGATGAGGATTTCCTTCTTGCGATCAGACAGGTTACAACTCAGTTCAGGTGTGGCCTGCGCTGACCTCTCACACACATACACACCAATTGCTGAGTGACAGCAACTCGCTCCCTTCAAGAGAAGCTCAGATCGAGGAGGGAACAGCATCAAGCGGTGTGCAGCGTACCTGGCGAACACACCCACACACACACACACACACTGCGCCAAGAATCTCCTGATCACCATGGTCAGCAGACTGGACAAGGATCAGGTAGGTACAGTTTTTCCCCCAAAAGAATTCATAAACTGTAGAGATTAGACTTTGCTTCGACACGTTACAATGTCAGGAAGCAGATCTGATTGGCTGGTGGACGGAGAAATCAAAGCAGACTAGCATTTAATTTCCATTCCGGCTCTTTTGAGACAATTTCTCCCTAATTTAACCTGTTATTTGCTTAAAGGGAAGTTGCTCTCTCTCTCCTGAGCTTGTGCAGTGCAAAAGTATGGGGGAAACCCAACTTGATTTTGAACTGCTTCATACGTCATCATCATAGGCAGTCCCTCGGAATCGAGGAAGACTTGCTTCTACTCTAAAAGTGAGTTCTCAGGTGGCTGAACAGTCCAATACGGGAATTACAGTCTCTGTCACAGGTGGGACAGACAGTGGTTGAGGGAAGGGGTGGGTGGGGAGTCTGGTTTGCCGCACGCTCCTTCCGCTGCCTGCGCTTGTTTTCTGCACGCTCTCGGCGACGAGACTCGAGGTGCTCAGCGCCCTCCTGGATGCACTTCCTCCACTTAGGGCGGTCTTGGGCCAGGGACTCCCAGGTGTCGGTGGGGATGTTGCACTTTATCAGGGAGGCTTTGAGAGTGTCCTTGAAATGTTTCCTCTGCCCACCTGGGGCTCGCTTGCCGTGTCGGAGTTCCGAGTAGAGCGCTTGCTTTAGGAGTCTCGTGTCTGGGGCATGCGGACAATGTGGCCCGCCCAAACGGAGCTGGTCGAGTGTGGTCAGTGCTTCGATGCTGGGGATGTTGGCCTGGTCGAGGACGCTAACGTTGGTGCATCAGTCCTCCCGGGGGATTTGCAGGATCTTGCGGAGACAACGTCGGTGGTATTTCATACACACCACTCATCAGCTCCTGCTTGTTTACAAGCTCCGGCTTGTGGGCTGACATGTTCTCAGTGTGCGTTTAACTGCTTGCTTATTAGCATTGATACAGAACGTAAGAAAGAAATACAAACAGAGAACGCTGGGAACACTCAGCGGGTCAGGCAACATCTGTGGAGAGAGAAACAGAGTGAACCTTCCTCAGAACTGGTGAATGTTTGAAAAGAACAGATTCTTAAACACTGAAATGGGGAGGGGAGGAAAGAACAAAAGGGAAGGTCGGTGTAAGGGTGGAAGGCAGGAGAGATTAAAGGGACAAAAGGAATGATGGGTCATATTGAAATGGTAATGACAGAGGTTAGAAAAAGGGTAATCTGGATAGGGTGTGAATGGCGAAGTAATGACCAGCTGCCATTATAGACAAAAAGCGGGAAAAAAAGCGAAGATAGATGGAGGGGGGGGGAGAAAGGGAGCCTAAGACGGGCAGAGGTCATTAATTAATTAATTAATTTATTGAGTTCCAAGTTCTTTTTATATATAAAATGCTGCATGAACATCACATTTCTCCAACACATTCAACAGCAAGCTCGAACTCAACTGAACTTTAATGACAAAAACCATTTGGCACACTCTCCTGCAAATTGCTTAGAGGTGGAGAAAGAGAGGTTTATAAACAAAAGACTCCAAAAAGCAGCAATGGGGTAACAGTACAGCAGTAAAAAAATTTCAGCGTTGCAACATGTTGTGCTACTGTGTGGTGTGGAAAAAGAACTTGTCTTTAGGGGTGGATGGGAGTTCAGGAGGGTAGGAAGCAGACAGAGCCATGTGCTCCGCTTTCTACTCTGAAATTGTTGAACTCGATGTTGAGTCCAGAAGGCTGTAAAGTGCCTAAACGAAAGATGAGGTGCTGCTCCTTGAGCTTGCGTTGAGCTTCGTTGGAACAGTGTAGGAGGCCGAGGAGGGAGAGGTCAGAGTGGGATTGAAGCGGGGAATTAAAGTGACAGGCGACCGGAAGCTCAGGGTCACTCTTACGGACTGAACGGAGGTGTTCCGCAAAGCGGTCACCCCAATCTACGTTTGGTCTCCCCAATGTAGAGGAGACCGCATCGTGAGCAGCGAGTACAGTGTACTCAATTGTAAGATGTACAAGTAAATCGCTGTTTCACCTGGAGGGAGTATTTGGGGCCCTGGATAGTGGGAAGGGAGGAGGTAAAAGGACAGGTGTTGCATCTCCTGTGCTTGCACGGGAAGGGGCCGGGGGAAGGGGAGGGGTGCAGGGGAAGGGGCCGGGGTAAGGGGAGGGGTGCAGGGGAAGGGGCCGGGGGAAGGGGAGGGGTGCAGGGGAAGGGGCCGGGGG
Source organism: Pristiophorus japonicus (assembly GCF_044704955.1). Lineage (NCBI taxonomy): Eukaryota > Metazoa > Chordata > Chondrichthyes > Pristiophoridae > Pristiophorus > Pristiophorus japonicus. Next base: position 87,277,464 of record NC_091995.1, read on the forward strand.
AAGGGGAGGGGTACACGGGAAGGGGCTGGGGGAAGGGGAGGGGTGCAGGGGAAGGGGCTGGGGGAAGGGGAGGGGTACACGAGAAGGGGCCGGGGGAAGGGGAGGGGTGCACGGGAAGGGGCCGGGGGAAGGGGAGGGGTGCACGGGAAGGGGCCGGGGGAAGGGGAGGGGTGCACGGGAAGGGGCTGGGGGAAGGGGAGGGGTGCAGGGGAAGGGGCCGGGGGAAGGGGAGGGGTGCAGGGGAAGGGGCCGGGGGAAGGGGAGGGGTGCAGGGGAAGGGGCCGGGGGAGGGGGTCGGGTGCACGGGAAGGGGCTGGGGGAAGGGGAGGGGTGCACAGGAAGGGGCCGGGGGAGAGGGGGGTGCTGGGGGTGACTGCGGAAGAAAACAAGATGCAGGAAAGAAATACTTGCATTTCCATAATGATAATAATCTTTATTTATATAGCGCCTTTAACGCAAAACGTCCCAAGGCGCTTTCACAACAACGTTACAACACATTAGATATTGACCATTGAGGGAGAGAGAGAATAAGCGCGAGCAGGAAGAGTAAAAGTGGCAAAAGGCTCGGGTCCGAAATGCGCACAGAGATAGACACAGGTGAAAAAACTCAAAAAAATTCAAATGACATTGTAAATAATACAATAAGGAGTATACAACAGTAAAATCAGAATAATAAAGATTCATTATAATTAAATAATATATACAATAATTATAAATTAAGCTAATGTGGTACCGTTGTTTAAGGGAGAAAGGGATAGGCCGAGTAACTACATGCCAGTCAGCCGAACCACAGTGGTGGGAAAATTATTGGAAAAAATCCTGAAGGACAGGATAAATCTACATTTAGAAAGACACAGATTATTCAGGGAGGTCAGCATGGATTTGTTAAGGGAAGGTCGTGTCTGACTCAAACAGCAATGTGATAATGATCAGATAATCTGTTTTTGTTATGTTGATTGAGGGATAAATATTGGCCCCAGGACACCGGGGAGAACTCCCCCTGCTCTTCTTTGAAATAGTGGCCGTGGGATCTTTTATATCCACCTGAGAGAGCAGACGGGGCCTCGGTTTAACGTCTCACCCAAAAGACGACAGTGCAGCATTCCGTCATCACTGCACTGGGAGTGTCAGCCTAGATTTTTTTTTGTGCTCAAGTCCCACTCCAGGAACCCACAACTTTCAGAGGTGAGAGTGCTACCCACTGAGCCACAGCTGACAGTGTTGTCAGAGCCTAAGAATTAGGAGCAGGAGTCGGCCACACGGCCCCTCGAGCCTGCTCCATCATTCAATGAGATCATGGACCTCAACTCCACTTTCCCACCCGATCCCCATATCCCTCGGTTCCCTTCGAGTCCAAAAATCTATCGATCTCAGCCTTGAGTGTACTCAATCACTCAGCATCCACAGCCCTCTGGAGTAGAGAAGTCTAAAGGTTCTCAACCCTCTGAGTGAAGAAATTCCTCCTCATCTCGGTCCTTCACAGCGCTCAATGCTACCTCCCTAAATTCTCACAGGCAAACTGGATTACAAGGATGAGCATCCGCGACCTCCTTCGTCCCAACTCAACTTGCCAGGTGTCATTTACGGGGCGCGATTCCACATCCGCGACCCGCTCCTTGTCCGAGTGGCCACTCCCCACGTGTGACCTGGCACAGTAAGTGTCAGCGGGCTATTCGACCACAGGGACCGTCACCGCAGAGTCCCATCCCATCGTAGCCCTGAGTGGCAAACATTCCGATGTGGAATTAGTGGGGCGGGAAAAGGCCAGCTTGCCCCACACTCGTGACTAAAAACACCCTCCCTCCTCCCATGCCCGGCTCCCCAGCAAGGTTCCCTGTGAGCGGCGCTTTGTTCCCCGCGGCCTGATTCTTTTCATGTGTGGGCCCTTTAAATGTCTGCGCATGCGCGTTATTTACAAAGTAATAGCCGGTGAGGGCCAGTACGGGACCGTGTCCGCTAAGGTGTGGCCACACGTGACCGCACCTTAATGGGCACATTGCTCCCCCTCTCCTCTTCCCACCCCCCCTCTCCCACCCCTCCCTATCTCTCTCCTCCCCCTCCTCCTCTCTCCTCCAACCCCTAGCACTCTCCTCTTCCCACCCTCCTCTCCCACCTCTCCCCATCTCGCTCCTTCTCCTTCCCACCCCCCTCTCTCCTCCAACCTCTCCCTCTCCCTCCTCCCCATCTCTCTCCTTCCCACCCCCTCTCTCCTCCAAACCTCTCCCTCTCCCTCCTCCACCTCCTCCCCATCTCTCTCCTCCCCCTCCTCCTCTCTCCTCCAACCCCTCCCACTCTCCTCTTCCCACCACCCCTCCCCATCTCTCTCCTCCCCCTCCTCCTCTCTCCTCCAACCCCTCCCACTCTCCTCTTCCCACCCCTCTCTCCCACCCCTCCCCATCTCGCTCCTTCCCACCTCCTCTCTCCTCCAAACCTCTCCCTTTCCCTCCTCCACCTCCTCCCCATCTCTCTCCTCTCCCCTCCAACCCCTCCCACTCTCCTCTTCCCAACCCCCCCCCTCCCACCCCTCCCCATCTCTCTCCTCCCCCTCCTCCTCTCTCCTCCAACCCCTCCCACTCTCCTCTTCCCACACCCCTCTTCCACCCCTCCCCATCTCGCTCCTCCCCCTCCTCCTCTCTCCTCCAACCCCTCCCACTCACCTCTTCCCACCCCCCTCTCCCACCCCTCCCCATCTCGCTCCTTCTCCTCCCCACCCCCTCTCTCCTCCAACCTCTCCCTCTCCCACCCCTCCCCATCTCTCTCCTCCCCCTCCTCCTCTCTCCTCCAACCCCTCTCCCACCCCTCCCCATCTCGCTCCTTCTCCTTCCCACCCCCTCTCTCCTCCAACCTCTCCCTCTCCCTCTCCCACCCCGCCCCATCTCTCTTCTCCCCTTCCTCCTCTCTCCTCCAACCCCTCCCACTCTCCCCTTCCCACCCCCTTCTCCCTCCTCCCCTTCCCCTCTCCCCTTCCCCATCTCTCTCCTCCAAAGCCCCTTCCCATTACCCTCTCTCTCCTCCAACCCCTCCCCATGTCTCTCCTACGCCTCATCCCCTTCCCATCTCTCGCCCACCCCTCACCCTCTCCCATCCCCTCCCCTTCCCCATCTCTCTCTCCCACCCCTCCCTCTCTCCCACCCCTCTCTCTCTCTCCCACCCAGCTCCCCATGTGGCATCGAGGATATAAGGCATACCCCTCCCCCGTGCAGCACTAAGCTGTGCGGACCGGAAGGTGCTGGGCCCCAATCTCCAGTCTGTGCTGCGTTAGTTAGCCTCAGTCGGCAATGAGGGTGCTACCATCAACCTCAACACCCTGATTTAGGGAGAGGGGGAGGGGGCTCCCAATGGCTGCCTCGTGAGTTTCGTCTGGTCTGCGGACAGCCGGTCAATGACAGGACTGAGCCCGCCTGTCACACGAGGGATTCCTACTTGGGCAAGGTACTGGAGGGCACAGAGGTCCCAGCAAGTCAGATGAGGAGGAGAGGAAAGCAGAGGGAGAGTTGAGGGCGGACTCTCTTTAAAGGCGGAGAGCCGCTTTTAAACACAGTTAACTCCGTTGTCACGGAGAGATTAAGGAGGGAGCCTTGAGTGCAAACCTAAACCCTTTCATTTCGCTCAGTGTGTCAACACGCAGGAAGATGAGAACTATGCAAGCGTATCATGAGCGGACTTATACTCCCATTAAGCCGGTGCAATCGCTATCTGAGGTGGAAACACGATCAGACGAGTTGATAAAAGCCCACAGGCCCAGGAGCAAAGGCCCCCCAACAACACTGCAGGCTGGCCCACAGCGCAGGACCCTTGGGGTGGCCAACGCACTGCCATTCCTCGGGGCCGTGTAGCAACGTCGCAGAGGGGCAGCTTTCCCGACTTGCAGTGAGGAATGCGAGCACTTTTATCAATATCAATAGGTGGGGACCATGTGGAGTAACAGCCGTTCAGTTCTCAATGACTCAAAGGGCATCGAGATATGGGAGCCCATCCTGTACTACTGTAAGGAGAGAAAGAACAAAAGACTTGCATTTCTATAGCGCCTTTCACAACCACCGGATGTCCCAAGGCACTTTACAGCCAATGAGGTACTTTTTGGAGTGCGGTCACTGTGGTGATGTGGGAAACGCGGCAGGCAATTTGCGCACAGCCAGCTCCCACAAACAGCAATGTGATAATGACCAGGTAATCTGTTTTTAGTGATGTTGATTGAGGGATAAATAATGGTCCCAGGACACTGAGTATAACTCCGCTGCTCTTCTTCGAAATAGTGGCCACGGGATCTTTCACGGCAACCTGAGCGAGCGGACGAGGCCTCGGTTTAACATCTCTCCGACAGTGCAGTACTCCCTCAGCACTGCACTGGGAGTGTCAGCCTAGATTTTTGTGCTCAAGGGTCTGGAGTGGGACTTGAACCCACAACCTTTGGACTCAAAACTGTAAATCACAGAGGGAGGCTTGTCTGCAGTGGGTTGAACACTGACCTTCAACCTCTGGAGTCTGACTATGAATCCAGCACCACTTGTTTGGAGGAAAATCTCCCCCCTCTACTGGGTTTCAGGGGTCCTGGGTAAAATGAGTACAGGGGCAGCCTCAATCCAACCCAGTTCCCACTGGGCATTGCGCCTCAGAGCAGAATTGGCCCAATCACGCACAAATTGGCACCAAGTAGTGTTGCCAACCCTGGTCGGCCGCATTCCTGACAGTTTCATCACATGATCTCGCGCCTCCAGCTGCCCCGCCCCCTACCCTCCCGCCATTGGTCGCCTGACATGTCCATCATCACGACGCCCCGCCTTCCCACATCCATTCGAAAGCGAACAGACTCTTCATTTCCCGATTAGACTGTCCGTAACATCGCCCGTCTCCGCCCCTTGCCTCGGCTCCTCCGCTGATGAAGTCCTCATCCATGCCTTTGTTACCTTCAGACTTGACTACTCCAATGCACTCTTGGCTGGCTTCACACATTCTACCCGACGTAAACTAGAGGTGATCTAAAACTAGGCTGCCCGCGTCCTAACTTGCACCAAGTCCCACTCACCCATCACCCCCTGTGCTCGCTGACCTACATTAGCTCCCGGCTAAGCAACGCCTCGATTTCAAAATTCTCATCCTTGTTTCCAAATCCCTCCATGGCCCTCGCCCCCTCCCTATCTCTGTAATCTCCTCCAGCCTCACCAAGATGTCTGCGCTCCTCTAATTCTGCCCTCTTGAGCATCCCTGATTATAATCGCTCAACCATTGGAGGCCGTGCCTTCTGTTGCCTGGGCCCCAAGCTCTGGAACTCCCTCCCTAAACCTCTCCGCCTCTCGACCTCTCTTTCCTCTTTAAGATGCTCCTTAAAACCTCCTCCTTTGACCAATGAGCACCTGCGCTAATTTCTACTTATGTGGCTCGGTGTCAAATTTTTTTGTCTCATAATTGAAGCACCTTGGAATGTTTTGCTACATTAAAGGCCCTATATAAATACAAGTTGTTGTTGGGTGGTAGGTCAGTATTGTTACAGGTTCGATCTTTCACTCTTATGTCAAGTCCCTGCCTTCAGTTCCTCTAGACTCCGATTCCCTTTTGTGCAAGGAAAAGGGACCCCTTCTGAGTCAGGACATTGATAGGTTAATCAGCACAGCACCATGTCCACAATTAGTTCCTCTAATTCTGCCCTCTTGAGCATCCCTGATTATAATCGCTCAACCATCAGTTGCCGTGCCTCCATGGCCCTCGCCCCTCCCTATCTCTGTAATCCCCTCCAGCCTCACAACCCCCCGAGATGTCTGCACTCCTCTAATTCTGGCCTCTTGAGCATCCCTGATTATAATCGCTCAACTATCGGTGGCCGTGCCTTCTGTTGCCTGGGCCCCAAGCTCTGGAACTCCCTCCCTAAACCTCTCCGCCTCTCTACCTCCTTAAAACCTACTTCTTTGACCAAGCTTTTGGTCACCTGTCGTAATTTCTTCTTATGTCGTTCGGTGTCAAATTTATTAATTTTGTCTTATAACGCTTCTGTGAAGCGCCTTGGGACGTTTTACTATGTTAAAGGCGCTATATAAATACACGTTGTTGTATCATTCAAACAGTCAAAGTTTCAATCTCCAATATTCTTTGCAACTAGTAACTGAAAGTTCTCAAAGAAAATGAAAACAACATATTTTGTTGCCTCAATAATGTTTCCCCCGGGTATTACTTGCTGCATTGTCCGGGAGAGTAATCTTTCATTCCTGGAGACTGCAGGCCAATCCCACGGAGGCCACAGAATGGATGGTGTGGGAAGTGGGACAAATGTCACTCTAGGGCAGTCGCCCGCAACTCTTTGCGGCTGGCACATTCATGGGGCTTATCAGAGGGAGTTTTACTCTGCATCGAACTGTACTCGATGTCCATGCTGACACTCAAACGGAAAATATAACAGCAGGGTAAGGGTCACTCACTGTGTAACTGGACAGAGTTCCTGTTTATCCAGCAGGGTAAGGGTCACTCACTGTGTAACTGGACAGAGTTCCTGGTTATCCAGCAGGGTAAGGGTCACTCACTGTGTAACTGGACAGAGTTCCTGGTTATCCAGCAGGGTAAGGGTCACTCACTGTGTAACTGGACAGAGTTCCTGTTTATCCAGCAGGGTAAGGGTCACTCACTGTGTAACTGAACAGAGTTCCTGTTTATCCAGCAGGGTAAGGGTCACTCACTGTATAACTGGACAGAGTTCCTGTTTATCCAGCAGGGTGAGGGTCACTCACTGTATAACTGGACAGAGTTCCTGTTTATCCAGCAGAGTAAGGGTCACTCACTGTGTAACTGGACAGAGTTCCTGTTTATCCAGCAGGGTAAGGGTCACTCGCTGTGTAACTGGACAGAGTTCCTGTTTATCCAGCAGGGTAAACGCTCCGTGATTTGCCGACATACCAAAATTCCCTGGATTCTGGGGAGGTCCCAGCAGATTGGAAAACTGCAAATGTAACGTCACTATTTAAAAAAGGAGACAGACTAAAAGCAGGAAAATATAGACCAGTTAGCCTAACATCTGATGTTGGGAAAATGTTGGAGTCCATTATTAAAGAAGCAGTAGCAAGACATTTGGAAAAGCATAATTCGGTCAGGCAGAGTCAGCATGGATTTATGAAAGGGGAAGTCATGTTTGACAAATTTGCTGGAATTCTTTGAGGATGTAACGAACAGGGTGGATAAAGGGGAACCAGTGGATGTGGTGTATTTGGACTTCCAGAAGGCATTTGACAAGGTGCCACATAAAAGGTTACTGCACAAGATAAAAGTTCACAGGGTTGGGGGTAATATATTAGCATGGATAGAGGATTGGCTAACTAACAGAGAACAGAGAGTCAGGATGAATGGTTGATTCTCCAGTTGACAATCAGTAACCAGTGGGGTGCCGCAGGGATCAGTGCTGGGACCCCAACTATTTACAATCTATACTAACGACTTGGAAGAAGGGACTGAGTGTAACGCAACTAAGTTTGCTGACGATACAAAGATGGGAGGAAAAGCAATGTGTGAGGAGGACACAGAAAATCTGCAAAAGGACATAGACAGGCTAAGTGAGTTGGCAAAAATTTGGCAGATGAAGTATAATGTTGGAAAGTGTGAGGTCATGCACTTTGGCAGAAAAAAAATCGAAGAGCAAGTTATTACTTCAATGGAGAAAGATTGCAAAGTGCTGCAGTGCTGCAGGACCTGGGGGTACTTGTGCATGAAACACAAAAGGTACAGCAAGTGATCAGGAAGGCCAATGGAATCTTGGCCTTTATTGCAAAGGGGATGGAGTATAAAAGCAGGGAAGTCTTGCTACAGTTATACAGGGTATTGGTGAGGCCACACCTGGAATACTGCACGCAGTTTTGGTTTCCATAATTACGAAAGGATATACTTGCTTTGGAGGCAGTTCAGAGAAGGTTCACTAGATTGATTCTGGGGATGAGGGGGTTGACTTATGAGGAAAGGTTGAGTAGGTTGGGCCTCTACTCATTGGAATTCAGAAGAATGAGAGGTGATCTTATCAAAATGTATAAGATTATGAGGGGGCTTGACAAGGTGGATGCAGAGAGGATGTTTCCACTGATAGGGGGAGACTAGAACTAGAGGGCATGATTTTAGAATAAGGGGCCACCCATTTAAAACTGAGATGAGGAATAATTTCTTCACTCAGAGGATTGTAAATCTGTGGAATTTGCTGCCTCAGAGAGCTGTGGAAGCTGGGTCATTGAATACATTTAAGACAGAGATAGACAGTTTCTTAACCGATAAGGGATTAAGGGGTTATGGGGAGCGGGCGGGAAAGTGGACCTGAATCCATGATCGGATCAGCCATGATCGTATTAAATGGCGGAGCAGGCTCGAGGGGCCGCATGGCCCACTCCTGCTCCTATTTCTTATGTTCTTCTGTAAGGGTCACTCACTATGTAACTGGACAGAGTCCCAATTTATTCAGCAGGGTAAACGAGGGCAGCAAGCTCTGTGATTTGCCGACATATGTGGCTGGTGGGAGGAGCGACCTGCATGAGCCCAGATAATCGGCCCCTGCGGTTCAACAGAACAGAGTCCCTGTTTAATCGGCTATATCAGGGTTGGAATGTTGCTGGGCACAATCTGAGTTTCTATAGATTCAGCCGCTCCCTGCTACAAATGAGCCTTAACCTGTGACCGAGTTAAGCAGCACGTTTTGCACTTCAAAAAAATAGTGTGGAATACAATTCTGGCAATTGGACCGTTCCCAGAAACTCCTGCATGGGTGTGGATCAGCCCTGGGTCTCAGTTGGTTGTGTGCTTGTGTGGGCACGCCCAGCCCTGTGTGTTCTGTAAGAACATAAGAACATAAGAAATAGGAGCAGGAGTAGGCCATTCGGCCCCTCGAGCCTGCTCCAACATTCAATAAGATCATGGCTGGTCATTGACCTCAACGCCACTTTGCTGCACAATCCCCATAATCCCATGATTCCCTTAATATCCAAGATTTATCGATCTCTGTTTTGAATATACTCAAAGACTGAGCACCCGCAGCTCTCTGGGGCAGAGAACTCCAAAGATTCACCACCCTCTGAGTGAAGAAATTCCTCCTCATCTTTGTCCTCCTCTACCGTCAGCCGTGGCTCAGTGAGCAGCACTCTCGCCTCTGAGTCAGAAGGTTGTGTGTTCAAGTCCCACTCCAGAGAACGGAGCACAAAAGAAATCTAAGCTGGCACTTCAGTGCAGAGCTGAGGTGCCGTCTTTCAGATAGAAACATAGAAAATAGGAGCAGGAGTAGGCCATTCGGCCCTTCGAATCTGCATCGCAATTTAATGAGATATTAAACCGAGGCCCCTTCTGCTCTCTAAAAGATACCTCGGCACTATTTCGAAGAAGAGCAGGGGAGTTATCCCCAGTGTCCTGGGGCCAATATTTATCCCTCAATCAACATAACAAAAAAACAGCTTATCTGGGTCATTACCACATTGCTGTTTGTGGGAGCTTGCTGTGTGCAAATTGGATGCTGCATTTCCCACATTACAACAGTGACTACACTCCAAAAGTACTTCATTGGCTGGAATGCACTTTGGTTGTGAAAGATGCTATCGAAATGCAAGTAAGAACTTAAGAAATAGGAGCAGGAGTCGGCCATTCGGCCCCTCGAGCCTGCTCCGTCATTCAATAAGATCACGGCTGATCTTCTACCTCAACTCCATTTTCCTGCCCGATCCCCATATCCCTTGATTCCCCTTAGTATCCAAGAATCTATCGATCTCTGTCTTAAATATACTCAAAGACTGAGCCTCTGGGGTAGAGAATTCCAAAGATTCACCACCCTCTGAATGCAGAAATTGCTCCTCATCTCAGTCCTAAATGGCCGACCTCTTTTCTTTCTTTATTGATCGTTAACATTGCAACTACACCATTAACCGGTCACCTCCCAATACCTGCTGATTGTATGAAGTAATAAAGGGAGTGCATGTCCACAGATCCCTGAAGGTAGCAGGCCAGGTAGATAAGGTGGTTAAGAAGGCAGACGGGATACTTGCCTTTATCGGCCGAGGCATAGAATACAAGAGCAGGGAGGTTATGCTTGAACTGTATGCAACACTAGTTAGGCCGCAACTAGAGTACTGCGTGCAGTTCTGGTCACCACATTACAGGAAAGATGTGATTGCACTAGAAAGGGTACAGAGGAGATTTACGAGGATGTTGCCTGGACTGGAGAATTTTAGCTATGAGGAAAGATTGGAGATGCTGGGATTGTTTTCTTTGGAACAGAGGAGGCTGAGGGGAGACCTTATTGAAGTGTATAAAATTATGAGGGGCCTAGATAGAGTGGATAGGACGGACCTGTTTCCCTTAGCAGAGGGGTCACTAGCCAGGGGGCACAGATTTAAAGTAATTGGTAGGAGGTTTAGAGGGGATTTGAGGGGAAATGTCTTCACCCAGAGGGTGGTGGGGGTCTGGAACTCACTGCCTGAAAGGGTGGTAGAGGCAGATACCCTCACCACATTTAAAAAGTACTTGGATGTGGACTTGAAGTGCCGTAACCTACAGGGCTACGGACCGAGAGCTGGAAAGTGGGATTAGGCTGGATAGCTCTTTGTCGACTGACGCGGACATGATGGGCCGAAATGGCCTCCTTCCGTGCTGTAAATTTCTGTGAATCTATAATGAAGTATGCAGTAGTGCAATCAGCTCGGTTAATATCAGTGTGTTTCTGTTCACCAGAGCTGGATACCCAAGGTGATCAAGAAGAAAACATGTTCCACCTTCCTCGAGGACACGACCACCCAAAGGTAAAGGACCAACAGAGGCCACAGGAGCAGGGATATTCAGAATAATGAGGGGGTGGTGGGCGAGAGAGTCCATTAGATTCCTGGGATGAGATGGTTGTCTTATGAGCAGTGATCGTGTAGACTGGGCCTATACTCTCTGGAGTTTAGAAGAATGAGAGGTGATCTCATTGAAACATATACGATTCTGAGGGGGATTGACAGGGTAGATGCAGGGAGGACGTTTCTCCTTAGTTGGAGAGTCTAGAACCAGGGGGCACAGTCTCAGGATAAGGGTTGGCCATTTAGGACTGAGACGAGAAGTAATTTCTTTACTCAGAGGCTTGTGAATCTCTGACATTCTCTACCCCAGATAGCTGTGGATGCTGAATTGTTGAGTATATTCAAGGCTGAGATCGATAGATTTTTGGACTCTAAGGGAATCAAGGGATATGGGGATCGGGCGGGAAAGTGGAGTTGAGGTCGAAGATCAGCCATGATCTTATTGAATGGCGGAGCAGGCTCGAGGGGCCAAATGGCCGACTCCTGCTCCTCGTTCTTATGTTCTTATTGGGCACAGAGGATAACCCCAGGAAACTGTGGGATATACAGACCATACATACTGGGAAAATGTGGGAATGGTGGGGAACATCACTGGTGAAGTGTGGGATATGTAGAGGATTCATATAAGAACATAAGAACATAAGAATTAGGAACAGGAGTAGGCCATCTAGCCCCTCGAGCCTGCTCCGCCATTCAACAAGATCATGGCTGATCCGGCCGTGGACTCAGCTCCACTTACCCGCCCGCTCCCCGTAACCCTTAATTCCCTTATTGGTTAAAAACTCTCTCTCTCTCTCCCTCCCCCCCCACCCCCCCCAGTCTCTCTCTCTCTCCCCCCAGTCTCTCTCTCTCCCTCCCCCCCCAGTCTCTCTTTCTCTCTCTCTCTCTCCCTCCCCCCCCAGTCTCTCTCTCTCTCCCTCCACCCCCCAGTCTCTCTCTCTCTCCGCCCACCCCAGTCTCTCTCTCTCTTCCCCCCCAGTCTCTCTCTCTCTCTCCTTCCCCCCCAAACTCTCTCTCCCTCTCCCTCTCCCTCTTCCTCCCCCCCCAGTCTCTCTCTCTCCCCCCCCTCCAGTCTCTCTCTCTCTCTCCCTCCCCCCCCAGTCTCTCTCTCTCTCTCTCTCTCTCTCTCTCTCCCCCCAGTCTCTCTCTCTCTCTCTCTCTCTCTCTCTTTCTCCCCCCCAGTCTCTCTCCCCCCCCCCAGTCTCTCTCTCTCTCTCTCTCTCTCTCTCTCTCTCTCCCCCCCAGTCTCTCTCCCTCTCTCCCCCCCAGTCTCTCTCTCTCTCCCTCCCCCCCAGAATATATGGAATATATAGTGGGATTATAGAATCAATGCACAATGGAAACATCGGGGATACAAAGAGCACACTGTGGGATACATAGGAAGGGAAGGTTTGATCGCACTGGGGCAAAATTTAAGGTCCTGTAGGATTGTGCACCCTCATCAACAACTTGCATTTATATAGCGCCTTTAACATAGTAAATCTCCGCAAGGCGCTTCAGGGGAGAGTAATCAGACAGAATTTGACACCCAACAACATAAGGACAGGTGACAAAAGCTTGGTCAAAGAGGTCGGTTTTAAGGAGCGTCTTAAGGGAGGAAAGAGATGTAGAGAGGCGGAGAGGTTTAAGGAGAGAATTCTAGAGCTTAGGGCCCAGGCAGCTGAAGGCACGGCCGCCAATGGTGGGGCGATTAAAATCGGGGATTTGCAGGAGGGCAGAATTAGAGGAGTGCCGAGACCTCGGAAGGGGTCTCTTTCTTTCTTTCTTCCCTCCTTCCCTTCCTTCCTTCCCTCCTGTCTGTCACCAGCCCGGCTAACGCACCTCGCCTCCTTCGTCCCGCTCAGCAAGCACGAGCTCTGCCAGTGCGGCTACCCCAAAGACTGCCACATCTCGGTGGCGACGGAGGACAACTTTGGAGCTGCCATCGTCAGCAGATGGAACACGGCTGAGCACACAACGGAGGAGCCGACCGACGCCTTTGGGGACTTGGAGTTCTTTGGGAAAGGGAGGAGACACGGCAAGGTAGGGTTGATGTGGCTTCACTTCCCCCTCGCTGTGAAGCAAGCAATGTGTTTTTAACAATGAAGCTGCACTTGAGGCATCGGTAGCTGATCATCGAATCATGCAATCATACAGCCCATGGTACGCACCCAGAGAGGCTGCAATTTCAGGGCCATTGTATCTGAGGCCAATTTATTTTTTTGGGTGCGTGGCCCTTTTAAGGAGCTGTGGGGCCCATTCAAAGTACCGCGCAGTTTTCCCCTTTTAAAAGCTGGCTGCGCGGGAGCTCCAGAACACTGCTCAGCTGCGCAGCTTAAAGGGGACATTGTCTCTGTCTATTGACACTATGGCGTCAGCCAATGAGCTGCTCTGTATCTATTGACATCGCAGTGTCAACCAATGAGCCGCTCTGAGTCTATTGACACCACTGTGTCAGCCAATAAGCTGCTCTGTATCTATTGACAGTGCAGTGTCAGCCAATGAGCCGCTCTGTATCTATTGACAATGCAGTGTCAGCCAATGAGCCGCTCTGAGTCTATTGACACCACTGTGTCAGCCAATAAGCCGCTCTGTATCTATTGACAGTGCAGTGTCAGCCAATGAGCCGCTCTGTATCTATTGACACCACTGTGTCAGCCAATGAGCTGCTCTGTGTCAGGCCTTAATACCCCGAGGCAAGGGAGGGAATATTCAGACAGAATACCTCTGGTGTTATGTCCATTAACTATTGTATCTTAACAAACAGCATTCATATAATTTATAGTCTTTAATGCTGGGCGGGATCGGTTGGTAATTAGTACATATTGAGTGCTCCTTTCTCTGGCACAGGGAACGGGTCATTAACTTGTGGCCATCCTTTTATTATTCTTTCTTTGTCTGTCCCAAAGGTCTTCTCATGTTCTGTTCTAATAACTTAATGCAAACATAATGTTTTGTTAAACCAGTGGCGTACAATTGGGAGGATGTCAAACTGAGAGCTGTCTCCCTCAGCACTGCACTGGGAGAGTCAGCTTAGATTTATGTGCTCAAGTCTCTGGAGTGGGGCTTGAACCCACAACCTTCTGACCCAGAGGCCGAGAGTGGTACCCATATCTGGCCAAGGAGATGCAAGGGAACAATTCAAGCCCTTAGTGGAGGAATTCTTCTGTGGCTCGGTGGGTAGCACTCTTGCCTCGGAGTCAGAAGGCTGTGGGTTCAGGTCCCACTCCAAAGACTTGAGCACAAAATCCAAGTCTGACACTCCCAGTACACTGCTGAGGGAGTGCTGCACTGTCGGAGGTGCCGTTTTCAGATGAGACGTTAAACCGTGGCCCTCTGCTCTCTCAGGTGGACATAAAAGATCCCGTGGCACTATTTGAAGAGCAGCAGGGAGTTCTCCCTGGTGTAGGGCAGAGGCAGTCTACCTAAGGTCCTGGGGCCCAACATTTACTCCTTAACCAACATCACTAAAACAGATGATCACATTGCTGTTTGCGGGAGTTTGCTGTGTGCAAATTGGCTGCTGTATTTGGTACGAGACTACACTTCAAAAGTACTTCATTGGCTTTTATAAACTGCGGAGATAACTCCCCTGCTCTTCTTCGAAATAGTGTCATGGGATCTTTTTATGTCCACCTAGAGAGGGCAGACGGGGCCTCAGTTTAACGTCTCATCCAAAAGACGGCACCTCCGACAGTACAGCACTCCCTCAGCGCTGCACCGGGAGTGTCAGACTAGATTTTTGTGCTCAAGTCTCTGGAGTGGGGACTTAGACATAGGCATAGAAAATAGGTGCAGGAGTAGGCCATTCGGCCCTTCGAGCCTGCACCGCCATTCAATGAGTTCATGGCTGAACATGCAACTTCAGTACCCCATTCCTGCTTTCTCGCCATACCCCTTGATCCCCCTAGTAGTAAGGACTACATCGAACTCCTTCTTGAATATATTTAGTGAATTGGCCTCAACAACTTTCTGTGGTAGAGAATTCCACAGGTTCACCAATCTCTGGGTGAAGAAGTTTCTCTTCATCTCGGTCCTAAATGGCTTACCCCTTATCCTTAGACTGTGACCCCTAGTTCTGGACTTCCCCAACATTGGGAACATTTTTCCTGCATCTAACCTGTCTAAACCCATCAGAATTTTAAACGTTTCTATGAGATCCCCTCTCATTCTTCTGAACTCCAGTGAATGCAAGCTCAGTTGATCCAGTCTTTCTTGATATGTCAGTCCCGCCATCCTGGGAATCAGTCTGGTGAACCTTCGCTGCACTCCCTCAATAGCAAGAATGTCCTTCCTCAAGTTAGGAGACCAAAACTGTACACAATACTCCAGGTGTGGCCTCACCAAGGCCCTGTACAACTGCAGTAAGACCTCCCTGCCCTTGTACTCAAATCTCCTCGCTATGAAGGCCAACATGCCATTAGCTTTCTTAACTGCCTGCTGTACCTGCATGCCAACCTTCAATGACTGATGTACCATGACACCCAGGTCTCGTTGCACCTTCCCTTTTCCTAATCTGTCACCATTCAGATAATAGTCTGTCTCTCTGTTTTTACCACCAAAGTGGATAACCTCACATTTATCCACATTATACTGCATCTGCCATGCATTTGCCCACTCACCTAACCTATCCAAGTCACTCTGCAGCCTCATAGCATCCTCCTCGCACCTCACACTGCCACCCAACTTAGTGTCACCAGCAAATTTGGAGATACTGCATTTAATCCGCTCGTCTAAATCATTAATGTACAGTGTAAACAGCTGGGGCCCCAGCACAGAACCTTGCGGTACCCCACTAGTCACTGCCTGCCATTCTGAGTCACTGCCTGCCATTCTGAGTCACTGCCTGACATTCTTGACCTCTTGATCTTCTGAATCAGAGGTGAGGGTGCTACCTGTGATATATTCTTACGACATCACTAACAAACAAACTCTACAAGGTGGCTCAAATACAGAAACCCGTCATCATGACCCTTTATTGTATTGACATCAGTAGTTGCAGTACATCAGTAGTCCAGTAGTGGGAGCTCCAATACACGGCCCACTGAGCCACGGCTGATATAAGAACATAAGAAATAGGAGCAGGAGTCGGCCATAAGGCCCCTCGAGCCTGCTCCGCCATTTAACAAGATCATGGCTGATCTGATCATGGACTCAGCTCCACTTCCCCGCCCGCTCCCCATAACCCTTCACTCCCTTATCACTCAAAAATCTGTCGATCTCCGCCTTAAATATATTCAATATAAGAAATATGACACAGCTGATACGTGAAAAGGAACAATTTGTAGGGCTGTGGGGAAAGAGCAGGGGGGGAGTGGGACTAACAGACACAGGCACGATGGGCCGAATGTCCTACCGTGCCGTATGATTCCAGGATCTACAGCCCAGCCAATCAAAGGGCTCGGTGCTAACCGCTGGACTGAGTCAGAGCTTTCTGGAAGCTTCCGGCTGCTGTTACTTGCTGCTGTCTCATGAACAGCTTTTTGAGCCAACTGGTGCAGAGGGGAGCAGCTCAGACACGCTCAGAAGCGTGTGACTCACAAGCCTGTCAGTCACTCCCCGTTAATAAAAGCAGAAATCGGATAGGATCTTGCAGTACAGAAGGCGGCCATTCGGCCCATCGAGCCTGTGCCGGTTCTCTGAAAGAGCTCTCCGACCAGTCCCACTCCGCCCCCGCTCTTGTCCCCATTAACCCTGCAAGCCTTTCCTTTTCAAACACCAGCAGTGGCTCAGTGGGTAGCACAGTCGCCTCATCCTTAGCTTCAAATCCCTCTGTGGCTTCACCGCGTTAAAAGCGCGATATAAACACGAGTTGTTGTTTTAACATGGTGACACATCCCTAGGCGCTTCCCAGGAGAAATTAGGGCAGGTGACCAAACGATTGGTTTTAAGGCGCGTCTTGAAGGGGGAAAGAGAGGTAGAGAGGTTTCGGGAGGGAGTTCCAGAGCTTGGGGCCCAGGCAACAGAAGGCACGGCCACCGATGGTGGAGCGATTATAATCAGGGATGCTCATGAGGGGCAGAATTAGAGGAGCGCAGGCATCTCGGGGGGTTGTGGGGCTGGAGGAGATTACAGAGATAGGGAGGGGGCGAAGCCATGGAGGGATTTGAAACTAAGGATGAGAATTTGGAAAGCAGGTTGTGGGTTCAAGCCCCACTCCAGGGACTCACCCAGGGACCCTCTATCGTGAGGAACACTCAAATTCACTTAAACAAAAAGGAGAGAGGCAGCCTCAAAAAACACAATCATCATCATCATCATCATCATAGGCAGTCCCTCGGAATCGAGGAAGACTTGCTTCCACTCTAAAATGAGTCCTTAGGTGGCTGAACAGTCCAATACAAGAGCCACAGTTCCTGTCACAGGTGGGACAGACAGTGGTTGAGGGAAAGGGTGGGTGGGGAGTCTGGTTTGCCGCACGCTCCTTCCGCTGCCTGCGCTTGATTTCTGCACGCTCTCGGCGACGAGACTCGAGGTGCTCAGCGCCCTCCCGGATGCACTTCCTCCACTTAGGGCGGTCTTTGGCCAGGGACTCCCAGGTGTCGGTGGGGATGTCGCACTTTATCAGGGAGGCTTTGAGGGTGTCCTTGTAACGTTTCCTCTGCCCCCACCTTTGGCTCGTTTGCCGTGAAGGAGTTCCGAGTAGAGCGCTTGCTTTGGGAGTCTCGTGTCTGGGGCATGTGGACAAGGTGGCCCGCCCAGCAGAGCTGGTCGAGTGTGGTCAGTGCTTCGATGCTGGGGATGTTGGCCTGGTCGAGGACGCTAACGTTGGTGCGTCTGTCCTCCCAGGGGATTTGCAGGATCTTGCGGAGACATCGTTGGTGGTATTTCTCCAGCGACTTGAGGTGTCTACTGTACATGGTCTATGTCTCTGAGCCGTACAGGAAGCCAAACCAGAGGCTACAGTGTTGACGTTCCCAAATCTTCTCCGCAGTTTGTTCGGCTTTCCTCGGACACAGATCCCGCGATCGTCTACACCCTGATCACCCAATTCTGGGGAATCCCACCTCCCAACCTGGTGGTGTCTGTTGTGGGCGGAGAAGGAAACTTGAAGATGAAGACATGGCTGAAGGACATTCTCCGACGAGGACTGGTCAAAGCAGCACAAAGTACAGGTGAGGCCCCCATGTGGAGCAAATGGCCCAGTTTGGGTCCCGGGCCAGGACCACTGGGCTCCAGACCTCGTGACAGCCTTTGGTGAGGTGTGAGTGACTGCCCTCGACATCAAGGCAGCATTTGACCGAGCATGGTATCAAGGAGCCCATGTATGCACCTGTGTGTATGCTCACGGGTTTGTAGAACTGTTGAAATAGCCCTCTGTGCCTTTCAGTTCTGCGCGGAGGGGTTTCCTGTACGGGCTGCTCCTG
Source organism: Pristiophorus japonicus (assembly GCF_044704955.1). Lineage (NCBI taxonomy): Eukaryota > Metazoa > Chordata > Chondrichthyes > Pristiophoridae > Pristiophorus > Pristiophorus japonicus. The sequence continues at coordinate 87,295,588 of NC_091995.1, forward strand.
CACACTCTCCGCCTTGCCATCCTCGTCTGCCGTCCGGACATGCCATGGCGTACCATCTTGCCGTCCAGAGGAGGCGGGGGTCCTCGATGGAGTGCACTCTACGCGGGAGTCCTCCCACTATTTATTGGGGACTTGGCCTGGAGGGTGGTGCACGGAGCAGTCCCGTGCAACAAATTTTTAAGCCGGTTCACGGGCTCCCAGGCCGCCTGCAATTTCTGCGGTCTGGAAGAGTCCGTGTTCCACGTTTTTATGGAGTGTGGGAGGTTGCAGCCCCTGTTTCATTATTTAAAGGGGCTGCTCCTCAATTTCTGGCTGCACTTCAGTCCCACACTCCTGATCTTTGGGCACCCTGTGCGGAGGGGAGCGGGTAGGTCCGAGGACCTCCTCGTAGGACTGCTCCTGGGCACGGCCAAGGGGGCCATCAGCCGGTCCAGGCAGCGGGCGGTCGAGGGGGTCGTTCAGACCGACTGCCTGTCTCTCTTCCGTGCGTACATCCGGGCCAGGGTGTCTTTAGAGATGGAGCACGCGGTGTCCACCGGTACGCTCGCGGCCTTCCGCGAGAGGTGGCCGCTGGAGGGACTGGAGTGATTCATCACCCCCAGCAACCAAATTTTAATTTGATTTAAGTTCTGGTAAAACGTTAATTGGTTTAATTGTCGGTTTTAGTTCCCCCCCGTTAATAAGGGGGCACTTGATTAATAGTTTCCCACTAAAATAGTTGTAGAGCTGTTGATTTGGGAGTGGAGTTGAGGCCAGGATTGAATGGCGGAGCAGGCTCGAGGGGCCGAATGGCCGAGTCCCGCTCCTATTTCTTATGTTAACTGGCTGCCACTTCCTCTGTCATTGTTAAGCCTCCAGTTGTTAATCGCCAATGTCGATCTGCCTCACAGGAGCATGGATTATGACAAGTGGACTCCAAGTCGGGATCGGCAAGTACGTGGGTGAAGCGGTGCGCGACCATGCCACGGCGAGCACGCAGTCGACTGCGAAGGTGGTTGCCATGGGGATTGCGCCTTGGGGAATCGTGTACGACAAAAAACGTCTGGTGAACCCCAAGGTAACGCTGACACAGCGGGTGCGTAGGGAGGTGACTGTGTCGACATGACTGTGTGTGTGTGTGTGTGTGTGTGTGTGTGTGTGTGTGTGTGTATGGGATGCACGGCGTATGAATGGGGAGCTGATCGAGTGTGGTCAGTGCTTCAATGCTGGGGATGTTGGCCTGGCTGAGGACGCTAACATTGGTGCGTCTGTCCTCCCGGGGGATTTGTAGGATCTTGCGGAGAAATTGTTGGTGGTATTTCTCCAGCGGCTTGAGGTGTCTGCTGTGTCTGGGCAGGGCCACATTGTTCACATGCCCCGACACGAGACTCCCAAAGCAAGCGCTCTACTCGGAACTCCTTCACGGCAAGCGAACCCAAGGTGGGCAGAGGAAACGTTGCAAGGATACCCTCAAAGCCTCCCTGATAAAGAGCAACATCCTCACCGACACCTGGGAGTCCCTGGCCAAAGACCAGTCCGCCCTGAGTGGAGGAAGAGCATCCGGGAGGGCGCTGAACGCCTCGAGTCTCATCGCCGAGAGCGTGCAGAAACCAAGCGCAGGCAGCGGAAAGAGCGTGCGGCAAACCAGTCCCACCCTCCCTTTCCTTCAACCACTGTCTGTCCCACCTGTGACAGGGACTGTGGCTCTCGTATTGGACTGTTCAGCCACCTAAGGACTCATTTTAAGCGTGGAAGCAAGTCTTCCTCGACTCCGAGTGACTGCCTATGATGATGATGATGATGATGAATGGGGATATTTGTGCATGTGTGAGCGGGACCAGTGGTGGGTCAGGGCCACTAAGGGAGCGGAGGCGCGGCAGACTGGCCCAGAGCGAGGCTCCGACCCGTGAAGAGCTATCAGCGGCAGGTCGGGGCCTATCACGACAGGACGCAGCACGAGCCAATCTGGGAGGGCGACGGCTCTGAAGAGTGCGACTGGGTTGGACGTCACTATAACCCAGGCCGGTGATTGGAGCGTGGGCAGGTACAGCAGGAGGGGCGAAAGAGCGGCGAGAGATTGTAGAGGGATGTGATCAGGGCCCAGGAGAGGCGCGAGTTCGGGGCCCAGCTGAGGCGAGGGCCCAGAGGCAGCACGGGCCAGTCCACACTGCGATATGTGTCCGCACTAGGTCCGTGCAGCAGGGCTGGTCTCCAGTCATCTTGGTTAACCCTTGCCACTGGACCAAGACCTAGCTCTGTCAAGCCCCGTGTGGTGGCTGATGTGCAACGGCCGCCCCACGTTAAAAAAATCCACCCACAGGCATCTTCCACCCTTCAGGAAGTAGTTCGGGATCTGGAATATTAGGTCCTTCACTGAAACACCTATGAACTCATTGAACTCGTCCCTTTATAGTGTGGAAGCAAGTCATCCTCGATCCGAGGGACCGTCTCAGAGAAGAGAGTAAGTGAGTACATGATTATCTGTGTGTGTGTCTGCGAATGTATGCCTGTATATGTGTAGCTGTGTCTTTGTGTGTGTATCTGTATGTGTATCTGCGCGTGAGTGAGAATTCATATGTATCTGCGCGTGTGCGTGTGTCTGTGTGTGTGTAGCCTCCTCGCCTCTGAGTCAGAAGGTTGTGGGTACAAGCCCCACTCCAGAGACTTGAGCACACAAATCCAGGCTGACACACCCAGTGCAGTGCTGAGGGAGTGCCGCACTGTCGGAGGTGCCGTCTTTCAGATGACACGTTAAACCGAGGCCCCGCCTGCCCTCTCGGGTGGACGCAAAATATCCCACCGGCACTATTTATGAAGAAGAGCAGCCGGTGTCCTGGGCCCAATATTTATTCCCTCAACCAACATCACCAAAAACAAATTATCTGTTCATTGTCATGTTGCTGTTTGTGAGAGCTTGCTGTGCGCAAATTGGCTGCCGCGTTACCCACATTACAATAGTGACTACACTCCAAAAAGTACTTCATTGGCTGTAAAGCGCTTTTGGGATGTCCGGTGGTCGTGAAAGGCGCTATATAAATACAAGTCTTCCTTTTTTTTTGTATGTGTGTATTTGAGTGTGTGTGTGTGTCGATCAGTATATCCACGTATGTATTTGTTTGTGTGCGCCTGTTTATGTTTGAGTCCGTGCATTTGTGTATCTATAAGCCGGGGATTGGCTCTCACTTTAATTAAACCCGCATTGGCTCTTGCACAGGGCTCCTTCCCTGTGAAGTACGCAGTGAGCGGTGATAAGGAGGCGCTACATGCACTGGACGATAATTACTCTGCATTCCTTCTGGTGGACGACGGCAGCAACAATCGGATGGGTGGAGAAATCCAGTTCCAAGCCCGGCTGGAAGAACATATATTGACGCAGAAGACGGGTATCGGAGGTGGGTATCGGCGGGATGAGATGACTTGTTCTTGGGCCCCTCGACCACCGGAAACAGCCCGTTTCCATCTACCTTGTTCCCGTCCTTTCAACACCTCCATAAATGACCCCAATAACGTCCTCTGTTCTAATTAAAGCAGTCCCAGAGACTCACCCTGCCTCCCTCGCACTCACCGCTGAGGGTCTGTGTGGTGACGATCACGGATCCGTCCATTGTTATTCCGCAGACCTCTCATTTAACCCGCTGAAAAAGAATGGGGTAGAAATTCGGTTCCCGCCGCTTTTGGGGCGGTGACACCGGCTGAGCGCTGATTTTAATGACAGTCGGTAGATGCCGCCTCTATTATGTCTGTAATGTACCTATGAATGACTCAACGAGGCAATGTGTTGCACTCAAACTGTAGTGACCTTGGTCCTTTATTCCAAACTCCAGAGTGAGGTGACTCCCCTTTTATACAGCCCCTGCCACCAGGGCAGGAAACCCCGGTCTCCACCAGTTGCACCCTCTAGCAGTGCCAGCATATCTATACACAGTGTAAATATTATTGATAGTACATCAGGTAAACAAGTCTCCATCTTATGCAACTATACAGTGACTACACAGAGAGTATATCTATAGTCTGCATCTATAACAGCCTCAAACTGTGCAAAATTCGGCCAAAGATGAGAGAGCAGTGCTAAAGGTGGCATCATGCACTCACCCTCGGGCGCCAAGGGAGCGGTATCTCAGGAGGCCCAACAAGTTTCCCGACGGCAAGTTGAAGCAATGAACAAAACAAGTCTGCCACACTCGCCCTCACCCACACTTCCCCACTGCTCCCATTAATGCACAAATGCTAAAAAAGAAATAACCAATAACCACTTACCTTGATCGCTGGAGACCATCGCCCCGGGATCCCCGATGTCCCGCCACCTTTCCCAGGCTGTATGGACGCCTGCTGATAAGGCCACCGTACCCACCCAATCTCGCAGCGGCAGCGGCGGGGGGAGGCGTTGCACGCTCAATGATGTCACCAGGTGGGCGGCGGCTGAGCGCGCTGCGATACGTCTCCCGCGCCCCCCCCCCCCCACCGCCCAATTCAATTTCCCGACAGACCGGGAACCTGGTCAGCGCCGACGGTAAGGAGTTAGCCGGTCCGTTAGCCACCCCTCTCCGGCGATATTGGGTGGCGTTAAAAAAACAAATTTCGACGCCAATGTGTTTCGTTCCAACGACAGTGAGACAGAAACATACATTTCTTGCCATGTTCCAGATATCACACACCAGATCAATAATGGTGACCATGTAGCTACCGGATCGGTGTAAAAACCCATCTGGTTCGTTAATGTCCCTTTAGGGAAGGAAATCTGCCGCCCTTATCCGGTCTGGGCCTATATGTGACTCCAGACCCACAGCAATGTGGTTGACTCTTAACTGCTCCTCCTGAAATGGCCCAGCGAGACTCTCGGTTGTACCAAGCCGCTACGGCAGAGAACACCTTCACCACACTGGCTGCAGTGGCTCACCACCGCCTTTTCGAGGGGCAATTAGAGACGGCCAATAAATGCCGGCCTGGCCAGCCATGCCCACGTCCAGTGAATAATGAAGAGAAGAGATCTGACACAAAAGCAAAACACTGCGGATGCTGGAATCTGGAATAAAAACAGAAAATGCTGGAAATACTCAGCGGGTCAGGGGAGCATCTGTGGCGAGAGAGAAACAGAGCTAACGTTTCGGGTCGATGACCCTTCGTCAGAACCGGAGAGTGTTCGGAAAGATCAGATTCTTGACCAGCACTGAAAGGGGGAGGGGAAGAAAGAACAAAAGGGAAGGTCTGTGACAGGGGGGAAGGCAGGAGAGATTAGAGCGACAAAAGGGATGATGGGCCGAATTCAAATGGTAATGGCAGGAGTTAGAAAAACATTAGTGAAGATCGGGTGTGAATGGCGGGATAATGACCAACTGCCATTGGAGACACGGAGAAAAAAAGAAATAAAGAGGCTCGGGGGAGGGGGGGGGGGGGAGCCAAAGATTTACAGAGGTTACGGTCTGAAATTGTTGAACTCGATGTTGAGTCCGGAAGGCTGTAAAGTGCCTAATCGAAAGATGAGGTGCTGTTCCTCGAGCTTACGTTGAGCTTCATTGGAACAGTGTAGGAGGCCGAGGACAGAGAGGTCAGAGTGGGAGTGGAGCAGAGAATTAAAGTGACAGGCGACCGGAAGCTCGGGGGTCACGCTAACGGACTGAACGGAGGTGCTCCGCAAAGCGGTCACCCCAAATCTACGTTTGGTCTCCCCAATGTAGAGGAGACCACATCGTGAGCAGCGAATACAGTGGGCTAAATTGTAAGAAGTACAAATAAATCGCTGTTTCACCTGGAAGGAGTGTTTGGGGCCCTGAATAGTGGGAAGGGAGGGGGTAAAAGGACGGATGTTGCATCTCCTGCGCTTGCATGGGAAGGTGCTGTGGGAAGGGGAGGGGGTGCTGGGAACGACTACGGAATGGACCAGGGTGTCGCGGAGGGAGCGGTCCCTTCGGAATGCTGGGAGGGGACGATGTGATTGGTGATGGGATCACGGAGGTGGCGGAAATGGTGGAGGATGATCCGTTGAACGTGGAGGCTGGTGGGGTGAAAGGTGAGGACAAGGGGAACCCTGACGTGGTTCTGAGAGGGAGGGGAAGGGGCGAGAGCAGAGGTGCGGGAAATAGAACAGACACGATCGAGGGCCATGTTAACCACGGCGGAGGGGAATCCTCTGTGGAAGAAAAAGGGAGACATGTCAGAGGAACGAATGTGAAAGGTGGCGTCGTCAGAGCAGATGCGACGGAGACGGAGAAACTTGGGAGAATGGAATGGAGTCCTTGCAGAGATTTCCCACACCAGATGTTAGACACCAGACACTAGGCACCAGACGTCACACACCAGACGTCACACACCAGACGTCACACACCAGACGTCACACACCAGATGTCACACACCAGACGTCACACACCAGACGTCACATGCCGGATGTCACACTTGGTTATTGTTGCAACACAATCTTAGAAAAATAAGACCGTCGTTTCCATGGAGTGCTTGAGCAGTCGGTTTAAAGAGACAGCTCCGTCTCGGCGGTTGAACATCACAACCGTGCTCACTGCTACCCACGAGCAATGCCACAGGAGAGCCACTAGTAATAATGATAAAGAATGAAGGTTATAAACAGGACCAAGGAAGGTGGTGACAAGAACAGCGCACCCTGCTGGAGACTCCCCTAACATACATCTTCGTAATCATCATCATAGACAGTCCCTCGGAACCAAGGAAGACTTGCTTCCACTCTAAAAATGAGTCCTTAGGGGGCTGAACAGTCCAATACGAGAACCACAGTCTCTGCCACAGGTAGGACAGATAGTCGTTGAGGGAAAGGGAGGGTGGGACTGGTTTGCCGCACGCTCCTTCCGCTGCCCACGTTTGATTTCTGCACGCTTTCGGCGATGAGACTCGAGGTGCTCAGCGCCCTCCCAGATGCACTTCCTCCATTTAGGGCAGTCTTTGGTCAGGGACTCCCAGGTGTCAGTGGGGATGTTGTACTTTATCAGGGAGGCTTTGATGGTGTCCTTGAAACGGTTCCTCTGCCCACCTTTGGCTCGTTTGCCACGAAGGAGTTCCGAGTAGAGCGCTTGCTTTGGGAGTCTCGTGTCTGGCATGCAGACAATGTGGCCCGCCCAACCCCTAACATACACAGAGGCGTACACACACACACAAATATTGCACACAAACGTCGCATACTCGGCACTGACAGACACATTCATAAACGGTCACAAACACTCTGCCCCCGAGAGGTCTGTGCTTATATTGATCTATTTTCTTTGTCCCGAAGGTCGAGGCAGCATTGAGATCCCAGTGCTGTGCATGTTGATCCAAGGAGGGCCCAACATGCTCGAGGTAAGGAGACGATTTATGTCGCCCTGACCTTATGAATAATGTGGGGAGAGGAAGAGAAAGGGAGCTTGCCTGCAGTGACTGGGCAGTTGCGGCGAAGGTTGTTGAGGGGCCTCGCTACTAGTAATTGCACGGGACGATCGCTCGCAACAGCCTCCAGGCCAAGTCCCCAATAAATAAAGGGGCGACTCCCGCGTAGCGAGCACCGCATTGGGGAGCCCCGCCTCCTCCAAACAGCAAGCTGGTGCCGAGATAATGTCTGGTTGATAATGAAGCAGGAAGCTGCGGATTGCAGGAAGATATCAATGTACTGGTCAGGTGGGCAGAACAGTGGGCAAAGTGGATCCAATCCGGATAAGTGTGAGAGAATGCATTTGGGGAGGGCTAACAAGGCAAGCGAATACACCTTAAATGGTACGACACTGAAAAGTGTAGAGGAACAAAGGGACCTTGGAGTGCATGTCCACAGATCCCTGGAGGGTGCAGGCCAGGAAGATAAGGTGGTTAAGAAGGCATACGGAATACTTGCTATCAATAGCCGAGGCATAGAATACAAGAGCAGGGAGGTTATGCTTGGACTGTATACAACACTAGTTACATCATAGGCTGGCCCTCGAACGAGGATGACTTGCTTCCACATGGGTTCACAGATGTTTCAAGAAAGGACCCGATGTTCCAGCCCTGAACTCCAGTTGAGGGGTTGGAAGATGCCTGTGTGCGGATTTTTTGAACGTGTGGTGACCGCTGCACACCAGCCGCCACACGGGCTCGACAGAGCTAGGTCTTGGTCCAGTGGCAAGGGTTAACCAGGACGACTGGAGACCTGCTCTGCTGCTAGTTAGGCCACAGCTGAAGTACTGCGTGCAGTCCTGGTCACCACATTACAGGAAATATGTCATTGCACTGGGTACAGAGCGGATTTACGAGGCTGTTGCCTGGACTGGGGAATTTTGGCTATCAGGAAGATGCTGGGTCTGTTCTCTTTGGAATAGAGGAGGCTGAGGGGAGACCTGATAGAGGTGTATGAAATTATGAGGGGCCTGGATAGAGTGAATTGGAAGGACCTGTTTCCCTTGGCAGAGGGATCAACGAACAGGGGACACAGATTTAAAGTTATTGGTAGGAGGTTTAGAGGGGATTCTAAGGGAAATTTCTTCACCCAGAGGGTGGTGGGGGTCTGGAACTCACTGCCTGAAAGGGTGGTAGAGGCAGAAACCCTCACCACATTTAAAAAGTACTTGAATGTGCACTTGAAGTGTCGTAACCTACAGGGCTACGGACCACAAGCTAGAAAGTGGGATTAGGCCGGGTCAGCCGTCACGGACACGATGGGCCGAAATGGCCTCCTTTCGTGCTGTAAATGTCTCTGAGTCTAAGGGCCTTGACTGTGGAAGACCCTCAATAAGGGTAACTGATTGCCAGATCCTCTCTTTAAAGTGCTGATGAGGAGACTCCCTCACTAAGGGGACCTAAGTGGATGGTTTTTAAGGGGCGCTGAACATGAGGCATGTCCCAATATTGAGGCTGTCCCTTCTAAGGATCTTCATTATGGGTCCTCACTATGGGACCTTCTCGTTAAGGAATACTGATGATGACATCCCTCATTAAGGGGTGACAATTGTGAGACCTTCTCTCCAATCCTGGTGAGACAAGCTTTCTAACTTATAACCAACGAGATAGGTCAGCCATTGTATGTGCTATGAAGCACCTGTGAGTATGCTCACAGGTTTGTAGAGCTACTAAAATAGTTGTAGAGCTGTTGAAACGGGCAGGTCGGAGGGCCTCCTCGTAGGACTGCTCCTGGGCACGGCCAAGGGTGCCATCAGCCGGTCCAGGCAGCGGGCTGTCGAGGGGGTCGTTCAGCCTGACTGCCTGCCTCTCTTCCGCGCCTACATCCGCGCCAGGGTGTCCTTGGAGATGGAGCACGCGGTGTCCACCGGTATGCTCGCGGCCTTCCGTGAGAGGTGGGCGCCGGAGGGACTGGAGTGCATTATCACCCCCGTCAACCAAATTTTAATTTGATTTTACATGTTTTAAAGTTTAATTTGTTTATTGCCGGATTTTTAGTGTCCCCCTCCCCTTTTATAGGGGGCACCTGAAAAATTTATGATTTTATTGCCCAAAATAAAATCACAAAAAAAAGGGCAGTTGAAAAATGTTTGGAGTGTCCCCCAGATTGGGGGCACTTGACTTAACTGGTTAATTTTGTCTCCTATTAAAACAGTTGTAGAGCTACTAAAATAGTTGTTGAGCTGTTGAAGCGGGCAGGTCGGAGGGCCTCCTCGTAGGACTGCTCCTGGGCACGGCCAAGGGAGCCATCAGCCGGTCCAGGCAGCGGGCGGTCGAGGGGGTCGTTCAGCCCGACTGCCTGCCTCTCTTCCGCGGTTACATCCGAGCCAGGGTGTCCCTGGAGATGGAACTCGCGGCGTCCACCGGTACGCTCGCGGCCTTCCGCGAGAGGTGGGCGCCGGAGGGACTGGAGTGCATCATCACCCCTCGGCAACCAAATTTTAATTTAATTTTAGTTTCCGTTAAAGTTTTATTTGGAAATTTGTGGGTTCTAGTGCCCTTGCCAGTTGGGTTCAGGGGATCCACAATGAGGCAGGTGGTTGTGAGCCTGGTGGATGAACTGGTAATGTCATCATCATCATAGGCGGTCCCTCGAACGAGGATGACTTGCTTCCACACAAGTTCACAGATGTTTCAATGAAGGACCCGATGTTCCAGATCCTGAACTCCAATTGAGGGGGTGGAAGATGCCTGTGCGTGGATTATTTTAATGTGGGGTGGCCGTTGCACACCAGCCACCACACGGGGCTCGACAGAGCTAGGTCTTGGTCCAGTGGCAAGGGTTGAACCAGGACGACTGGAGACCTGCTCTGCTGCACGGACCTAGTGTGCACACATATCGCACCAGGCCCTCGGCTCTTCTGAGCTCTGTACCATCATTTGCTTATGAATCTACGCCTTTGTTGGCAGACCCAAATGGTGTCTCTACCAATGCAGCTGTTGGGGATACCATGGGGGTCGTTACCATACAGCTCTTTCAATTCTAGTTTCTGCCTTCGATTCCTGCCCGGTCCCAGATGATGTTTCTCTCTGCGACCCATAAGGATTCAGTTATGGGCACCAGTGTGATTGTTAAACCTATGGCTAATAAACCAACTAGTTCTTAATAGCAATGTGTTGCTATGAATCCTTAAGCAAAGAACCCATGAAGCAAATACATTACAGCCGGGAAGTATTTTTAACAGTCTGTTTTGCTCCTGGTGTGGTAGAGAATTTACAAAGCTACCCAGAAAAACATCCCATGGCTGATCCTGGCGGGTTCGGGAGGGATTGCGGACATCCTGGCTGAGGTCATGGTGGAATCCTTCACGGCGGAGACCTTGAAGAAGGAGGTCGAGGCGCTGATCCAAAAGCAATTTCCTTCCGAAGAGGTCCACAGCCTGGTGGAGCTGGTAAGTCCCAGTAACTGTGAGGACCCGCCCTGGGAGAGGTCGGATACACGGAACTGGTTCATGGCCCAGAACGCCTGGCCTCAGAGGTAATACGCCTGAGTCAGAAGGTCGTGGGTTCAAGCCCCACTCCGGAGACTGGAGCACGCAATCTAGGCTGACACTCCTAGTGCAGTGCTGAGGGAACGCCGCACTGTCGGAGGTGCCGTCTTTCGGATGGGACATTAAACTGAGGCCCCATCTGCTCTCTCAGGGAGATGTAAAAGATCTCACGGCACTATTTGAAGAGGGGCAGGGGTGTTCTTTCTTTCTTTCTTTCTTTCTTTCTTTCTTTCTTTCTTTCTTTCTTTCTTTCTTTCTTTCTTTCTTTCTTTCTTTCTTTCTTTCTTTCTTTCTTTCTTTCTTTCTTTCTTTCTTTCTTTCTTTCTTTCTTTCTTTCTTTCTTTCTTTCTTTCTTTCTTTCTTTCTTTCTTTCTTTCTTTCTTTCTTTCTTTCTTTCTTTCTTTCTTTCTTTCTTTCTTTCTTTCTTTCTTTCTTTCTTTCTTTCTTTCTTCCTTTCTTTCTTTCTCTCTTTCTTTCTTTCTTTCTTTCTTTCTTTCTCTCTTTCTCTCTTTCTCTCTTTCTCTCTTTCTCTCTCTTTCCTGCCTTTCTTTCTCTTCTCTCTCTCTTTCCTTCTCTCTTTCCCGTGTCCTAACTCGCACCAAATCCCGCTCACCCATCACCCCCTGTGCTCGCTGACCTACATTGGCTCCCGGTTAAGCAACGCCTCGATTTCAAAATTCTCATCCTTGTTGTCAAATCCCTCCATGGCCCTCGCCCCCTCCCTATCTCGGTAATCTCCTCCAGCCCCACAACCACCCGAGATGTCTGCGCTCCTCTAATTCTGCCCTCCTGAGCATCCCTGATTATAATCGCTCCACCATCGGTGGCCGTGCCTTCAGCTGCCTGGGCCCCAAGCTCTTGAACTCCCTCCCTAAACCTCTCTACCTCTCTACCTCTCTTTCCTCCTTTAAGATGCTCCTTAAAACCTCCCTCTTTGACCAACCGGCCCTAATTTCATCTTGTGAGGCCCGGTGTCAAATTTATTTCTTTTGTCTTATCATCATCATCATAGGCAGTCTCTCGAAACGAGGATGACTTGCTTCCACGCCAAAAAAGGATGAGTTCACAGGTGTGTCAATGAAGGACCTAATATTCCAGGTCCTGAACTACATCCTGAAGGGTGGAAGATGCCTGTGCGTGGATTTTTTTAACGTGGGGTGGCCGTTGCACACCAGCCACCACACGGGCTTGACAGAGCTAGGTCTTGGTCCAGTGGCAAGGGTTAACCAAGACGACTGGAGATCAGCTCTGCTACACGGGCTGCACTATAATGCTCCTGTGAAGCACCTTGGGACCTGCTACTACGTTAAAGGCGCTATATAAATACAAACTGTCGCTGCTGTTCTCTTCTCTTTCTCTCACTTTCTCTCTTTCTCTCTCTCTTTCTTTCCTTCCTCAGTTGACCAAGATTGGGCCTCTGAGGGTTGGCCACCCGTTATATTCAATCGCTCCGTACTGAATTGACTGCAATAAGGTTACACTGTTCCATGAGCAAAGAAAGTCATGTGACCCTCGGCCAGTGCAGCCACAAATGGACAATGCAAGTCAAGCCCGTACCTGGTGTCCAGTTGCTCTGATGCATGATGGGATTGGAGGACTGTATTTGGTGACTCGATGCACAATGTAACCGCAGGCCCCCGGGATACATTAAAGATTTGTTCTGACTCGTAGGTGGAGAAGATTGTTGAAAATAAGCACCTGGTGACTTTCTACAATGCAGATGTGGAAGGGACGGAGGAGTTTGATACAATTATTTTGAAAGCTCTGTTCAAAGGTAACATCCCGAAAAAACCTTTTTATTTACAATTCCAGCTCACCCTCACGACATGTGACCCAGGGACACCGTAGACGAGTTCAGTACTCAAACGAATTACCAAATAAAGTTGTAACAATCAAACAATTCTCACTCCACACCCATTATATCGACATCCACTGACTGACTAATTTTAGTGACCAGTCCCACCCACCCTTTCCCTCAACCACTGTCTGTCCCATCTGTGACAGGGACTGTGGTTCTCGTTTTGTACTGTACAGCCACCTAAGGATTCACGTTAAGAGCGGAAGCACGTCTTCCTCGATTCCAAGGGACTGCCTATGATGATAATGAATTCTGGTAATGCCCCGTTGAGTGAATCCCTTTCTTTCCTGTGCCCTCCCGAATGTGCTGACACTTTCCGGTTCCACAGCCACTGACCATCCTCTGGTACCTACTCCAAGTCACCAACCTATGTGTGAGTGTGAGTAGCCCAATCAATCCTGTCTTCCCTGCATAATCCATAGCAAATAGCACCAGCCTCGGTAATCAAACGATCTACCTGACTGAGGAACTCGTGAATTTGAACAACACCAGGGCATAATTAATGGCACATCCACTGAGCATTCCTATAAATAGATATTCTGTCTGCAGTAATCATTCACAGTGCTGGCCAATCGCAGTGCTGACCAATCCCAGTGCTGACCAATCACAGTGCTGGCCAATCCTAGTGCTGACCAATTGCAGTGCTGACCAATCCCAGTGCTGGCCAATCCCAGTGCTGACCAATTGCAGTGCTGACCAATTCCAGTGCTGACCAATCACAGTGCTGGCCAATCCCAGTGCTGACTAATCACAGTGCTGGCCAATCACAGTGCTGACCAATCATAGTGCTGACCAATCACAGTGCTGACCAATCATAGTGCTGACTAATCACAGTGCTGGCCAATCCCAGTGCTGACTAATCACAGTGCTGGCCAATCACAGTGCTGACCAATCCTAGTGCTGACCAATTGCAGTGCTGACCAATCCCAGTGCTGGCCAATCACAGTGCTGATCAATCATAGTGCTGACCAATCACAGTGCTGGCCAATCGCAGTGCTGACCAATCACAGTGCCAACCATTCCCAGATTGACCATTCCCAATATTGTCCATTGCCAATATTCACCATTCCAGCACTGACCATCCCTAGGACTGACCATTCCTAGGGCTCGACGATCCCAGTAATACCCATTCCTGGATTTACCATTCCCAAACTGACCATTCCCAAGATTGACCATCCCCAACACTGACCATTCCCAGGACTGGGCGTTCCCACTGTCACTCGTTCGCAGTACATGCATCCTGGAGCGATCGGTTGGGGTTTTGTTTTGGGCGGGGGAGCAATGCTGTGCGCTGAGCAGACTCCTGGTTTGAACTCTGCCGTCTTTACCTCCGCAGCCTGTAAAAAGCAAAGCACCAATGCCCTAGCATACCTCGATGAGCTGAAGCTGGCAGTGGCTTGGAGCCGAGTGGATATCGCCAAGAGCCAACTATTTAATGGAGAAATCCTGTGGAAGGTAAGTGTGTGTGTGTGTGTACAGATACCTGCAAAGCCGAGAGAAAAATCCCCTGGATCATTAAACAAACATCTTTCATTTTTATTAGTAACAAAAATATTGGAGATTGGGGAAGAAAGGCTGTTGACTGACAGTCAAGATTAATCCAATTGAGTAGCAAGGAATCTGTTCCCCTTCTAATTGGTCGCTGTAATGTATTTGCTTCATGGGTTCTTTGCTTAAGAATTCATAGCAACACATTGCTATTAAGAACTACTTGGTTTATTAACAAAGATTTAACAATCACACTACACATTACCAGTTCATCCACTAGGCTCACAACTGCATACCTCATCGTGGATGACCAAGACCCAACTGACTTGGGGTTTTATTGAGTCTTGTGAACATCATGTGACTGACTAAGCCACTCACAATGCAACAGCTCTACAACTATTTTGGGTAACAGATAAAGCTGAGTGCCCCCTTGTTAAAGGAACACTGGAACCCACAAATTTAACAATAAAACTTTTAAGTGAGCCATAAACGATCCAATTAGAATGTGGTTGCCGGGGGTGGTGATGCATTCCAGTCCCTCCGGTGCCCAACCTCTCTCGGAAGGCTGGGAGCAGCAACAGCTCTGCAACTATTTTAATAAAACTATAAATCAAGTGCCCCCCCCCTTAAATGGGGGCACTGAAACCGACAAATCCACAAATTAAACTTTGGCAGTTAAGCAATAAAACTTTTTACAACAACTCTACAACTATTTTAGTTGAACCTGTAAATCAAATGACCCATTATTAAATGGGCACTAAACCGACAAATTAAACAAAATAAACTTTAAACTTTAAACGGACAACAGCTCGACAACTATTTTTGGTCGAACATTATTAAAGGGGCACTAAACCAACAAATAAACAAATTAAACTTTAGACATTAAGTGGTTCAAATTAAAATGTGGTTGCCGGGGGTGATGATGCACTCCAGTCCCTCCGGCGCCCACCTCTCGCGGAAGGCCGTGATCAGCAACAGCTCTGCAAACCTGTGAGCATGCTCACAGGCGCACACATTACAGGCGTGGTGCCAGGAGAATCGACCAATGGCGGCATTGTGTGTGGGGGGGGGGGGTGGTTGGGAGTGTGAGGTCATGTGAGGAGACCTCCAGGAATGTACCCATGCAGAGTTGGCAAGTCGTACCCCGCAGCTTAGGGGCACTGAGGCCTGTAGCAGCAGGCCCATGGACACTGGGGCGGGGCTGGGCTCAATGGTGATGCTCCTACAGTCGAATATTCACCGCGATTTACTATCTGTAGCACAACTTGGGAGGAAGGCTGAAGGGGGAGCTGGCTATATGAGGCAGCCATAGCTTGGCGAGAGTCGGCTTTATCGGGAGAGGAGGTGGCTATGTTGATGGACCGAGGGCGGGGAGGCTATGTTGATGGACCGAAGGGGGGGGGGCTATGTTGATGGGCCGAGGGGGGGGGGGCTATGTTGATGGGCCGAGAAGGGGTGGGGGGGGCGATGTAGATGGGCCGGAGGGTGATGTCATTGGGCCGAGAAGGGGTGGGGGGGGCGATGTAGATGGGCCGAGAAGGGGTGGGGGGGGGGTGATGTAGATGGGCCGGGGGGTGATGTCATTGGGCCGAGAAGGGGTGGGGGGGCGATGTAGATGGGCCGGGGGGGTGGGGGGTGATGTCATTGGGCCGAGGGGTGGGGGGCTATGTTGATGGACCGAGGGGGGGGGGGGGGCTATGTTGATGGGCCGAGGGGGGGGGGGCTATGTTGATGGGCCGAGAAGGGGTGGGGGGGGGGCGATGTAGATGGGCCGGGGGGTGATGTCATTGGGCCGAGAAGGGGTGGGGGGGGGGCGATGTAGATGGGCCGGGGGGGTGGGGGGTGATGTCATTGGGCCGAGGGGTGGGGGGGGGGGTCGATGTCGATGGGCCGAGGGGGGGAGGGGCCATTTTGATGGGACGAGGGGTGGGGGGCAATGTCGATGGACCAATGGGTGGGGGGGGCGATGTTGATAGGCTGAGAATGGGGAGGCTCACTCTCTTGTTTTGCCGTTGCAGTCCAGTGACCTGGAGGACCCCATGACGGCGGCCCTGGTGAACAACAAGCCGGAGTTCGTCAAGCTCTTCATTGACAATGGGACCAACATGGCAGAGTACCTCTCGTACCGGCGCCTGGAGGAGCTGTACAGTTCGGTGGCGGAGAACTCCCTCCTCGCCGCCTTCCTGCGCAGGAAGCAGGCAGAGAAGCGGCCCCCGCCAGGCCAGGCGGCCGAGACCCCGCTAGACGGGGCGGGGGCCGAGGGCAGTGGGCGGGGCTACACGCTCTGCGAGGTGCTGAAAGTGCTGAGCGACCTGATGGGAGATTTCTGCGAACCACTTTACGGAGACCTCTTCAGGACCGACTCCCGGAAAAACAAGTCTGTAAGCAGCATCTTTGCTTTATTACTGAGCGCGTGGCCTCTGCGTTTATCTGGCGTCAATGTTAGCATTAAAGGTTTTATTAGAAATTCCTTTCCCCCCTCTGCCGGTATTGGCAGTTTGGCTCAGCTGGTGGCCCGAAGGCCATTCAGCCCATCGAGTCTGTTCCGTCATTTGATTAGATCATGATACACGGTGTTGGTGAGGCCACACCTGGAATACTGCGTGCAGTTTTGGTTTCCATATTTACGAAAGGATAAACTTGCTTTGGAGGCAGTTCAGAGAAGGTTCACTCGGTTGATTCCGGGGACGAGGGGGTTGACTTATGAGGAAAGGTTGAGTAGGCTGGGTCTCTACTCATTGGAATTCAGAAGAACGAGAGGTGATCTTATCGAAACGTATAAGATTATGAGGGGGCTTGACAAGGTGGATGCAGAGAGGATGTTTCCACTGATGGGGGAGACAAGAACTAGGGGGCATGATCTCAGAATAAGGGGCTGCCCATTTCAAACTGAGATGAGGAGAAATTTCTTCTCTCAGAGGGTTGTAAATCTGTGGAATTCGTTGCCTCAGAGAGCTGTGGAGGCTGGGTCATTGAATAAATTTAACTCAGAGATAGACAGTATCTTAACCGATAAGGGGATAAGGGGTTATGGGGAGCGGGCAGGGAAGTGGAGCTGAGTCCATGATCAGATCAGCCATGATCGTATTGAATGGCGGAGCAGGCTCAAGGGGCCGTATGGCCTACTCCTGCTCCTATTTCTTATGTACTTATGTTCTTATGGCTGACCTGTATCTTAACTCTATGGATCCCCTTGCCTAACAAAACGTTCTTGTCTTTGAGCCGCCTTGTTGAACGGCTGAACTCCATGTGGTTCGAGCCCCCCAACCCCAGCGACCCAATCTAGGCTGACCTCCAGTGCTGTACTGAGGGAGTGCCGCACTGTCGGAGGTGCCGTCTTCATGATAAGGTTGCCTGTCTGGGATGTGGGGACACTATCAGGGCAGCATTTATTACCCATTCCTGGTTTCCCGAGGACATTGGGAGTCAACCAGAGTGCATGGGCCTGGAGTCACATGTTGTCCAGACCGGGTACGAGTGGACGATAGCCTTCTCTGAAAAACAAGATTCAACCAGTTTGGTTTTTGCACTTCTCTTTTAATTCGATGTGGGCGTCGCTGGCAAGGCCGGCATTTATTGCCCATCCCTAATTGCCCCTTGAGAAGGTGGTGGTGAGCCGCCTTCTTGAACCGCTGCAGTCCCGTGTGGTGAAGGTGCTCCCACAGTGCTGTTCCAGGAGTTTGACCCAGCGACGATGAAAGAACGGCCGATATATTTCCAAGTCAGGATGGTGTGTGACTGGGAGGGGAACGTGGAGGTGGTGGTGTTCCCATGCGCCTGCTGCCCTTGTCCTTCTAGGGGGTAGAGGTCGCGGGTTTGGGAGGTGCTGCCGAAGAAGCCTTGGCGAGTTGCTGCAGTGCATCTTGTAGACGGTACACACTGCAGCCAGGGGGCGCCGGTGGTGGAGGGAGTGAATGTTGAAGGTGGTGGATGGGGTGTCGATCAAGCGGGCTGCTTTGCCCTGGATGGTGTTGAGTGTTGTTGGAGCTGCGCTCATCCAGGCAAGTGGAGAGTGTTCCCTCACACTCCTGACTTGTGCCTGGTAGATGGTGGAAAGGCTTTGGGGAGTCAGGAGGTAAGACACTCGCCACAGAATACCCAGCCTCTGACCCGCTCTTGTTGCCACAGTATTTATGTGGCTGGTCCAGTTAAGCTTCTGGTCAATGGTGACCCCCAGAATGTTGATGGTGGGGGAATCGACGATGGTAATACCATTGACTGTCAAGGGGAGGTGGTTAGACTCTAACTTGTTGGAGATAGTCATTGCCTGGCACTTGTGTGGCGCGAATGTTACTTGCCACTTATCAGCCCAAGCCTGAATGTCATCCAGGTCTTGCTGCACGAGGGCACGGACTGCTCCATTATCTGAGGGGTAATTTAATTGCTCCGTCGGATCTTTTGTGTCCACCTTAACAGGCAAACTTCTCCAGAAAGGCAGCACCTCCAACAGTGCAGCACTCCCTCAGTACTGCACTGAAGTATCAGTCATAGATTGAGTGCTCAAGTCCCTGGAGAGGGTCTGTGGGAACCCGTAACTTTCTGTCTCAGAGGTGAGAGAGCGAGATAAGCGGGCATCGAATGCGACCGAGTAATTGTGACTTCCTATTTCAGTTGAAACCTCAGGAACGTCCTTATCTGATGAGGAAGTCCGCCACCCCGTGGACAGACCTGTTCATCTGGGCAGTCCTGCAAAAACGCAACGAGATGGCCAGCTTCTTCTGGGAAATGGTGAGAGCTGGGCAGAAGAGGGTCAGGTCCACTTGGCCCAAGTTAAATATTCTTTCTTCTTCCGTTAGCCCAGTAAAACATCCCAAGGTGCTTCACAGGACATGATTCGACAGTTGACCAAAAGCTTGGTCAAAGAGGTAGGTTTTAAGGAGGGTGTTAGAGGAGGAGAGTGAGGCGGGGAGGTTTCGGGAGGGAATTCCAGAGCTTGGGGCCTCGGCAGCTGAAGGCACGGCCGCCGATGGAAAACATTGATGTACAACAGACCAGAATTGGATGAATGCGGAGATCATAAGAAATAGGAGCAGGAGTCGGCCATACGGCCCCTCGAGCCTGCTCCGCCATTCAATAAGATCATGGCTGATCCGATCATGGACCCAACTCCACTTCCCCGCCCGCTCCCCATAACCCTTGACTCCCTTATTGTTCACACATCCATCTATTTCCACCTTGAATATATTCAATGACCCAGCCTCCACAGCTCTCCGGGGCAGAGAATTCCATTGATTCACGACCCTCTCGGTGGGCTGTAGGGCTGGAGTAGATGAGAGAGGTAGGGAAAGGTGAGGCCAAGGAAGGATTGTGCATATTACACTGCCTCCTCCTCTAACACAGTCTCTCCCAGATCCACAAAAACTCTGGAATTCCCCATCACCACTGGTTTTCAACAATTTGCTGTAGCTGCTTCTCGAGATGCCCCACAGTGCTCCACGTCCTTATGTGACGAGACATAGCTAGTGTTTAGGGCTAATCCCAGCCTTGCATTAGGGATCATCATCATAGGCAGTCCCTCGAAATCGAGGAAGACTTGCTTCCACTCTAAAAGTGGGTTCTCAGGTGACTGAACAGTCCAATACGGGAATTACAGTCTCTGTCACAGGTGGGACAGACAGTGGTTGAAGGAAAGGGTGGGTGGGGAGTCTGGTTTGCCGCACGCTCCTTCCGCTGCCTGCGCTTGATTTCTGCATGCCCTCAGCGACGAGACTCGAGGTGCTCAGCGCCCTCCCGGATGCACTTCCTCCACTTAGGGCGGTCTGGTCTTTGCCCAGGGACTCCCAGGTGTCGGTGGGGATGTTGCATTTTATCAAGGAGACTTTGAGGGTGTCCTTGTGACGTTTCCTCTACCCACCTTTGGCTCGCTTGCCGTGAAGGAGTTCCGAGTAGAGCGCTTGCGTTGGGAGTCTCGTGTCTGGCATGCGGACGATGTGGCCCGCCCAACGGAGCTGGCCGAGTGTGGTCAGTGCTTCGATGCTGGGGATGTTGGGCCTGGGCGAGAACACTGACGTTGGTACGTCTGTCCTCCCAGGGAATTCGCAGGATCTTGCGGAGACGGTGCTGGTGGTATTTCTCCAGTGATTTGAGGTGTCTATCTTAGGGATGGTGGGTTGAGGACTAACTGGGGAGGGGAGGTGGAATAGATAGTGCAGTTTTATTTTCTCTCTAACTTGTCTTCTCCATCCTCAGGGCGGAGAATCGGTTTCATCCGGCCTTGTCGCCTGCCGGATTCTGAGGGAAATGGCTCGCCACGAACCGGAAGCAGGGGGTGCCCAAGCTATGAAGGAAATGGGAGCACAGTTTGAACAACTGGCACTAGGTACTGTCCAACAAGTCACCAATGGAACAGCAGGAACAAAGATTGGGAGGCGTTTCGAAGAAAAGAGTGAAAGAATGTTATTCAGAACCATGCTTTACCGCATTACTCTATTCCCCCATTCAATGACATATCCAACCAACACTACCCTCTCCTACACCACCCCACACACCCATCTACCCACCACAACCCTCCCTGCCCTCATCCACTATCTCACACACCCATCTACCCCCCCCCCCAACCAATCCCCCTACAAAGCCATCCACCCACTCTATCCCTCCCCACACCCCCCCCCACAACCAACCCTACCCCCCCCCTCCCCAGATACCCATTGACTCACCCAACCAACCCTACCCACTACACCCATAGAAAAATACCACATAGACTGGATGGGCCGAATGGCCTGTTTCTGTGCTGTAACATTCTGTGAATAAGGGTACGGTAGTTATTGGACCAGTAATCCAGAGGCCTGGACTAATGATCCAGAGACCCAAGTTCAAATCCCACCACGGCAGCTGGGGAATTTAAATTCAGTTAATTAAATAAATCTGGAATAAAAAAGCTAGTATCAGTAATGGTGACCATGAAACTACCGGATTGTCGTAAAAACCCATCTGGTTCACTAATGTCCTTCAGGGAAGGAAATCTACTGCCCTTACCCGGTCTGGCCGATATGTGGCTCCAGACCCCCAGCAATGTGGTCGACTCGTAACTGCCCCTCTGAAATGGCCCAGCGAGACACTCGGTTGTACCAAACCGCTACGACAAAGTGGGAGCACCTTCACCACACGGGACTGCAGCGGTTCAAGAAGGCGGCTCACCACCACCTTCTCGAGGGGCAATTCGGGATGGGCAATAAATGCCGGCCTCGCCACATCCCATGATCGAATACATTTTTTTTTTAAATCATGAGGGTGGGCTCTCTCGCGGTGACTGTCGGTGGTCTGGCTCGCGCGGTTTGGCGCCTCTCTCTGGGTACCGACACGCCTCTCTTTCTCCTGTGCCGGCAGATGTTTTTAACGAGTGTTACCGACACAGCGAGCAGCGAGCGTTCCGGCTGCTGGTGCGCCGATGTTCGGTGTGGGGGCAGGCCACCTGCCTGCAGCTCGCCACAGAGGCCGACGCCCGCAATTTCCTGGCACACGACGGAGTCCAGGTCAGTCGGCGACGCTGGTCCCCCCCATCTGGGATTGTCGGAGGAGACCGCGATAACCAGCCGCTTGACTTTTTAAAGAGGGATAAAAGTAAGGGTCGGGACCCAAATACAAAAATATGTGGGTCACTTCCTGTTAACACCACACGCGCACACTAGAGTCCGAGGAGACAGGAGTTATTTGCCGCGTTATAATTCGGTTAGGGGCGCTAAAGGGTTTGCAGCCGCGATCGGCGGCATTCGTGCTGCTCGGCAAATTCCGTGTGCCGGCACCGGCGGAGCTGAGCAATATCGCCCGAGAGCGCCGCGCCGGTGTGCAACGCCCCCCGGTATCGACACGGATACAACATTCGGTTTGTGCTGCACCCGTAGCGCCCCCTAGTGACCCCGCCAGAGCTGTCCCGGGGCGCCAGGGGCAGGAACGACTGCGTGAGGTTAGCATGAGCGATTTTTTTTTTTTGCGACTTAACTTTATCTGGGCTGAGTAATATATCGGGAATGTTTTTTGTATAATTTGTTCCGGTGTTTTTTTTTTTGCAGGGAGGCCTCTCCTGGGGCGCTCTTTAGCACGGGATATTCGGTTGCTCAGCCGGTCTAGCGCCCCGAGGGAAGTGTGGAACGCCTCCCTTCGCGCTCCGCCCCACTCTCAGAGCGCAGCCACTGAATTTTGCGACTCCCGTCACTAACCATTTTCCGCCGTTAAATTTAGCGCCCGCCCAACATTAGCGCCTCAAGAACCCTCCAACCGAATTTCCAGCCCAAACATTTTTTGGGGGATTTTGTTTTACTTTTGTTCCACAGAAAGCAATTGGAAACGAGACACATTTAAACATTTTTGAAAAGCACAGTGCATTCGCGCATTTTTTTTTCAAAAGCACCAAAGTGGGTAACGTGCCAAAGAGCGAAGTCATTTCCCCCAAAGCAACACGCAGTTCATTGGCCTGTCTCGGAAAGCGATCAGCACCTCACGCTCATTGTGTCGGGGAAGTCTGGTGGTCGTGAAAGGCGCTACATAAATGCAAGTCACAAGCCCCCGGCTGGGGATGTCCAGCACAGAACCCTCCCCTCGCATTGTGAACACACGGAGATAAAATGGGGACATAACATGCGCTGACCCGTCTGGTCTTTATATATTTGCAGGGCTGTGGGGAAAGAGCAGGGAGGAGTGGGACTGATTGAAGAGCTCTTTCAAAGAGCTGGCACAGGTACGATGGGCCGAATGGCCTCCTTCTGTGCTGTATCGTTCAATGATTCAATACCGAACGCTGCAGGGGCGAGCTTCAGTCCGTAGTTATTTTAAGTCAAAGAAATCTACACTGACGCTCCCAGTGCAGTGCTGAGGGAGCGCCGCACTGTCGGAGGTGCCGTCTTTCGGATGAGAAGTTAAACCGAGGGCCCCGTCTGCTCTCTCAGGTGGACCTAAAAGATCCCGCGGCCACTATTTCGAAGAAGAGCAGGGGAGTTATCCCCGGTGTCCCGGGGCCAATATTTATCCCTCAAGTCAAACATAACCAGAAACAGATTATCTGGGTCATTATCACATTGCTGTTTGTGGGAGCTTGCTGTGCGCAAATTGGCTGCCACGTTTCCCACAGTGCAACAGTGACTACACTCCAAAAAGTACTTCATTGGCTGTAAAGCGTGCTGGGACGTCCGGTGGTCATGAAAGGCGCTATATAAACGCAAGTCTTTCTTTTTTCTTTTTCATTGGATGTGCAGCGCTGAGGGACGGCCTGGGAGAGGTGACACGTCACCAGCTAAACGCAAGTCCTTTCTTGCGCACTAACAGGATCTGCGAGGTCGAAGGTCGCTTACAGAAAGGGGGATTCGTTGGGAGGTGTTGTGAAAGCGGGCGGTGGGGGCCTCCGTTGAAGATGGGGCAGAGGGTGCTGGGTGACCCGACCTGTGGTCGCGGCGCTTATTCTCGTGTTTTGCCCAACAGGCCCTCCTGAGCCAGATCTGGTGGGGAGAGATGGACAGAAACACAGAGGTCTGGAGGATGGGGCTCGCCTTCTTCTGCCCCCCTTTCATCTTCAGCAGCCTCATTAAATTCAGGTAACGCCCCGCTCCGTTCACTCGGCAACTCGTTAGAGTCGAGGAACGGTTCGCACCCACCCGCCCGCGCACCCGCCTCTCGTGCTTATCACGGGCAAGCACGGGCGCTCCTAACAACAACAACAAAAACAACTTGTATTTATATAGCGCCTTTAATGGAGCGAGACGCCCCAAGGCGCTTTCACAGGAGTACTCCGAGATTAAACAAAGTTAACACCGAGACGCATAAGGAGAAATTAGCGCAGGTGACCAAAAGCTTGGTCACAGAGGTAGGTTTTAAGGCGCGTCTTGAAGGAGGAAAGAGAGATAGAGAGGTTTAGGGAGGGAGTTCCAGAGCTTGGGGCCCAGGCAACAGAAGGCACGGCCACCGATGGTGGAGCGATTATAATCAGGGATGCTCAGGATTAGAGGAGCACAGACATCTCGGGGGGGGGGGGGGGTTGTGGGGCTGGAGGAGATTACAGAGATAGGGAGGGGTGAGGGCCATGGAGGGATTTGTAAACCAGGATAAGGGTGGTGAAATCGCCTGCGGGGCTTAATGGCCTCCTCCTGCCCCTATGCTCCGGGATGGAGTCAGTGCTCTCTGGGAGAGGAGAAACGTATCATTGATGGTGACCACACCTCGCCCTTCCTGTGGGGCGACAAACTTCACAACCTGTTGATGATACTTTCTGTTCCACTTACAGCAGCAACACAGACGAGCAAGCGGCAGAAAAACTGGCGTCAGAGTTGGACAGTACCGAGGCTGACGTTCTCCTTCAGGCTTCCGAGGCCTCCCGGTTGGTAGCTGTTTCGCTGGTTCATTCCTTCCCCTTTATGTCCCAGCTACCCTTCCCCAAGCACAAGGGACCGTGTTGTTCTATGTACAGATGCGTCTACAAGGTGCACTGCAGCAACTCGTCAAGGCTTCTTCGGCAGCACCTCCCAAACCCGTGACCTCTACCCCCTGGAAGGACAAGGGCAGCAGGCGCATGGGAACACCACCACCTCCACATTCCCCTCCCAGTCACACACCATCCTGACTTGGAAATATATCGGCCGTTCCTTCATCGTCGCTGGGTCACAATCCTGGAACTCCCTCCCTGACAGCACTGTGGGAGCACCTTCACCACACGGGACTGCAGCGGTTCAAGAAGGCGGCTCACCACCACCTTCTCAAGGGGCAATGAGGGACGGGCAATAAATGCCGGCCTGGCCAGCGACGCCCACATCCCAGGAACGAATAAAAAAAAATTTTGCTGGGGGGCTGCCTTTAAGCCCCCCCGCCTGTGAACCTTGGCTGAATATCGTTTGAGCCTCGACTCTAAATATGTTCCCTTTCCTTTGTCCGATTCAGGGATAGCGAGGCTGATGTCAAGGTGAAAGCTGGGAACAGGCGGCCATTTTGGATGGTCCGATGGAAGCAGTTCTGGGGTGCCCCCGTGACCTCGTTCCTTGGCAACGTCATCATGTACTTCGCCTTCCTGTTTCTCTTTGCCTACGTCTTAATCTTAGATTTACCGCCCCCAAGTCCGTCCAAGATGGAGCTCATTCTGTACTTCTGGGTCCTCACGCTGGTCTTTGAGGAGATTCGACAGGTACTCAAGGGTTCGGTGCGCCGGAGAAGTCTCTTAGGCCCAAAATTAGTCCGCTCCCTTCTTTTAACCAAAATCTTTCTTTTTGAATTCTGTTCTCCTCAAGGTAACATTCTCTTTCAGGTACAGATAGTCCTTTGACTTCCCCAGTTTAATGTATTCGCTTCACGGGTTCTTTGCTTAAGAATTCATAGCAACACATCGCTATTAAGAACTAGTTGCTTTATTAGCAAAGGTTTAACAATCACACTACACACTATCAGTTCATCCACCAGGCTCACAACCACCTGCCTCATTGTGGATCCCCCGAACCCAGCTGGTCGGGGTTTTATTGAGTCTTGTGAACATCACGTGACTGGCTAAGTCACTCCCAACTCAACAACCCTGTGAGTAAGTTGTTGTCATTGTCCCTAATTAATTGAGCCACCCCAAGATTGAAAAGTGATGAGAAGCAGCGAAGAAGGTTCTGAAACCACCCACCCCCCCCCAAACCCCGCTCAACTACAAGTTCTGCAGAACTGATTCTGAGCGAAGTTACAAGACCCAACGTGTCCACGCCGGCCGACAAAGAGCTACCCAGCCTAATCCCACTTTCCAGCACTAGGTCTGTAGCCCTGTAGGTTACGGCACTTCAAGTGCACATCCTTGTTAAATGTGATGAGGGTTTCTGCCTCTACCACCCTTTCAGGCAGTGAGTTCCAGACCCCCACCACCTCTGGGTGAAAGAAGTCCCCCTCAAATCCCCTCTAAACCTCCTACCAATTACTTTAAATCTATGCCCCCTGGTTGTTGACCCCTCTGCTAAGAGAAATAGGTCCTTTCTATCCACTCTATCCAGGCCCCTCATAATTTTATTATGAGTCCCAAGGACTCGTCCAACTGAGGGCCCGTGACCCAGCTCCCGACCCCCTGGAAGGATGGAATTAGGACCAGCGCTTGTGGAGGGAGTAGTGGGGGCGTTTTCTGTCGAACACGTAGATGAGCCGGTTTTGGCGGTTTCAGAACCATTGTGCTCCATTGCTGCTTCCCATCACTGTTCAACGTCGGGAAGTCTCTATCAATGAGCACATAAATCTAGGCTGACACTCCCAGTGCAGTGCTGAGGGAGTGCCGCACTGTCGGAGGTGCCGTCTTTCGGATGAGACGTTAAACCGAGGCCCCCGTCTGCTCTCTCAGGTGGATGTAAAAGATCCCACGGCACTATTTCGAAGAAGAGCAGGGGGAGTGATCCCCGGTGTCCTGGGGCCAATATTTATCCCTCAATCAACGTCACAAAAACAGATTATCTGGGTCATTATCACATTGCTGTTTGTGGGAGCTTGCTGTGCGCAAATTGGCCGCTGCGTTTCCTACATTACAACAGTGACTACACTCCAAAAGTACTTCATTGGCTGTAAAGCGCTTTGAGACGTCCGGTGATCATGAAATGCAAGTCTTTCTTTCTTTAATTAGGGACAACAACAGCAATTTGCATTTATATAGCCCCTTTAATGTAGTAAAGAATCCCAAGGCGCTTCACAGGAGCGTTATCAGACAAATATCGACAACACATTAGCGCAGGTGACCAAAAGCTTGGCCAAAGAGTTTTAAGGAGCGTCTTAAAGGAGGAGAGAGAGGGAGAGAGGCGCAGAGGTTTAGGGAGGGAGTTCCAGAGCGTAGGGCCTGGATGGCTGAAGGCATGGCCGCCAATGGCGGAGCGATGAAAATAGGGGATGTGCAAGAGGCCAGAATTGGAGGAGCGCAGAGATCTCGGGGCGTTGTGGGGCTGGAGATAGGGAAGGGGCGAGGCCCTGGAGGAATTTGAGCACCAGGGTAAGAATTTTACAACCAAGACATGCCAGCGAGGTATGGAGGCAAGACCTGGGTGAGGTGGAACGGAAGGGTAAGCTGGATGGGACGAATGGCCATTTCTCATCCTTTACTCTCCCTGAGCTGTATGTGTCGATGAGGGACCAATATCCCTGTTGTTCGAGCTCCCAGCATTCAACGTGGTGCAAAAGCGCCATCTGCTGGCTAAAGACAGGAGCAAAAAAAAATAACCAAGCCAAAGAAAGACTTGCATTTCTATAGCGCCTTTCGTGACCTCAGGACGTCCCAAAGCGCTTTACAGCCAATGAAGTGCTTTTCTTTTTGGCAGTGTCGTCACTGTTGTAATGTAGGAAGCGCGGCAGCCAACTTGCGCACAGCAAGCTCCCACACACATGACATTAAAACAACTGTAAAGGTTAGACATGCAGAGCTGCACAAAGAAAAGCCAGGGAAATGGTTTGGGCTGAGAGACTGCGTCAGAACTCAAAACATCAAAACGTTTACAGATGTGCTGACGGAACTGCTTTGTGTTTCCAGCATTTGCTCTTTTTGTTAAAGATTGTGCTCCATTATTTTTCGACGACAACTGCAACTCTTTAGCACAGTAAAACATCTCGAGGCGCTTACATGGCTGCCTCCTGCTCCTGTTTCTTATGTGCAAATACATTACACTGTGCAGGACCGTTGTCTTTCTGGAAATCTCATTCCTTTCTGACACCCTCTCCTCCCTCTCGTCTCTCCCTAGACCTTCTTTGTCAGCATGAATATCTCAGTAAGGAAGAAGGTGAAGCTGTACTACCAGGACATGTGGAACAAGTGCGACATTCTGGCCATCCTCCTGTTCATCGTTGGGGTCATCGGCAGGTCAGTGCTCATGTTGGTTGCCGGTGCAATGTATGCACCTGGGAATATGCTCACAGGGTTGTAGAGTTTCTGCATCGTTGGTTCGATGGTGTAATGGTGAGCACTCTGTATTTTGAATCCAGCGATCAGAGTTCAAATCTTGGTAAAAGCTGAATTTTGCCGGGTGCAGTGGCGCGCGCCTATCATCCCGCTGCTGGGAGGCTGAGGCTGCAGGATTGCTCGAGGGCAGGAGTTCTGGGCTGCTGTCGCCTGTGCCGATCGGGTGTCCACACTAAGACCGGTATCCACATGGTGGTCCTCGGTTAACCTGGGATCACCAGGTCCGATGAAGAGGGGTGAACCGGCCCAGGTCGGAAATGGAGCAGGTCAAAGTCCTGGTCAGTAGTTGGGTTGCACCTGTGAATAGATGCTGCAGTGCAGCCTGGCCAATACAGTGTAGAATTCCTGCTGTGAACAGCCCGTGGAAGAGACGCATGCGTTTTACCCATGCGGAATCGATATCAAGGGATTTCGGAAGCACAATTTTTGCTCAGAGGAGCTGCTGATGATCGCTGGTACAAAATAGTTGTAGAGTTGATGTTGAGTCTCGAGGAGTCCGTGTTCCATGTTTATGTTGAGTGTGCGAGGTCGCAAGCCCTCTTCCAATATTTGAAGGGGCTGCTCCTCAAATTCTGGTTGCACTTCAGTCCCACGTTCCTGATCTTTGGGCAGATGGAGCACGCAGTGTCCACTGGTACGCTCGCGGCCTTCCGCGAGAGGTGGGCACCGGAGGGACTGGAGTGCATCATCACCCCCGGCAACCAAATTTTAATTTGATCGTTAAAGTTTAAAGTTTAATTTGTTTAATTTGCCGGTTTTAGTGTCCCCCCCCCCACCACCAAGGGGGCACTTAACTTATAGATTCACAAAAATAATTGTGGAGCTGTTTCAGGCACTTGATTTAAAGTTTCGACACAAAAGAGTTGTAGAGCTGTTGAGTTGGGAGTGGCTTAGCCAGTCACGTGATGTTCACAAGACTCAATAAAACTCCAGCCAGTTGGGTTCGGGGGATCCACGATGAGGTATGCAGTTCTGTGCCTGGTGGATGAACTGGTAATGTGTCGTGTGATTCATAGTATCACAGTTATTTACAGCCCGGAAGGAGGCCATTTCAGCCCAGCGTATCCAACAAGAGGCTATCCAGCCCAATCCCACTTTCCAGCTCTCGGTCCGTAGCCCTGCAGATTACGGCACTTCAAGTGCACATCCAAGTACTTTTTAAATGTGGTGAGGGTTTCTGCCTCTACCACCCTTTCAGGCAGTGAGTTCCAGACCCCCACCACCCTGTGGGTGAAGACATTTCCCTTCAAATCCCCTCTAAACCTCCTACCAATTACTTTAAATCTATGCCCCCCTGGTTGTTGACCCCTCTGCTAAGGGAACTAGGTCCTTCCTATCCACTATATCCAGGCCCCTCATCATTTTATATACCTCAATGAGGTCTCCCACAGCCTCCTCTGTTCCAAGGAAAACTACCCCAGCCTATCCAATCTGTCCTCATAGCTAAGATTCTCCAGTTCCAGTAACATCCTCGTAAATCCCCTCTGTACCCTCGCCAGTGCGATCACATCCTTCCTGTAATGTGGTGACCAGAACTGCACGCAGTACTCAAGGATTGTTAAACCTCTGTTAATAAACCAACTAGTTCTTAATCGCAATGTATTGCTATGAATTCTTAAGCAAAGAACCCATGAAGCAAATACATTACAGCCGGAGAAGGAGAGAGCTGGTCACATGGTAGAATATTTAAAGGCAGAGATAGACAGATTTTTGAGCGATAAGGGAGTAAAGGGTTATGGGGAGCGGGCAGGGAAGTGGAGCTGAGCCCATGATCAGATCAGCCATGATCTTATTGAATGACGGAGCAGGCTCAAGGGGCCAATCGGCCAACTCCTGCTCCTATTTCTTATGTTCTTAATAAGGAGCGCACATCTCTCCCTTGAGCTGAGATGACAGGGTGGAGTTTGACCTACATCACACCATCACTGCCCCCCTCCCCTTTCCCGTTACTCTATAAATGACCACTATCAATTCCAATCCTGGGGTCTCCAAGAATTGAAAATCAATCTCCTGGACACTGCTGTGAGAGACCTGGGGGAAAAAAAATTCCCTGGGTCTTCTAAAACTCAGCCGCCCCTAACTCGCACTGAGTCCCGCTCACCCATCACCCCCTGTGCCCCGTGTCCTAACTCGCACCGTCCCGCTCACACATCACCCCCTGTGCTCGTTGACCATACCCTAACTCGCACCAAGTCTCGCTCACACATCACCCCCTGTGCTCGTTGACCATACCCTAACTCGCACCAAGTCCCGCTCACCCATCACTCCCTGTGCTCACTGACCGTGTCCTAAATCACACCGAGTCCTGCTCACCCATCACCCCCTGTGCTCACTGACCATGTCCTAACTCGCACCAAGTCCTGCTCACCCATCACCCCGTGTGCTTGCTGCCCCGTGTCCTAACCCGCACCAATTCCCGCTCACCCATCACCCCCTGTGCTCACTGACCGTGTCCTAACTCGCATCGAGTCCCGCTCACCCATCACCCCCTGTGCTCACTGCCCCGTGCCCTAACTTGCACCAAGTCCCGCTCACCCATCACCCGCTGTGCTCACTGCCCCGTGTCCTAACTCGCACCGAGTCCTGCTCACCCACAACCCCACCTCCTAGGCCTCTGCGCTCCCCAAGCCAAAAAGTACTTCACTGGCTTTGAGACATCCAGTGGGTGTGAAAGGCACTATATAAATGCAGCTCATTCTTTCTTTTATGTGGCCTCCTGGGCCAGACTTGTGTTACACTAGGCCAGCTTGGATAGATAGCCAATGACAGTTTTGTAATATGTGTTCATGGGATGTGGGCGTCGCTGGCAAGGCCAGCATTTATTGCCCATCCCTAATTGCCCCTCAAGAAGGCAGTGGTGACCCACCTTCCTGAACCACTGCAGTCCGTGTGGTGAAGGTGTTCTCTGTCACAGTGAGTTTTGGTACAACTGAGTGTCTCGCTGGGCCATTTCAGTTAAGAGTCAACCACATTGCTGTGGGTCTGGAGTCACATATAGGCCAGACCAGGTAAGGGCGGTAGATTTCCTTCCCTAAAGGACATTAGTGAACCAGATGGGTTTTTACGACAATCCGGTAGTTTCACAGTCACCATCACTGGCACTAGCTTTTTAATTCCAGATTTATTTATTTATCTGATTTTAAATTCCCCAGCTGCCGTGGTTGGATTTGAATTCATGTCCCCAGATCATTAGTCCATGTTTCTGGATTATTAGCCCAGTGACATTACCACTACCGTACCCTTACTGACAGAATGTTGCAGCACAGAAACAGGCCATTTGGCCCATCCAGTCTGTGTGCTATTTTTCGAGTCCAGTAACATCACCAATACGTTTCCGTCCTGGATTTCGCCTCTTTCTTTTTACAGGATGTTCAACAGCTGGTACGAGATGGGGCGCGTGGTGCTCTGCCTCGACTTCATGGTCTTCTGTTTCCGAATCGTTCACATCTTTGCCGTCAGCAAGCAGCTCGGCCCAAAGATCATCATTGTTGGGAAGATGGTGAGTGAGGGGTGTGGGGTTTATCGGAGTGTTACAGTGAGGGGTGCGGGGTATATCAGTGTAGTGAGGGGTGTGGGGTATATCAGTGTTACAGTGAGCAGTGTGGGGTATATCAGTGTAGTGAGGGGTGTGGGGTATATCAGTGTCAATGTGAGGGGTGTGGGGTATATCAGTGTTACAGTGAGGGGTGTGGGGTATCTCAGTGTTATAGTGAGCAGTGCGGGGTATATCAGTGTAGTGAGGGGTGTGGGGTATATCAGTGTTACAGTGAGGATTATGGGTATATCAGAATGTTACAGTGAGGGGTGTGGGGTATATCAGTGTTACAGTGCGGGGTATGGGGTATATCAGTGTTACAGTGAGGGTTGTGGGATATATCAGTGTAGTGAGGGGTGTGGGGTATATCAGTGTTACAGTGAGGGGTGTGGGGTATATCAGTGTAGTGAGAGGTGCGGGGTATATCGGAGTGTTACAGTGAGGGGTGTGGGGTATATCAGTGTTACAGTGAGGGTTGTGGGGTATATCAGTGTTACAGTGAGGGTTGTGGGGTATATCAGTGTTACAGTGAGGGTTGTGGGGTATATCAGTGCTACAGTGAGGGTTGTGGGGTATATCAGTGTTACAGTGAGGGGTGTGGGGTATATCAGTGTAGTGAGGGGTGTGGGGTATATCAGTGTTACAGTGAGGGTTGTGGGATATATCAGTTTTACAGTGAGAGGTGTGGGGTATATCAGTGTCACAGTGAGGGGTGTGGGATATATCAGTGTTACAGTGAAGGGTGCGGGTTATATCAGTGTTACAGTGAAGGGTGTGGGGTATATCAGTGTTACAGTGAGGGGTGTGGGGTATATCAGTGTCACAATGAAGGGTGCGGGGTATATGAGTGTTACAGTGAAGGGTGTGAGGTATATCAGTGTTACAGTGAGGGGTGTGGGGTATACCAGTGTTACAGTGAGGGGTGTGGGGTATATCAGTGTAGTGAGGGTTGTGGGGTATGTCAATGTTACAGTGAGGGGTGTGGGATATATCAGTGTTACAGTGAAGGGTGCGGGTTATATCAGTGTTACAGTGAAGGGTGTGGGGTATATCAGTGTTACAGTGAGGGGTGTGGGGTATATCAGTGTCACAGTGAAGGGTGCGGGGTATATGAGTGTTACAGTGAAGGGTGTGAGGTATATCAGTGTTACAGTGAGGGGTGTGGGGTATACCAGTGTCACAGTGAGGGGTGTGGGGTATATCAGTGTAGTGAGGGTTGTGGGGTATGTCAATGTTACAGTGAGGGGTGTGGGATATATCAGTGTTACAGTGAAGGGTGCGGGGTATATCAGTGTTACAGTGAGGGGTGTGGGGTATATCAGTGTAGTGAGAGGTGCGGGGTATATCGGAGTGTTACAGTGAGGGGTGTGGGGTATATCAGTGTTACAGTGAGGGTTGTGGGATATATCAGTGTAGTGAGGGTTGTGGGGTATATCAGTGTTACAGTGAGGGTTGTGGGGTATATCAGTGTTACAGTGAGGGTTGTGGGGTATATCAGTGTTACAGTGAAGGGTGCGGGGTATATGAGTGTTACAGTGAAGGGTGTGAGGTATATCAGTGTTACAGTGAAGGGTGTGGGGTATATCAGTGTTACAGTGAGGGGTGTGGGGTATATCAGTGTAGTGAGAGGTGCGGGGTATATCGGAGTGTTACAGTGAGGGGTGTGGGGTATATCAGTGTTACAGTGAGGGTTGTGGGATATATCAGTGTAGTGAGGGGTGTGGGGTATATCAGTGTTACAGTGAGGGTTGTGGGGTATATCAGTGTTACAGTGAGGGTTGTGGGGTATATCAGTGTTACAGTGAAGGGTGCGGGTTATATCAGTGTTACAGTGAAGGGTGTGGGGTATATCAGTGTTACAGTGAGGGGTGTGGGGTATATCAGTGTCACAGTGAAGGGTGCGGGGTATATGAGTGTTACAGTGAAGGGTGTGAGGTATATCAGTGTTACAGTGAGGGGTGTGGGGTATACCAGTGTTACAGTGAGGGGTGTGGGGTATATCAGTGTAGTGAGGGTTGTGGGGTATGTCAATGTTACAGTGAGGGGTGTGGGATATATCAGTGTTACAGTGAAGGGTGCGGGTTATATCAGTGTTACAGTGAAGGGTGTGGGGTATATCAGCGTTACAGTGAGGGGTGTGGGGTATATCAGTGTCACAGTGAAGGGTGCGGGGTATATGAGTGTTACAGTGAAGGGTGTGAGGTATATCAGTGTTACAGTGAGGGGTGTGGGGTATACCAGTGTTACAGTGAGGGGTGTGGGGTATATCAGTGTAGTGAGGGTTGTGGGGTATGTCAATGTTACAGTGAGGGGTGTGGGATATATCAGTGTTACAGTGAAGGGTGCGGGGTATATCAGTGTTACAGTGAGGGGTGTGGGGTATATCAGTGTAGTGAGAGGTGCGGGGTATATCGGAGTGTTACAGTGAGGGGTGTGGGGTATATCAGTGTTACAGTGAGGGTTGTGGGATATATCAGTGTAGTGAGGGGTGTGGGGTATATCAGTGTTACAGTGAGGGTTGTGGGGTATATCAGTGTTACAGTGAGGGTTGTGGGGTATATCAGTGTTACAGTTAGGGTTGTGGGGTATATCAGTGCTACAGTGAGGGTTGTGGGGTATATCAGTGTTACAGTGAGGGGTGTGGGGTATATCAGTGTAGTGAGGGTTGTGGGGTATGTCAATGTTACAGTGAGGGGTGTGGGATATATCAATGTTACAGTGAAGGGTGCGGTTATATCAGTGTTACAGTGAAGGGTGTGGGGTATATCAGTGTTACAGTGAGGGGTGTGGGGTATATCAGTGTCACAGTGAAGGATGCGGGGTATATCAGTGTTACAGTGAAGGGTGTGGGGTATATCAGTGTTACAGTGAGGGGTGTGGGGTATATCAGTGTCACAGTGAGGAGTGCGGGGTATATCAGTGTTACAGTGAGGAGTGCGGGGTATATCAGTGTCACAGTGAGGAGTGCGGGGTATATCAGTGTTACAGTGAGGAGTGCGGGGTATATCAGTGTTACAGTGAGGGGTGTGGGGTATATCAGTGTTACAGTGAGGGGTGCGGGGTATATCAGTGTCACAGTGAGGAGTGCGGGGTATATCAGTGTTACAGTGAGGGGTGTAGGGTATATCAGTGTCACAGTGAGGAGTGCGGGGTATATCAGTGTCACAGTGAGGAGTGTGGGGTATATCAGTGTTACAGTGAGGGGTGTAGGGTATATCAGAGTTACAGCGAGGGGTGTGGAGTATATCAGAGTTACAGCGAGGGGTGTGGGGTATATCAGAGTGTTGCAGCTCTACAACGATTTTGTATGTTGTGAACAAGTGCCCCCCGGTTAAAGCGGGGGGGTGTGCAGCTCTACAATGAGCATACTCACAGGTGCATACATTACCTGTAAAGTATTTCTTTGTCTTTCCAGATGAAAGATGTGTTCTTTTTTCTGTTCTTCCTGGGTGTCTGGCTGATGGCCTACGGAGTGGCCACTCAGGGACTGCTGCACCACACTGAAACCCGGGCCAGTTGGATATTCCGGAGGGTTTTCTACAGACCCTACCTCCAAATCTTTGGACAGATCCCCCTCGATGAAGTGGATGGTAAGAGATTTTTTTTGTTTTTATTCGTTCCCGGGATGTGGGCGTCGCTGGCCTGGCCGGCATTTATTGCCTGTCCCTAATGGCCCCTTGAGAAAATGGTAGTGAGCCGCCTTCTTGAACCGCTGCAGTCCCGTGTGGTGAAGGTGCTCCCACAGTGCTGTTAGGGAGGGAGTTCCAGGATTGTGACCCAGCGACGATGAAGGAACGGCCGATATATTTCCAAGTCGGGATGGTGTGTGACTGGGAGGGGAACGTGGAGGTGGTGGTGTTCCCATGCGCCTGCTGCCCTTGTCCTTCTAGGGGGTAGAGGTCACGGGTTTGGGAGGTGCTGCCGAAGAAGCCTTGGCGAGTTGCAACGACTGTTTCTCCAACTCTGTCCCTGTGTTTACCTTGGGGGAGACCAAAACTAGGGGCCATAACGATAAGACTGTCACGAATAAATCCCACAGGGAATTCAGAAACCTCTTTACCCAGTGAGTGGTTGAAATGTGGAACTTGCTACCACATGCAGAGGTTGAGGCAAATAGCAAAGATGCATTTAAGGGAAAGCTAGATAAGCACATGAGTGGGATAAGAATCGAGGGTAATGCTGTGAGCGTGAGATGAAGAGGGGTGGGGGGAGGCGCGTGGGGAATACAAATACCAGCATGGTCCAGTTGGGCCTTTCTGTGCTGTACATTCTATGTAATTCTACATAATTGTAATGCATGCGCCTCTGAGGATGCTCACAGGTTGGTAGAGTAGTTGAGTTGGGAGTGGCTTAGCCAGTCATGTGATGTTTACAAGACTCAATAAAACCCCGGCCAGTTGGGTTCGGGGGATCCACGATGAGGCAGGTGGTTGTGAGCCTGGTGGATGAACTGGTAATGTGTAGTGTGATTGTTAAACCTTTGTTAATAAACCAATTAGTTGCCATGAATTCTTAAGCAAAGAACCCATGAGGCAAAAGTACATTACAATAATCTATCTCTACTAATATGTGTGTTTGTTTGTGTGCATGCATTAATACCAATGTGTGCACATGCATGTGTGTGTGTGTGTACTCTTGTCTGTGAACATGTACTTGCACATAGGTGTGCATATTTGCGTGAGCAGCCTCCCCTTCCTGCTTTGTGCCCGTGTTTATCCACATGTCTGTAGATGTTAAGCAGCGTCTCAATTCTAAAAGTCTCATTCATGTTTTCAAATCCCTCCGTGGCCTCGCCCCTCCCTGTCTCTGTAATCTCTTCCAGCCCTGTAATTCCCTTTGTACCTCTGCGCTCCACCAATTCAGACCTATTGAGCATCGCTGATTATAATCGCTCCACCATTGGCGGCCGTGCTTTCAGCTGCCTGGGCCCCAAGCTCTGGAACTCCCTCCCTGAGCCTCTCCGTCTCTCCATTTCTCGTTCCTCCTTTATGACGCTCCTGATAACTTACATCCTCAAATTTGCTGTTGTAAATCAAAGTCGTAGAATCGTACAGCACAGAAGGAGGACCTTCGGCCCATCATCATTATAGGCGGTCCCTCGTATCGAGGATGACTTGCTTCCAGGCCGAAAAGTGATGAGTTCACAGGTGTTTCAATGAAGGACCTAATATTCCGGATCCCGAACTACATCCTGAAGGGTGGAAGATGCCTGTTCGTGGATTTTTTTAACGTGTGGTGACCATTGCACACCAGCCCCCACACGGGCTTGACAGAGCTCGGTCTTGGTCCAGTGGCAAGGGTTAACCAAGACGACTGGAGACCAGCTCTGCTGCACGGACCCAGTGCGCACACATCATCATCATCATCATAGGCAGACCCTCGGAATCGAGGAAGACTTGCTTCCACTCCCAAAGTGAGTTTTCTGGTGTCTGAACAGTCCGATATGAGAGCCACAGACCCTGTCACAGGTGGGACAGACGATCATCGAGGGAAGGGGTGGGTGGGGCTGGTTTGCCGCGCGCTCCTTCCGCTGTCTGCGCTCGACCTCTTCGCGCTCTTTGCATTGAGGCTCGAAGAGCTCAACGCCCTCCCGGATGCACTTTCTCCACCTCGGGCGGTCTTCGGTTAGGGTCTCCCAGGTGTCAGTGGTGATGTCGCACTTTACCACTGCGCACACATATCGCAGTATGGGCTGGCCCGTGCTGCCCCTGGGCCCCGAACTCTCGCCTCTCCTGGGCCCCGATCACCTCCCTCTACGAACTCTCGCCGCTCCTTCGCCCCGACCTCACCGCTCCTGCTGTACCTGCCCGCGCTGCAGTCAGCCGTCGCCCTCCTGCAGCAGCACGCGCTGCTCCCTCCAATGGCCCCGGCCTGCTGATGATCTTGCAGGCCGGGACCACGCGCGATCCCATGCGCATCACCACGGAGGCACAGAGAGAGTTCGGGCTCCAAGTGCAGAAATCGCTGAAAGCTATTGGGCAAGGTCAACAAATCATTCAAACGGCCAACGGGGTGTAGGCCGATATCTCAGGGAGACTGGAATACGAGAGGGTGGCAGTCATGTTATAGTTATATAAAGCTCCGCTGAGACCCCCATTTGGAGTACAGTGTTGGGGCCCGCCCCTCAGGGAGAGTAGATCGGCCTCGGAGTGGGAGCAGCTCAGATTGACCAGAATAACACCGGGGCTAAAAGGGTTAAATTACGAGGACAAGTTGCACAGTCTAAGCTTGTATCCCGTTAAGTATCGAAGATTAAGCGGTGATCTAATCAAGGTGTTTAAGATGATTAAAGGATTTGATGGGGTAGTTAGAGAGAGACTACTTCCTCTGGTGCGGGGGAGTTCAGAAAATAAGAACGTAAGAAATAGGAGCAGGAGTCGGCCATTCGGCCCCTCGAGCCTGCTCCGCCATTCAATAAGATCATGGCTGATCTTAGGGGGCACAACCTTAAACTTAGAGCCAGGCCGTTCAGGGGTGATGTCAGGAAGCACTTCTTCACACAAAAGGCAGTGGGAATCTGGAACTCTCACCCCCAAAAATTGGTTGAGACTGGAGGGGGTCGATTGAAAATGTCAAAACGGAGATTGATAGATTTTTGTTGGGTAAGGGTATTAAGGGTTGCAGAACCAAGGCGGGTGGGTGGAGTTAAGATACAGAGCGGCCGTGATCTAATTGAATGGCGGTATAGGCTCGAGGGGCTGAATGGCCTACTCCTGGACATCATGTGTTGGGAACCATAGTCGCCTGCACCAACAAACATTTATGGTCTTGTTTTACCAGGTTGTGAGATCTCCTCTTATTTTGATTGTAACTCTGGTATCTTGTAAGCGATGCTTCTCGAAACTAAATCTTTGAAGGTGGCAGCCATCTTAACAAAGCAGTTAATAAACTACATGGGATCCTGGGCCTTATAAATAGAAACAGAGAGCACAAAAGCCAGGAAGTTGTGCTAAACCTGTATAAAACACGGGTTCGACCCAGCTGGAGAATTGTGTCCAGTTCTGGGCATGGCACTTTAGGAAGGATGTGAAGGCTTTAGAGAGGGAGCATAAAAGATTTACGAGAATGGTTCCAGGGATGAGGGACTTCAGTGACGTGGATAGACTGGAGAAGCTGAGGTTGTTCTCCTTAGAGCAGAGGAGATTGAGAGGAGATTTGATCAAGGTGTTCAAAATCATGAACAGCAGCAACAACTCGTATTTATATAGAAACATAGAAAATAGGTGCAGGAGTAGGCCATTCGGCCCTTCTAGCCTGCACCACCATTCAATGAGTTCATGGCTGAACATGCAACTTCAGTACCCTATTCCTGCTTTCTCACCATACCCCTTGATCCCTCTAGTAGTAAAGACTATAGCGCCGTTAACATAGTTACACATCCCAAGGTGCTTTACAGGAGTGTTATGAGATGAAGAATTTGACATCGAGCCGCACAAGGAGAAATTAGCGCAGTGGCTTGGTCACAGAGGTAGGCTTTAAGGAGCGTCTTGAAGGAGCAAAGAGAGGTAGAGAGGCGGAGAGGTTTAGGGAGGGAGCTCCGGAGCTTGGGGCCCAGGCAACAGAAGGCACGGCCACCGATGGTTGAGCGATTATAATCAGAATTAGAGGAGCGCAGACATCTCGGAGAGTTGTGGGGCTGGAGGAGATTACAGAGATAGGGAGGGGGCGAGGGCCATGGAGGGATTTGAAAACAAGGATGAGAATTTTGAAATCGAGGCGTTGCTTAACCGAAGGGTTTAGATAGAGTAAATACAGAGAAATTGTTTCCAGTGGCTGAAGAGTCGATAACCTGAGGTTACAGATTTAAGGTGATTGGCAAAAGAAGCAGAGGCGACATGAGGGAAAGATCTTATTACGCAGCGAGTGGTTAGGATCTGGAATGCACTGCCTGAGAGGGTGGGGGAGGCAGACTCAATAGTAGTCTTCAATGGGGAACTGGATAAATACTTGAAGAGAACAAATGGCAGGGATGTGGGAAAGAGCGGGGGAGTGGGACTAACTGGGTTGCTCTTCGAATGAGCCGGCACAGACTCGATGGGCCGAATGGCCTCCTTCTGTGCTGTACTGTTCTATGATTCTACGTTTCCCGTGCAACTGCTCGTCCTAACCATCCTGTGTTTGCGGCAGCTGCCCGGATCCAGCTCTCCAACTGCACGGATGATCCCGTCGCCATCCTGATGGAGGAGCTGCCCCCCTGCACCAACACCTACGCCAATTGGCTGGTCATCCTGCTCCTGGCTGTCTTCCTATTGGTCGCCAACATCCTGCTGGTCAACCTGCTCATCGCCATGTTCAGGTAACGGGTGAAGTCAGCCTGCGCCTTGAGCGGGCACTGTCCGGAGTTCCCGCTGCCCGCCTGGGCCAAGCGAACTGGTATCTGGCAGGGCGGCACAAAGGGCATTCTATCTTCACCCGGGGCAAGGGTATTAAGGGCGAGGGGAACCCAGGCTGGTCAGGTGGAGTTAGCTCGCAGATCAGCACCTGATCTCATTGAAGGGCAGAACAGGCTCGAGGGGCTGAATGGCCTCCTCCTGTTCCTCTGCGGCAATTGCTGCCTCGCCCACCTCGCCTTGGCCCCAGCGTCCAGTGCCACCCTCCATTAGTGGCAGGTAAGGACAGTGGTTATGTTAACCCACAAACTCCGTTCCCCAGCCACCGACTCCATCCCTCTCCCCAACTCCTGTCTGAGGCTGAACCCGACTGTTCGCAACCTTGGTGTCATATCTGACCCTGAAATTAACTTTCGACCACATATCTGCAGCATAACTAAGACCACCTATTTCCACCTCCGTAACATCACCCGTCTCCGCCCCCTGCCTCAGCTCATCCGCTGCTGAAGCCCTCATCCATGTCTTCGGTACCTCCAGACTTGACTATTCCAACGCACTCCTGACTGGCCTCCCACATCCTACCCTAGAGGTGATCCAAAACTTGGCAGCCCGTCTTGTAACTCGCACCAAGTCCCGCTCACCCATCGCCCCCTGTGCTCGCCGACCTACATTGGCTCCCGGTTAAGCAAGTTGAGGCCAATAGCATAGAAGCATATAAGGGGAAACTAGATGAAGGAGAGGGGAATAGAAGGCTATGATGATAGGATTAGAGGGTTGAGAGGGGCATTAAGACTCCAGCAGGGACCAGTTGGGCTGAGTGGCCTGTTTCTGTGCTGATAGGCTCGATGTCTCTCACTCCTTCTCGTTGTCTTTTCCAGTTACACCTTCAATAAGGTCCAGGGGAACAGTGACA
Source organism: Pristiophorus japonicus (assembly GCF_044704955.1). Classification (NCBI taxonomy): domain Eukaryota; kingdom Metazoa; phylum Chordata; class Chondrichthyes; family Pristiophoridae; genus Pristiophorus; species Pristiophorus japonicus. The sequence continues at coordinate 87,336,417 of NC_091995.1, forward strand.
TCTACTGGAAGTTCCAGCGCTACAACCTGATCGTGGAATACCACAAGCGGCCTGCACTCGCTCCGCCCTTCATCATCTTCAGCCACATCAACATCTTCATCAAAAGGAACATCCGCAGGGTCCCCTCGGTGAAAAGCAAGCTCTTCAGTAAGACATGCCACCCCCCCCCACCCCCCCCACTCGCTGCCCAGCAGCCACAGTACCAGCAGGGGTAACACGGTGACGTGCGGAGCAGCAAGTTCCCCGTGGGTAAAGTGCACTGTGTGGCCTGGCACTGAGCCATACAGGCCCCGGGGGATACCTCGGGCTTGATCCCCGGTCTGTGTGGAGCCGGCTGTGGTGCAGCAGGGAGGGATTCAAATTCCTGGGGCATTGGGACCGGTTCTGGGGGAGGTGGGACCAGTACAAACCGGACGGTCTGCACCTGGGCAGGACTGGAACCAATGTCCTAGGGGGAGTGTTTGCTAGTGCTGTTGGGGAGGATTTAAACTAATATGGCAGGGGGATGGGAACCAATGCAGGGAGACAGAGGGAAACAAAAAGGAGCCAAAAGCAAAAGACAGAAAGGAGATGAGGAAAAGTGTAGGGCAGAGAAACCCAAGGCAAAGAACAAAAAGGGCCACTGTACAGCAAAATTCTAAAAGGACAAAGGGTGTTAATAAAACAAGCCTGAAGGCTTTGTGTCTTAATGCAAGGAGTATCCGCAATAAGGTGGATGAATTAATTGTGCAAATAGATGTTAACAAATATGATGTGATTGGGATTACGGAGACGTGGCTCCAGGATGATCAGGGCTGGGAACTCAACATTCAGGGGTATTCAACATTCAGGAAGGATAGAATAAAAGGAAAAGGAGGTGGGGTAGCATTGCTGGTTAAAGAGGAGATTAATGCAATAGTTAGGAAAGACATTAGCTTGGATGATGTGGAATCTATATGGGTAGAGCTGCAGAACACCAAAGGGCAAAAAACGTTAGTAGGAGTTGTGTACAGACCTCCAAACAGTAATAGGGATGTTGGGGAGGGCATCAAACAGGAAATTAGGGGTGCATGCAATAAAGGTGTAGCAGTTATAATGGGTGACTTTAATATGCACATAGATTGGGCTAGCCAAACTGGAAGCAATACGGTGGAGGAGGATTTCCTGGAGTGCATAAGGGATGGTTTTCTAGACCAATATGTTGAGGAACCAACTAGGGGGGAGGCCATCTTAGACTGGGTGTTGTGTAATGAGAGAGGATTAATTAGCAATCTCATTGTGCGAGGCCCCTTGGGGAAGAGTGACCATAATATGGTGGAATTCTGCATTAGGATGGAGAATGAAACAGTAATTTCAGAGACCATGGTCCAGAACTTAAAGAAGGGTAACTTTGAAGGTATGAGGCGTGAATTGGCTAGGATAGATTGGCGAATGATACTTAGGGGGTTGACTGTGGATGGGCAATGGCAGACATTTAGAGACCGCATGGATGAAGTACAACAATTGTACATTCCTGTCTGGCGTAAAAATAAAAAGGGGAAGGTGGCTCAACCGTGGCTATCTAGGGAAATCAGGGATAGTATTAAAGCCAAGGAAGTGGCATACAAATTGGCCAGAAATAGCAGCGAACCTGGGGACTGGGAGAAATTTAGAACTCAGCAGAGGAGGACAAAGGGTTTGATTAGGACAGGGAAAATGGAGTACGAGAAGAAGCTTGCAGGGAACATTAAGGCGGATTGCAAAAGTTTCTATAGGTATGTAAAGAGAAAAAGGTTGGTGAAGACAAACGTAGGTCCCCTGCAGTCAGAATCAGGGGAAGTCATAACGGGGAACAAAGAAATGGCGGATCAATTGAACAAGTACTTTGGTTCGGTATTCACTAAGGAGGATACAAACAACCTTCCGGATATAAAAGGGGTCAGAGGGTCTAGTAAGGAAGAGGAACTGAGGGAAATCTTTATTAGTCGGGAAATTGTGTTGGGGAAATTGATGGGATTGAAGGCAGATAAATCCCCAGGGCCTGATGGCCTGCATCCTAGAGTACTTAAGGAGGTGGCCTTGGAAATAGCGGATGCATTGACAGTCATTTTCCAACATTCCATTGACTCTGGATCAGTTCCTATGGAGTGGAGGGTAGCCAATGTAACCCCACTTTTTAAAAAAGGAGGGAGAGAGAAAACAGGGAATTATAGACCGGTCAGCCTGACCTCAGTAGTGGGTAAAATGATGGAATCAATTATTAAGGATGTCATAGCAGTGCATCTGGAAAATGGTGACATGATAGGTCCAAGTCAGCATGGATTTGTGAAAGGGAAATCATGCTTGACAAATCTTCTGGAATTTTTTGAGGATGTTTCCAGTAAAGTGGACAAAGGAGAACCAGTTGATGTGGTATATTTGGACTTTCAGAAGGCTTTCGACAAGGTCCCACACAAGAGATTAATGTGCAAAGTTAAAGCACATGGGATTGGGGGTAGTGTGCTGACGTGGATTGAGAACTGGTTGTCAGACAGGAAGCAAAGAGTAGGAGTAAACGGGTACTTTTCAGAATGGCAGGCAGTGACTAGTGGAGTGCCGCAAGGTTCTGTGCTGGGGCCCCAGCTGTTTACATTGTACATTAATGATTTAGACGAGGGGATTAAATGCAGTATCTCCAAATTTGCGGATGATACTAAGTTGGGTGGCAGTGTGAGCTGCGAGGAGGATGCTATTAGGCTGCAGAGTGACTTGGATAGGTTAGGTGAGTGGGCAAATGCATGGCAGATGAAGTATAATGTGGATAAATGTGAGGTTATCCACTTTGGTGGTAAAAACAGAGAGACAGACTATTATCTGAATGGTGACAGATTAGGAAAAGGGAAGGTGCAACGAGACCTGGGTGTCATGGTACATCAGTCATTGAAGGTTGGCATGCAGGTACAGCAGGCGGTTAAGAAAGCAAATGGCATGTTGGCCTTCATAGCGAGGGGATTTGAATACAGGGGCAGGGAGGTGTTGCTACAGTTGTACAGGGCCTTGGTGAGGCCACACCTGGAGTATTGTGTACAGTTTTGGTCTCCTAACTTGAGGAAGGACATTCTTGCTATTGAGGGAGTGCAGCGAAGGTTCACCAGACTGATTCCCGGGATGGCGGGACTGACCTATCAAGAAAGATTGGATCAATTGGGCTTGTATTCACTGGAGTTCAGAAGAATGAGAGGGGACCTCATAGAAACGTTTAAAATTCTGACGGGTTTAGACAGGTTAGATGCAGAAAGAATGTTCCCAATGTTGGGGAAGTCCAGAACCAGGGGTCACAGTCTGAGGATAAGGGGTAAGCCATTTAGGACCGAGATGAGGAGAAACTTCTTCACCCAGAGAGTGGTGAACCTGTGGAATTCTCTACCACAGAAAGTAGTTGAGGCCAATTCACTAAATATATTCAAAAGGGAGTTAGATGAAGTCCTTACTACTCGGGGGATCAAGGGTTATGGCGAGAAAGCAGGAAGGGGGTACTGAAGTTTCATGTTCAGCCATGAACTCATTGAATGGCGGTGCAGGCTAGAAGGGCTGAATGGCCTGCTCCTGCACCTATTTTCTATGTTTCTATGTTTCTATGTTTCTAGAGGCCCTCGGAGGGGGATTTCAAATCACACAAGGGGGGCGGGTTCCCGCTCCCAGTCAGCGACCCCCTCGCTAATCTCCCACCCCCACTGATTTAGGACTCGGTATCAGGTGAGAACTGGCCGTGCTGCTCTTCGTGACAGAACGAGCTACCAAAACTCACTGTCACTGTCAGGGTCAGTGTCAGGGTCGCTGGGAGAAGGTACAGGAGGCCCTGACAAACAGCAGTTATAGGCCCCAAAACCATCCTGATCCAATGGCCACAGGAGCAGTGCAGAAAAATTCCGGACGATGACGTATTGAGGAGCAGGGATAGAATAATTCGGATTTCTTACACAAACGCAAGGGGGGAGGGGGCAGTACTTCACACTGTGAGTATTTCAGTCATGGGTCCTTTGCTTAAGGATTCATAGCAACACATTGCTGTGAAGAATGTGGTTCGGCATCAGTCCCGTGCCTGGAGCGTGAGCGGCGGGGGGTGGGGTGGGGGCAGGGGAGGAGTGGGGGTCCGGGTGCAGCGGTGTCAAAGGTGGGGGGGGCAGTGCAGTGGTGGGGAGGCATGAGCTTAAAGAAAAGAGCAGCAAACCAGCACGGAGAGAGCGAGGCCCGCATTCTGCAGCGTGGCGGAAGTGTTCAGGAGCCCGCGCGCTGTCCTCGGGTACCGGTAAGCCCGGGCTCGGCGTGACATCCCATGGTTCGGCAAACTCTCTGTTCCGGCACCGGTCAGGTTCCGAGGGTGCCGGACCAGAGAGGTCCAACCTGCAGTTGGGTTATCAGCAAAAGGTTTAACAATCACACGACACATTACCAGTTCATCCTCTAGCCTCACAACCACCTGCCTCATCGTGGATCGCCCGAACCCAACTGGCCGGGGTTTTATTGAGTCTTGTGAACATCACGTGACTGGCTAAGCCACTCCCAACTCAACAGCTCTACAAACCTGTGCATTCATTGCAAAAGGTTATGGGGAGCGGGCAGAGAAGTGGAGTTGAGGCCAAGATCAGATAAGCCATGATCTTATTGAATGGTGGAGCAGGTTCGAGGGGCCAAATGTCCTTCTCATGCTCTTAGTTCTTATTTTCTTATGTTCCCCCATCATTAATCCTCTCCTTTAATATGAATAAATAATATAGGATGGTTCAAATGACTTGGGGGAATGATGCAGAGCCGAGGAGACACTAATTAATGATAACGTCGACTGTGACGAGCTCTTTCAGCTTATTAGTCAACAACTCCGTTATCGTTGTACCATGTGACTACCAAGATGGCAGCAGGTGAACTAGATGGACCGCGATCTTTCTCCGCCTAGCGATTCCTATGTTCCTCAACGGGATTAAGACATCATAATCTGCTTGATTGGCAACTGACCGGAAATACTCGGGGACCAAGGGTCTAGCGAGAAGGAGGAACTGAAGGAAATCCTTATTAGTCAGGAAATTGTGTTAGGGAAATTGATGGGATTGAAGGCCGATAAATCCCCAGGGCCTGATAGCCTACACCCTAGAGTATTCAAGGAACTGGCCCTAGAAATAGTGGATGCATTGGTGGTCATTTTCCAATATTCTACAGACTCTGGATCAGTTCCTATGGATTGGAGGGTAGCTAATGTAACCCCACCTTTTAAAGATGGAGGGAGAGAGAAAACGTAATTATAGACCGGTTAGCCTGACATCGGTAGTGGGGAAATTGTTGGAATCAATTATTAAAGATGTAATAGCAGCGCATGTGACAGGATCGGTCCAAGTCAGCATGGATTTATGAAAGGAAAATCATACTTGACAAATCTTCTAGAATTTAATGAATAGAGTGGACAAGGGAGAACCAGTGGATGTGGTGTATTTGGACTTTCAAAAGGCTTTTGACAAGGTCCCACACAAGAGATTAGTGTGCAAAATTAAAGCACATGGTATTGGGGGTAATGTATTGATGTGGTTAGAGAACTGGTTGGCAGACAGAAAGCAAAGAGTAGGAATAAACGGGTCCTTTTCAGAATGGCAGGCAGTGACTAGTGAGGTACCGCAAGGTTCAGTGCTGGGACCCCAGCTATTTACAATATACATTAATGATTTAGACGAAGGAATTGAGTGTAATATCTCCAAGTTGCAGATTACACTAAGCTGGGTGGCAGTGCGAGCTGTAAGGAGAATGCTAAGAGGCTGCAGGGTGACTTGGACAGGTTAGATGAGTGGGCAAATGCATGGCAGGTGCAGTATCCACTCTGATGGCAAAAACAGGAAGGCAGAATATTATCTGAATGGTGACAGATTTGGAAAAGGGGAGGTGCAACGAGACCTGGGTGTCATGGTACATCAGTCATTGAAAGTTGGTATACAGGTACAGCAGGTGGTGAAGAATGGCATGTTGGCCTTCATAGCGAGAGGATTTGAGTATAGGAGCAGGGAGGTCTTACTGCAGTTGTACAGAGCCTTGGTGAGGCCACACCTTGAATATTATGTTCAGTTTTGGTCTCCTAATCTGAGGAAGGACATTCTTGCTATTGAGGGAGTGCAGCAAAGGTACACCAGACTGATTCCCAGGATGGCAGCACTGACATATGAAGAAAGACTAGATTGACTAGGCTTATATTCACTGGAATTTAGAAGAATGAGAGGGGATCTCATAGAAACGGGATTGGACAGGTTAGATGCAGGAAGAATGTTCCCGATGTTAGGGAAGTCCAGAACCAGGGGTCACAGTCTAAGGATAAGGGGTAAGCCATTTAGGACTGAGATGAGGAGAAACTTCTTCACTCAAAGAATTGTGAACCTGTGGAATTCTCTATCACAGAAAGTTGTTGAGGCCAGTTTGTTAGATATATTCAAAAGGGAGTTAGATGTGGCCCTTACGGCTAAAGGGATCAAGGGGTATGGAGAGAAAGCAGGAATGGGGTACTGAAGTTGCATGATCAGCCATGATCATATTGAATGGTGGTGCAGGCTTGAAGGGCCGAATGGCCTACTCCTGCACCTATTTTCTATGTTTCCAGCCCAGACTGACAGGAAGGAACGCTGCTCAGTGCTGGTTGTAAGGGCAATGAGTTTGATGCGAGCTCAACCTAGCTAAGGGAATGGCAGCATAGTGGTTATGTTACTGATGCTCGTAATCCAGACTGGACTAGTGATGAGTTCAAATCCCACCACGGCAGCCGGGGAATTTAAATTCAATTAATTAAATAAATCTGGAATTAAAAAACTGGTATCAGTAAATGGTGACCATGGAAATTGTTGTAAAATTGTTGTTCACTAATGTCCCTTAGGGAAAGATAATTTTCTGCCCTTACCCGGTCTGGCCGATATGTGACTCCAGACCCATAGCAATGTGGTTGACTCTTAAGTGCCCTCTGAACTGGGCTACCACCACCTTCTCAGGGGCAATTGGGGATGGGCAATAAATACCGGCCTTGCCAGCGACGCCCACATTCCATGAATGAATAAAGAAAAAGCTAGCTCCCTCTCAACAAATACACCACGGCTCAAAATCGATGACCAATTTTGCTCAGTCTCTAAGGCCACCCTGAGATTGGGGTTAAGGTACATTGTTGGGGTGGAGTAGTGACAGAGCCTGGGGATGGATATCAACGGTAAAATGTAGACCGTTTTCCCATTACCACGATAGGGTAGCATAGTGGTTATGTTACTGGACCAATAATCCTGAGGCCTGGACTATGATCTGGAGAACATGTGGGTTCAAATCCCACCACGGCAGCTGGGGGAATTAAAATTCAATTCAATCTCAAATAAAAAGCTACTCTTAGTAATGCTGACCATGAAGTTGCCGGAGTGTCTTTAAATACCTATCTTGTGTCGCTAATGTCCTTTAGGGAAAGAAATCTGCTGCCCTTACCCGGTCTGGCCTATATGTGATGCCAGACCCACAGCAATGTGGTTTACTCTTCACAGCCCTCTGAAATGGCCCAGCGAGCCACTCAGTTGCATTTAAGAAGGCGGCTCACCACCACCTTCTCGAGGGCAATTAGGGATAGGCAATAAATGCCGGTCTTGTCAGCGATATCCACATCCCGTGACTGAATAAAAGAAACATCTCTCTGATCAGCAGAGAAACATACAGCGACAATATGAATCGCTCGAATTCCTTTCTGATAATTTATGATGGCACCCCAGTGAGGTCGCCTATTCTGATTGGATGGATTCCTGGAGATTTCATCACATGACCTCCCACCTCCAACCACCCCACCCAGTCAAACAGCCTTTCCTTTCCCATTTCCAATATTTTCATAACTAATAAGCAAAAGTATTCAAAGAATATTTTATTTTTCTAATGCCCCTGTGATTTCTTTCCTGATGGAATGTATGCCCCTGTGAGGATGCTCACAGGTTTGTAGAGCTGTTGAGTTGGGGAGTGGCTTAGCCAGTCACGTGATGTTCACAAGACTCAATAAAATCCCGGCCAGTTGAGTTCGGAGGATCCACGATGTGGCAGGTGGTTGTGAGCCTGGTGGATGAACTGGTAATGTGTAGTGTGATTGTTAAACGTTTTGCTAATAAACCAACTAGTTCTTAATAGCAATGTGTTGCTATGAATTCTTAAGCAAAGAACCCATGAAGCAAATACATTAAGAAGAACATAAGAAATAGGAGCAGGAGTAGGCCATACAGCCCCTCGAGCCTGCTCTGCCATAGCTGATCTGATCATGGACTCAGGTCCACTTCCCCGCCCGCTCCCCATAACCTTTTATTCCCTTATCGGTTAAGAAACCGTCTATTTCTGTCTTAAATTTATTCAATGTCCCGGCATCCACAGTTCTCTGAGGCAGCGAATTCCACAGATTCACAACCCTCAGAGAGAAGAAATTCCTCCTCATCTCAGTTTTAAATGGGCGGCCCCTTATTCTAAGATCATGCCCCCTAGTTCTAGTCTCTCCCATCAGTGGAAACATCCTCTCTGCATCCACCTTGTCGAGCCCCCTCATAATCTTATACATTACACTGGGGTTGCTGCCATCAGTGTCCAGGAGATTCGTCTTCAATTCCTGGGAACTTCAGGGTAATACTGGGGGGGTCAGCGACTCTAGGGTGGAAGCGCTTGCTCGGAAGGCGCCCCCCCCCATCCTCGCAGTCCCAAACGCCCACCTACTGTCGTTCCGTGGCTTGGAGCGAAGGGAATAATGGTCTCCTTTTGATTGCAGTCACGGACTTCCCGGAATCTGTCGCCAGTAAGCTGATGACTTGGGAGGCCGTGCAGAAGGAGAACTACCTGGTGCATCGCAACAGGGTCAAACGAGAAAGCAACATGGAGCGGCTGAAGAGGACGGCACAAAAGTGAGGACACGATCACCTTTTAATGCGCTCAGGGCGGGGTCGTGCAAGGGGTCAAACAGCGCTAAAAATATAAACAGACTGAAAGGTCCACAGTCCAACTCCGGGCCTGTGCTGAGCTAACCTGTCGTAGGCAGGAGAGCAGTTGTGGAATCACAGGATGGAGGCCCATTGAGCCTGTGTAGGTGCGAGCTCTTCAACTACTCCAACCCTTGCTCTATCCGGTTATCCTTTCACAAATCACTTATTATTCCACTTCAAATTACTTATCAAATATAGGTCGAACCTGTCTTACCCGGCACCCTCAGAACCTGGCCTGTGCCGGATAAGGGATTTTGCCAAACGAGGGGTGTTCACGTTTAATTGGATGGTACAGGTACTGAGCAAGGAGATATCGGGGCTGACTGGCTTGGGGCTGCGAGTGCGGCAGAGAGATCGTTGGGGAGCGGGGGGGGGGGGGGTTGGGGGTGGATCGCGGGGTCAGGCCAGCGATTGCGGGAGTCGGCAGCGAGGAAGGACTTCAATTTGTTCATGTCGGAGTTCTGCGCATGCGCCACCCGGTGGCCGGAAATGGTGCCGGACGAGAGGTGGTTCCGGATAAGGGAGTTCTGGATAAGAGAGGTTCAACCTGTACCCTTTATAGTCTCTGCCTCAATAGCCACTTGTGGTGAAGCATTCCATGGTTAAATTGCTCCTTCTGTGAAATTTTTTTTTTTTAACTTCTCCTTTCATTCCCAGAGCGGGAATACTGGGAGTGAGAGAATTCCCAGAGCAGATATACTTGGAGATATTACATTCAATTCCTTCGTATAAATCATTGAAGCTATTTACAATATACATTAATGATTTAGATGAAGGAATTGAATGTAATATCTCCAAGTTTGCAGATGACACTAAGCTGGGTGGCAGTGTGAGCTGTGAGGAGGATACTAAGAGGCTGCAGGGTGACTTGGACAGGTTAGGTGAGTGGGCAAATGCATGGCAGATGCAGGATAATGTGGATAAATGTGAGGTTATCCACTTTGGTGGCAAAAACAGGGAGGCAGAATATTATCTGAACGGTGGCAGATTAGGAAAAGTGGAGGTGCAACGAGACCTGGGTGTCATGGTACATCAGTCATTGAAAATTGCCATGCAGGTACAGCAGGTGGTGAAGAAGGCAAATGGTATGTTGGCCTTCATAGCTAGGGGATTTGAGTATAGGAGCAGGGAGGTCTTACTGCAGTTGTACAGAGCCTTGGTGAGGCCACACCTTGAATATTGTGTTCAGTTTTGGTCTCCTAATCTGAGGAAGGACATTCTTGCTATTGAGGGAGTGCAGCGAAGGTTCACCAGACTGATTCCAGGGATGGCAGGACTGACATATGAAGAAAGACTGGATTAACTAGGCTTGTATTCACTGGAATTTAGAAGAATGAGAGGGGATCCCATGGAAACATATAAAATTCTGACAGGATTGGACAGGTTAGATGCAGAAAGAATGTTTCTGATGTTGGGGAAGTCCAGAACCAGGGGTCACAGTCTAAGGATAGGGGTAAGCCATTTAGGACTGAGATGAGGAGAAACTTCTTCACTCAGAGAATTATGAACCTGTGGAATTCTCCACCACAGAAAATTGTTGAGGCCAATTCGTTGGATATATTCAAAAGGGAGTTAGATGTGGCCCTTACGGCTAAAGGGATCAAGGGGTATGGAGAGAAAGCAGGAATGGGGTACTGAAGTTGCATGATCAGCCATGATCATATCGAATGGTGGTGCAGGCTCGAAGGGCCAAATGGCCTGCTCCTGCACCTATTTTCTATGTTTCTATGTTTCTATGAGCGAATTCCCAGATCAGGAATACTGGGAGTGAGGGAATTCCCAGAGCAGGACTACTGGGAGTGAGGGAATTCCCAGAGCAGGACTACTGGGAGTGAGGGAATTCCCAGAGCAGGAATACTGGGATTGACAGAATTCGAAGGCCTCAGAGAGGAACCACACAGGGCCCAGTTCAGTTAACGTTACCTGACATTTGCTTTTGTCTTTTAGGGTCGACAGTGTTTTAAATTACATAACTGACATCAGGGAGCACGAGAGGCGGCTCAGGGTACTCGAAAAACAGGTAACACCGATTGCACAAACTCTGGTGAAACAGTGCAGGGAGTATTCACGTCCAACGGGGCCTGAAATTCCTCTTTTAATAAAACACGGGAAAATGCCTGCGTTCCCCCCCCCAGTTACTGAACGCCTTTCGGGTATCTGAGAATATCGTTTGGTTACAGAATCATTACTTATGGAGAAGAACAGTTAAACTGGAATTTCTCCTCCAATTAATAATAAGAACATAAGAATTAGGAGCAGGTGTGGGCCATAAGATCCCTCGAGCCTGCTGCTCCATTCAATAAGATCGTGGCTGATCTTCTGCCTTCCGCCTGATCTCCATATCCCTTGATTCTCCTCGAGTCCAAAAATCTATTGATCTCTGCCTTGAATATACTCAACAACTGAGCCTCCACAGCCCTCTGGGGTAGAGAATTGCAAAGATTCACCACCCTCTGAGTGAAGAAATTTCTCCTCATCTCAGTCCTAAATGGCCGACCCCTTATTCTGAGACTGTGACCCCTGGTTCTAGACTCCCCAGCCCGGGGGAAACAGTGATCACACTTCAAAAGTACTTCATTGGCCGTAAAGCGCTTTGGGACGTCCTGATGTCGTGAAAGGCGCTATATAAATGCAAGTCTTTTCCCGAAATCTCGCCGCCTCTCTCTCCTCCTTTAAGATGCTCCTTAAAACCTACTTCTTTGTCCAAGTTTTTGATCCTAATTTCTCCCTATGTGGCTCGGTGTCAAATTCTGTTTGATAATCGCTCCTGTGAAGCGCCTTGGGACGTTTCACTATGTCGAAGGCGCTATATAAATGCAAGCTGTTGTTGTTGTTCTAGGTGGATTACTGCACTGAAGCCTTGACGTGGTTGGTGGAATCCTTACTGCAAAGTGACCTCATCAAGAACAGCAGAGCCCCGCCCACATTTGCAGGTAACGTAAATCATAATCATCATCAACATCATCATAGGCAGTCCCTCGGTATCGAGGAAGACTTGCTTCCACTCTTAAAGTGAGTCCATAGGTGGCTGAACAGTCCAATACAAGAGCCATAGTCCCTGTCACAGGTGGGACAGATAGTCGTTGAGGGAAGGGGTGTGTGGGACTGGTTTGCCGCACGCTCCTTCCGCTGCCTGCACTTGGTTTCTGCATGCTCTCGGCGACGAGACTCGAAGTGCTCAGCGCCCTCCCGGATGCACTTCCTCCACTTAGGGCGGACTAGTCTTTGGCCAGGGACTCCCAGCTGTCGGTGGGGTTGTTGTACTTTTTTAGGGAGGCTTTGAGGGTGTCCTTGTAACGTTTCCCCTGCCCACCTTTGGCTCGTTTGCCTTGAAGGAGTTCCGAGTAGAGCGCTTGCTTTGGGAGTCTCATGTCTGGCATGCGAACTATGTGGCCTGCCCAGCGGAACTGATCAAGTGTGGTCAGTGCTTCAATGCTGGGGATGTCGGCCTGGTCGAGGACGCTAACGTTGGTGCATCTGTCCTCCCAGGGGAGTTGTAGGATCTTGCGGAGACATCGTTGGTGGTATTTCTCTAGCGACTTGAGGTGTCTACTGTACATGGTCCATGTCTCTGAGCTATACAGGAGGGCGGGTATTACTACAGCCCTGTAGACCATGAGCTTGGTGGCAGATTTGAGGGCCTGGTCTTCAAACGTAAATATTAGAAAAGCCGCTACCCTCCCAAATGGATCGGGCACGGTTTAATTGCTTATCTTTCAACCCTTCCGGCATTGTCTTGGAGTCTCCAGAAATTGAGGATTAATCTCCAGACAAACACACGGGAGAAAAACATTTAAATAAAGTTCTGTTTCGTAAATTTTCTTTGAACACTTCTATTCAGCACTGTGGGAGCACTTTCACCACACGGACTGCAGCGGTTCAAGAAGGCGGCTCACCACCACTTTCTCAAGGGGCAATGAGGGATGGGCAATAAATGCCGGCTTTGCCAGCGATACCCACATCCCGGGAATGAATTATTTAAAAAATGATCAGTTATTAAAATATTGGAGATAGGGAAACAGTCAAGATGAATCCTATTGGCTAACAATGAGTCTGTCCCCTTTCCAATTGGCCGTGGGAAGGCAGTGGCGCCTGGAGGATGGACCAATGGCGGGGGTGTTGGGGGAGGGGTGGTTCGCGGCGGGTAGACATGTGACAAAACATCCAGGGATGCACCCAATCGGAGTTGGCGTGGGACTGGACATTGTGTTCGTTGGCACGTGGAGTCGGTGACATGAGACACACTGCATCGGGCAAAGGGGAGGTGGTCTACCCATGGCACGGGGCACAGGTTGGTGCTGTTGCCATCTCGCCGTGCTGAGGAGACATCCCACTGCCGTGTATCAGCCTGAGTCGCACTCGTGGGAACATAGGAAGAGGAGAAGGCCATTCAGACCTTTGAGCCGGTCTGATCTGCACCTCAACTACATCGGCCTGCCTTGGTTCCATAACCCTTTGTATGCTCACAACTTTGTAGACCTGTTGAGGGCCTGGTCAAGGTGGCCATTAACCGGTCCAGGCAGCAGGCGGTCGAGGGGGTTGCTCTGCCCGACTGCCTGCTTCTCTTCCAAGGCTACGTTCATGCCAGGGTGTCCCTGGAGATGGAGCACATGGTGTCCACCGGTACGCTCGTGGCCTTCTGCGAGAGGTGGGCGCCGGAGGGACTGGAGTGCATCATCACCCCCACCCACACCCCCACCCCCACCGCCCCGGCAACCAAATTTTAATTTGATTTTATGTTTTAAAGTTTAATTTGTTTTAATTGCCGGGTTTTAGTGTCCTCCTCCCCTTTTATAGGGGGCACTTGTAAAATATATGGTTTTAAAGCCCCCCAAAAAAATCACAAAAAAACCACGAAAAAAAAAACATTTATTAAAAAAAGGGGCAGTTAAGTGTCTGGAATGTCCCCCAGATCGGGGGGCACTTGATCTAACGTTGATTTGTTCCCCCCCTAAAAGAGTTGTAGAGCTATTGAGGGTCTGGCCAAGGTGGCCATTAACCGGTCCAGGCAGCGGGCGGTCGAGGGGGTTGCTCTGCCCGACTGCCTGCTTCTCTTCCACGGCTACGTTCATGCCAGGATGTCCCTGGAAATGGAGCACATGGTGTCCACCGGTACGCTCACGGCCTTCTGTGAGAGGTGGGCTCTGGAGGGACTGGAGTGCATCATCACCCCCCCACCCCGGCAACCAAATTTTAAATTTGATTTAAGTTTCAGTTCCAGTTTTATTTGGAAATTTGTGGGTTCTACCCTTGCCAAAAGGGGGCACATGATTTAAATGTTCTACCAAATATAGTTGTAGAGCTGTTGAGTTGGGAGTGGCTTAGCCAGTCACGTGATGTTCACAAGACTCAATAAAACCCCAGCCAGTTGGGTTCGGGGGATCCACGATGAGGCAGGTGGTTGCGAGCCTGGCGGATGAACTGGTAATGTGTAGTGTGATTGTTAAACCTTTTGCTAATAAACCAACTAATTCTTAATCGCACTGTGTTGCTATGAATTCTGATACCCTTACCCAACAAAAATCTATCAATCCCGGTTTATACTGATGTTTTTCTCACAGGCGCTTCATCGAAAAAGGACAGCAAGCCATAATTTCCCGATACCGAAAACCGCCTCACCAATGTTCCGCACATCAGCCAAGGAGTCGCACTGTGGGTGGCCTGACCCTTACCTTCGCCCTGTGGTCTTTGCACCGAGGCTGAATTCGGATCCCGTGGGTCAGAGTCTGATGCGGAATGAATAATATATACATTGGACCAATGATGTTGGATAAATGATATTTATTGGACAAGTACTATTGGATGCATGGTGTTGATTGGATGGACGATATTTACTGGAAACACAAAGGGGGGGGTTTGAAGATTTGGCGGAACCTATCATCCAATGTGAAGCTGTAGTATAAAGTACCGTATGTTATTGAACATGACCTCGCAGCATGCTGGCCTGGCTTTCGTTTTTTTTTGTCGTTTTTCTGTACCTTTGTTTTAAAAGCACATTCTCACCAGGGTCTATGAGCTCTCCTGTTGCCGAAATGCGAAGAAGAATGATTGGCTGAGATAGCACCACGAGCAGAGTCCCGCGCTGCTTGGGGGTAAAGTCTGAATTTTCGGCTTGGTTTGGGTTGGTTTTTTTTTTGCCACCCCAAAGTGATTAAACAAATGGAAATGGCTTCTGGTCTTTTTGTTTATAATTGAGAAGGCCCATGGGTCTGGATGTGGTGGGCCTTTTCCCATCCTCCTTCACACGTTTCACACACACCTTCATGAGCCCCTTGTAAGAATACACCATTTTCTGCTATATTTGCTGTAACTCCACTATAAGAACATAAGGAAGTAGGAGCAGGAGTCGGCCATTCGGCCCCTCGAGCCTGCTCCGCCATTCAATAAGATCATGACCTCAACTCCACTTTCCTGCACTATCCCCATATCCTTTGATTCCCCTAATATCCAAAAATCTATTGATCTCTGCCTTGAATATACTCAATGACTGAGCCTCCACAGCCCTCTGGGGTAGAGAATTCCAACGATCCACCACCCTCTGAGTGAAGAAGTTTCTCCTCATCTCAGTCCTAAATGACCGACCCCTTATTCTGAGACTGTGACCCCTGGTTCTAGACTCCCCAGCCCGGGGGAAACATCCTCCCTGCATCTATCCTGTCAAGCCCTGTAAAAATGTTGTATGTTTCAATGAGATCACCTCTCATTCTTCTAAACTCGAGAGAATATGGGCCTAGTCAACCTGGCCAAACTTAAAAGTTGACTGAATTTTATAACCCAGTATGCCTCGCGAGGCCAAGAGGCTAGCCGCTGTGGAAACTGTTAATTAAAAAACGGCTGACCTCTGCAATCTGCCTTTCTCACAGATAAAGGAGCGAGAGAACATAAGAAATAGGAACAGGAGTAGGCCATTTGACCCCTCAAGCCTGATCTGATCTGATCAGACCTTCCCTTTTGTTCTTTCCTTCCCTCCCCCATTTCCCTGCCCCTACACGTGCTTAAAAACCTGTTTCATCTCTAACCTTTTCCAGTTCTGACGAAGGGTCACCGACCTGAAACGTTAACTCTGTTTCTCTCTCCACAGAGGTTGCCTGACCCGCTGAGTATTTCCAGCATTGTCGGTTTTGATTTCAGATTCCAGCATCCGCAGTATGTTGCTTTCGTCCTGTGTTCTCCACGCTATTGTGACATCACTTCCTGTGTTCTCTGTGCTATTGTGACATCACTTCCTGTGTTCACTGTGCTATTGTGACGCATCACTTTCTCTGCACTCCGTGCTGTTATGGTCCATCACTCTCTGTGTTCCCTATGCTGTTATGACAGCTGCTTACAGTATTGCGATACGTTGTTCTCTGTGTTGTTTCTCCGACTGTGCCGAGGGAGTTCTCCTGAGCCGTCGATAGAGGGATTCCTTTCCAGCCCAAGTACAGAGAATGCAAGGCGTTTTAACCGACTGATAGAATCGAGCAGATCTCGTCCTTGGCCGCGCCCATCCCAAATCCCTGCCCCCTTTGCCCCCCCGACCTTCGTTGCCCCGCCACCACCTTTTGCGCCCACGGCAGGTCTGGCACCGAAACAGGTGAGGCGTTGAAGAATGACAGAGATCGTCTTCAAAACCATCTGGCAATCCGACGAGCTGAGCCAGCTGCGGAACACCAGCCAGGAGCAGATCAGGTGCAAAGGGGACATGTCAGGAATCAACCTCGAGCACGAGAGGAAAGAGAAGAAATGGCTGTTCACCAGGAAGAAGAAGTCGGTCTCCTTCCACGGGTACGAAGATAAGAAATAGGAGCGGGAGTAGGCCATGAGGCCCCTCGAGCCTGCTCCGCCATTCAATAAGATCATGGCTGATCCGATCATGGACTCAGCTCCAATTCCCCGCCCGCTCCCCATAACCCCTTATCCCCTTATCGGTTAAGAAACTGTCTATTTCTGTCTTAAATTTATTCAATGTCCCGGCTTCCACAGCTCTCTGAGGCAGCGAATTCCACAGATTTACAACCCTCTGAGAGAAGAAATTTCTCCTCATCTCTGTCTTAAACGGGCGGCCCTTTATTCTAAGATCATGCCCTCTAGTTCTAGTCTCCCCTATTAGTGGAAACATCCTCTCTGCATCCACCTCGTCATAATCTTATACGTTTCGATAAGACCACCTCTCATTCTTCTGAATTCCAACGAAGGAGTTCATCGACTTCTTTCAGTTGCTTTTTAAAATGTGGCCGTGTTGTGCGGTCATTAAGCGAAGGGAGGTTCGCGTCGGGTTACTGGAACACTTTTGTCCCGAATCAATCATGCCCCAGCAATCATGTCTGGATTAGCTCCAGTCTTCCTGCTACAGAGCGAAGGCCCATCGACTTGGCCCAACAATTTTCAGATGCCTGTAATGTTTGCTCACAGGTTGGGAGAGCTGTTGAGCTGGGGGTGGCTTAGCCAGTCACGTGATGTTCACAAGCCTCAATAAATCCCCGGCCAGTTGGGTTCGGGGGATCCACGATGGGGCAGGTGGTTGTGAGCCTGGTGGATGAACCGGTCATGTGTCGTGTGATTGTTAAACCTTTGCTAATAGATATGTAAGGGGTGGTTTGCAGGGGGTCAGCTTTCCCTTCTGACCTTATATGAGCGGTTCCGAATCGCTCCCGCACCCTTGGTTCTAGACACTGTAATTATGAAGGGACTGTGACAGACTTGGACAGACAATCGGTTTCAAGGTAGGAAGCAGGTATGGCTTTATTGTGTTTAAAAAGAAGTAAAAGGCACACCTTTAATAACACACACAGACCAATACACACTGAAGGGGTACAACACATTGAATAAATTGTCAAATTACAGCCTGTGGGGAAAAGAATACAGCTTAAACTCTAAATGGGGTAAAGAGGAGAATGCAGATACATTTACACAAGTTATCCCAGCCTCCCCCCTCCCAATTCCCCTAACTAACTAAGTTATAGCTCTGGGGGTTCAGGGGCCATGCTCACCAATCCCTTTAGACAGTTGCCGGTGAATCGCGGTTTCGGGGTTCGCTGCACTTGGCCTTCTAGGCGAGCCGTACCCCGGTCGGAGGAGAGGACTTCGGACTGCGTAGTCTTCTCCTCCGACTGGGGTACGGCTCGTCTAGAAGGCCAAGTGCAGCGAACCCCGAAACCGCGATTCACCGGCAACTGTCAAAAAGGGGATTGGTGAGCATGGCCCCTGAACCCCCAGAGCTATAACTTAGTCAGTTTGGGGAATTGGGAGAGGGAGGCTGGGATAACTTGTTTAAATGTATCTGCATTCTCCTCTTTACCCCATTTAGAGTTTAAGCTGTATTCTTTTCCCCACAGGCTGCAATTTGACAATTTATTCAATGTGTTGTACCCCTCAGTGTGTATTGGTCCGTGTGTGTTATTAAAGGTGTGCCTTTTACTTCTTTTTAAACACAATAAAGCCATACCTGCTTCCTACCTTGAAACCGATTGTCTGTCCAAGTCTGTCACAGTCCCTTCATAATTCCAGTGTCTAGAACCAAGGGTGTGGGAGCGATTTGGAACCGCTCATATAAGGTCAGAAGGGAAAGCTGACCCCCTGCAAACCACCCCCTACATAATAGATTCTTAAGCAAAGAACCCATGAAGCAAATACATTACACAAGGCCTGAATTGCACTCTCCCAATTTGGTCACAAGAGTTGGCGGAGATTGCTTGCACCAGATTATTAAGCCATTTCAGAAGAGGCAGGGGGCGGTGTGGGGGTGTGTGCGGGGGGGGGGGGGGTGGGAGGCGGAGGAAATGCGACATAAAGCACCCACCGTAATTCGGGGGCGGAGAAATTCTGGCTCGCCATTTCTCAATGTTCTTGCTTGCGTTCCTCCAACTCTGGCCTCTTGTCCATCCTCCGTTCCTTCGCCCCCACCATTGGCGGCCGTGCCTTCAGCCGTTGAAGCCCGAAGCTTTGCAATTCCCTCCTGACACTCCAGTATAGTGTTGGAGGAATGCTGCATTGTTGGAGGTGCCGTCTTTTCTATTTCTAACACTCTCCATTTCTAACACCCTCCTTGAAACCCTTTGACCAAGTTTTTTGGTCCCCTGCCCTAATGTCGTCTTTTTTTGCGAGAAACCTATTTCTAACTATCTGGGTGTAACCTGCCCTCGCAGCGTAGAATCCAGGCTAACAGCGTCCCATAATGCGGCGGCCTGAAATGTTAATGTGAGACTCTTAAGTCTCTGGGTCCTCTGAGTGAGACTGTCAATTCAATACCAATTCTTGCAACTCTGTGCCTCCCAGCTCCACGCACTAGGAACTTGGTCACGAATAAAAAAAAAGAAAGACTTGCATTTATATAGCGCCTTTCACGACCTTAAGATGTCCCAAAGCTCTTTACAGCCAATGAAGTACTTTTTGAAGCGTAGTCACTGTTGTAATGTAGGAAGCGCAGCAGCCAATTTGTGCACAGCAAGCTCCTACAAACAGCAACGAGCAGATAATCTGTTTTTAGTGATGTTGGTTGAGGAATAAATATTAGCCAGGACACTGGCGATAACTTCCCTGCTCTTCTTCGAAATAGTGCCGGAGAGGGCAGAAGGGGCCTCGGTTTAATGTCTCATCCAAAAGACGGCACCTCCGACAGTGCAGCACTCCTCCAACACTATACTGGAGTGTCAGCCTAGATTTTGCGCTCAAGTTCCTGGAGTGTGACTTGAACCCACAACCTTCTGAAAACCGAGGCGAATTTGACACCGAGCCACATGAGGAGAAATTAGGGCAGGTGACCAAAAGCTTGGTCAAAGAGGGAGGTTTTAAGGAGCGTCTGAAGGAGGAAAGAGAGGTAGAGAGGCGGAGAGGTTTAGGGAGGGAGTTCCAGAGCTTGGGGCCCAGGCAACAGAAGGCACGGCCACCGATGGTGGAGCGATTTTAATCAGGGATGCTCAGGAGGGCAGAATTAGAGGAGCGCAGACATCTTGGGAGGGTTGTGGGGCTGGAGGAGATTACAGAGATAGGGAGGGGTGAGGCCACGGAGGGATTTGTAAACAAGGAGGAGAATTTTGAAATTGAAGTGTTGCTTAACCGGGAGTCAATGTAGGTCGGCGAGCACAGGGGGTGATGGGTGAGCAGGATTTGGTGCTGAGTTTTGGATGACCGCAAGTAACTGGTAGAATCTTTCGGATCTGATCTCTTGCCCAAGGGAATTATCCACGACTGATAGAAGTGCTCGGGTTCAAAATGGAGGGCAGCAACTATTCCCCAAAATATTAGCTCATTGTCTTTTTATTTCTCCAGGACTGAGCGCCAAAAACTAATTGATGATGGGCAGTTCTCCAGTCCGGAGCTGAGGCGATCTGCTGCCTCCACGAACGTGTCCACCCTCAACTTATCCTGTGACAAGGATTCTACCGATAGTGCTGATAGTTTGGAGTCCAGGAAATGCCAGTCTCTAGTCATGGGGACAGAAAATGTGAAAAGACCTTGGGCCTCCAGGCAGCTCAGTGGCAGTCTGGTAGGTGTTTTTAACCAGAAAAAAAAAATAAGGAAGGCCCGGGAATGGTGCCAGCAAAAGCAAATGGGAACTGGGAAATATAGTGTGAAGTACAAACTCTAGATTAGAGCTGTGATCATCTCGCAGTGGGACTCTACCTGTAAGGACCTTGCAGTGACACTAACTGTGAAGACGCTGCAGTGGGACCTATACCTGTGAAGGCCTTGCAGTGGGACCTATACCTGTGAGGACCTTGCAGTGGGACCTATACCTGTGAAGACCCTGCAGTGGGACCTATACCTGTGAGGACCTTGCAGTGGGACTTATACCTGTGAGGACCTTGCAGTGGGACATACCTGTGAGGACCTTGCAGTGGGGCTTATACCTGTGAGGACCTTGCAGTGGGACTTATACCTGTGAGGACCTTGCAGTGGGACATACCTGTGAGGACCTTGCAGTGGGGCTTATACTTGTGAGGACCTTGCAGTGGGACTTATACCTGTGAGGACCTTGCAGTGGGACATACCTGTGAGGACCTTGCAGTGGGGCTTATACCTGTGAGGACCTTGCAGTGGGACATACCTGTGAGGACCTTGCAGTGGGACTTATACCTGTGAGGACCTTGCAGTGGGACATACCTGGTGGAGGCAGTCTCAATCATGGCTTTCAAAAGGGAGTTGGATAAGTACCTGAAAGAAAAAGGGCTACAGGATAAGGGCGGGAGAGTGGGACTAGCTGAGGTACTCTTGCAGGGAGCCGGCGGGGGCTCGATGGGCTGGCGTGGGCTCGAAGAGTTGAATGGCCTTCTTCCGTGCTGCAACCATTCTATGATTCGATCTCACAGTGGGACGTCTACCTGTGAAGACCTTCAGGAATACGAAAGACCTGAAGATTATTTCCTCTGCAGGAAGACAGAGGATTTCATCCGAGGATCCCATGGGGTAAATTTCCAGCCTGCTGCCTGGGCAATGTAGAAAGTGCCCAGGAGGCACGATGAAAAGAACGGGAACTCCACCTGGATTTCAGCCATCAATAGTCACGAGGTCACTTGGTCCGCCCTCTAAGTTGCCAACCCGCCAGGGTTGCCCCGGGACCTTCAGAAATCACAGATTATCTCCGGGACATGGCTGTGAGCGCACACCCGGGAGAAACATCATAGGGACAATAAAAAAAACTGTGTTTCTACGTAAAATTCCTTGAAGACTTTGGATACTAGCAATAAAAAAGATCTGCGATGGGAAAGAAATCATCCAATCGGGTGAGGAAGAATCTATTCGCTTTCTGATTGGTGTGGGAGGGCGGGGTGAGGGGGGGGGGCGAGCATGGGCGTGTCAGGCGGCCAATGGCGGGAGTGCGGGGGCGGGGCGGTCAGGGGTCAGGAGGTCATGTGGTGACACCTCCAGGAATGGGGCCAACCAGAGCTGGCGACCCTGCCCCCGCCTGTTAATCTGATTGGCTGCAACGACAACAATAATAACAACTTGTATTTATATAGCACCTTTAACGTATTGAAACGTCCCGAGGCGTTTCACAGGAGTAGTATGGGCTAAGAATTTGACACCGAGCCGCATAAGGAGAAATTAGGGCAGGTGACCAAAAGCTTGGCCAAAGAGGTAGGTTTTAAGGAGCGTCTTGAAGGAGGAAAGAGAGGCGGAGCGGTTTAAGGAGGGAGTTCCAGAGCTTGGGGCCCAGGCAGCTGAAGGCACGGCCACCGATGGTGGAGCGATTATAATCAGGGATGCTCATGAGGGCAGAATTAGAGGAGCGCAGACATCTCGGGGGGTTGTGGGGCTGGAGGAGATTACAGAGATAGGGAGGGAGCGAGGGCCATGGAGGGATTTGAAAACTAGGATGAGAATTTTGAAATCGAGGCGTTGCTTAACCGGGAGCCAATGTAGGTCAGCGAGCTCAGGGGGCGATGGGTGAGCGGGATTTGGTGCGAGTTAGGACACGGGGCAGCCGAGTATTATATCACCTCTAGTTTACTTAGGGTAGAATGTGGGAGGCCAGCCAGGAGTGCGTTGGAATAGTCAAGTCTGGAGGTAACAAAGGCATAGATGAGGGTTTCAGCAGCGGAGGAGCTGAGGCAAGGGTGGAGACGGGTGATGTTACGGAGGTGGAAATAGGCGGTCTTAGTTATGCTGCGGATATGTGATCGAAAGCTCGTTTCAGAGTCAATTATGACACCAAGGTTGCGAACAGTCTGGTTCAGCCTCAGACAGGAGTTGGGGAGAGGGATGGAGTCGGTGGCTGGGGAACGGGGTTTGTGGTGGGGACCGAAAACAATGGACCGAAAACACTCAAAAGGTTTGGTTTGCTGAAGCCAAGCGGGTTGCGGCTAATTATTTCTTTGTGATTTGCAGGGTGCAAACATTCTGGAGAGGATAGAGCATAGCAAAAACGCGACTAACATATTGAAGAAATACACTCAAAAACTCGAGGTAAATGATGAACCAGAGCTAACGTCATTGGCGAATACTAGGAGTGGCAAATTAGGAATGCAGAGGCAGGTTAGATAGAGCCTGGAGGAATAGAATTCAAAAGCAGAGAAATTATGTTGAACTTATATCGAATCTTGGTTCGACCGCGCTTGGAATACTATGCTCAGTTCATGTCTCCATATTCTAAAAAAGATTACAGAGACATTGGAGAAGGTGCAAAAAAGATTTACAAGGATGATACCAGAACTGAGAGGTTATACCTATCAGGAAAGATTGAACTGGAGGCTGAGGGGTGACGTGATAGAGGTCATTAAGATTACGCGAGAGTTTGATAGGGTAGACGTAGACAGGGAGACCTATACTAGGGGCCATAAATATAAGGTAGTCACTAATCAATCCAATAAGGAATTCAGGAGAAACTTATTTCCCAGAGAGTGGTCAGAATGAAAGACTTGCATTTATATAGCGCTTCAAAGGACAATCCCAAAGTGCTTTACAGCTAATGAATTACTTTTGAAGGGAGTTGGATCAGTATCTGAAGGAAAAGAATTAGCAGGGCTATGGGGAGTGGGTCTAGCTGAGAGTCAGCACGGGCTCGACAGGTCGAATGGCCTTCCGTGCTGTAACCATTCTATGATTCTAGGATTCAGTCTAAGCAGGGGGGGGTACACGGATAAGCAATAAGAATGATCTGATGGACAGTTCAGTGGGGTCAGTTAAATGGGCGTTCAAGAAGCCTGAAGGACATTGCAAATAGCAGAAAGTTTCCTTAATAGAGTTAGTTAACGATCAGTATATAAGCTGTGACAACAGTAGGGTGCAGTAACCCCAATAGTTCAATAGTCTTTCCACCATCTACAAGGCACAAGTCAGGAGTGTGATGGAATACTCTCCACTTGCCTGGATGAGTGCAGCTCCAACAACACTCAAGAAGCTCGACACCATCCAGGACAAAGCAGCCCGCTTGATCAGCACGCTACCCACCACCTTCAACATTCACTCCCTCCACCACCGGCGCCCCCTGGCTGCAGTGTGTACCATCTACAAGATGCACTGCAGCAACTCGCCAAGGCTTCTTCGGCAGCACCTCCCAAACCCACGACCTCTACCGCCTAGAAGGACACGGGCAGCAGGCGCATGGGAACACCACCACCTCCACGTTCCCCTCCAAGTCACACACCATCCTGACTTGGAAATATATCGGCCGTTCCTTCATCGTCGCTGGGTCAAAATCCTGGAACTCCCTCCCTAACAGCACTGTGGGAGCACATTCACCACACGGACTGCAGCGGTTCAAGAAGGCGGCTCACCACCTTCTCCAGGGGCAATTAGGGAATAAATGTTGGCCTTGCCAGCGACGCCCCCATCCCGTGAACAAATTTAAAAAAAAGATAGTGTGGCACTGGGCTGCACAGTTCCAGGTTTATTTTCAGTTAGTTGACGTGAGCCAAGATTGCTAGGCTTCTATAGTTGGCTGCAACACCGGTGGATTAGAGAACGGGGAAGATCAGATCCCCCTCCTGCTTGATAGTCAGTGACCTCTGTGGAAAAGTGTGCTTGTGTATGTATTTCCACCTCCGTAACATCGCCCGTCTCCGCCCCTGCCTCAACTCATCCGCTGCTGAAACCCTCATCCATGCCCTTGTTACCTCCAGACTTAACTATTCCAACGCACTCCTGGCTGGCCTCCCACATTCTACCCGACGTAAACTTGAGGTGATCAAAAACTCGGCTGCCCCCGTGCCCTAACTCGCACCAAGTCCCGCTCACCCATCACCCCCTGTGCTCGCTGACCTACATTGGCTTCCGGTTAAGCAACGCCTCGTTTTCAAAATTCTCATCCTTGTTTACAAATCCCTCCATGGCCCTCGCCCCTCCCTATCTCTGTAACCTCCTCCAGCCCCACAAACCCCCCCCGAGATGTCTGCTCTCCACAAATTCTGCCCTCTTGACCATCCCTGATTATAATCGCTCCACCATCGGTGGCCGTGCCTTCTGTTGCCTGGGCCCCAAGCTCTGGAACTCCCTCCCTAAACCTCTCCGCCTCTCTCCCTCTCTTTCCTCCTTTACGATGCTCCTTAAAACCTACCTCTTTGACCAAGCTTTTGGTCACCTGCCCTAATTTCTACTTATGTGGCTCGGTGTCAAATTTATTTGTTTTGTCTTATAACACTCCTGTGAAGCGCTGTGTTGCTACGTTAAAGGCGCTATATAAATACAATATTTGGATGGAGAGTTAGGCCTGTGGTGCAGCAGTGATCCCCGCCTACTAGACTCACACCTAAAGAATGGTCACTCGGTCCCCTTGAAGTGATACCCTGAGTCAGACCCTTTGTCAGAGGGAGGATGAGGGGAGACAATCAGAGGGGAAAATTTGGGAGATAGCAAAGGAGGGAAGCAATGGGCTGACTGACTAACTCGCTGATTAACCTGGCATCGGGTTTGATTGTCGTCACTAGGAGAAACACAAGAAGCTTGAGAAGTCACTCAACAAACTGGAGAATGACAGAAGAACCATCATCTATAATTCATTATTCCTCGAGGTACGTGATGAGGGTGTATCTAAAAAAGAAAGCACTTGCATTTATGTGGCGCCTGTCACTACTTCAGGACGCCCCAAAGCGCTTTACAGCCGATGAAGAACTTTCGAAGTGTAGTCACTGTTGTCATGTAGGAAACGCAGCATCTGGTCATTATCACATTGCTGTTTGTTCAGCACTGTGATAATGACCAGATAATCCTGCTTAAGTGATGTTGATCGAGGGATAAATATTGGCCCAGGACACCGGGGATAACTCCCTTTGCTCTTCTTCGAAATAGTGGCCGTGGGAACTTTTACATCCACCTGAGAGGGCAAACGGGGACCTCGGTTTAACGTCTCATCCAAAAGACGGCACCTCCGACAGTGCAGCACTCCCTCAGCACTGCACTGGGAGTGTCAGCCAAGATTTATGTGCTCAAGTCCCTGGAGTGAGGACTTGCACCTACTGACCCAGAGGCGAGTGTGCTGCCCACTGAGCCACGGCTGAATCAGGTTTAACCCAGGTCACTCTCGCTCCCACTTCTCGGCTAATGCACCAATGAATCGCTGATGTGTCCATCTAACTGCTTAATTGGTTGAATAGTCAGCTGATTGGGTAACCGACTGGTTAGTTAAATGTTTGGCCTGCTTGTCATCCTTATTTTCAAATCCCTCCATGGCCCTCGCCCCTCCCTATCTCTGTAATCTCCTCCAGCCCCACCACCCCCCCCCCCCCCCGAGATGTCTGCGCTCTTCTAATTCTGCCCTCCTGAGCATCCCTGATTATAATCGCTCAACCATCGGTGGCCGTGTCTTCTGTTGCCTGGGCCCCAAGCTCTGGAACTCCCTCCCTAAACCTCTCCGTCTCTCTACCTCTCGTTCCTCTTTCAAGACGCTCCTTAAAACCTACCTCTGTGACCAAGCTTTGGTCACCTGCCCTAATTTCATCTTACACGGCTCGGTGTCAAATTTATTTGTTTTGTCCTATAACGCTCCTGTGAAGCGCCTTGGGATGTTTTACTACGTTAAAGGCGCTATATAAATACAAGTTTTTGTTGTTGTTGTTGTTGTTTGACTGACTAATCGAACAAGTTATTGGTGAGTAGCTAGCCGGTTGACCAACTGGTCAGTTGACGATCAGGTGAGCGCCTAACCTGTTCCTGCCTTTGTTAACAGAACAATTGTAAACAAGCGGAGAAGCACGTGACTGAAGTGGAGGGTATCACCGTGCAGCAGAAATCCTTAGCGGTTGAGGTACGTGGCGAAAGGCATTTGCACCACACTTTAGGAAGGATGTGAAGGCCCTTAGAGAGGGTGTAGAAAAGATTTACGAGAATGGTTCCAGGGATGAGGGACTTCAGTTACGGGGATAGACTGGAGAAGCTGGGGTTGTTCTCCTTGGAGCAGAGAAGGTTGAGAGGAGATTTGATCAATGTTATGTTTTCAGTACGACCTCACTGTTATGTATGTAAACACTACCAATGTGTAAGACTTGCCACCAGGGGGCGCACCTGTGGGAGATCCAAGGGTCACCTGCACACCCTGGGCAAGCAGGTATAAAAGGCAGTCTACCATTCTGCCTCCTCACTCTGGAGTTACAATAAAGAGACCAATGTCACAACAGTTTGAGCTTAAGATATACAGTCTTGTGGAGTTATTCTAAACATAACAATTGGCGACGAGTAACAGATCACGAACTTTCACGCAGTTATGGCTGCTGTTGGTATTCTTGAGAGATTTGTTAAGGGTGATGATTGGGAAGCCTTAGTTGAGCGTCTTGACCAGTACTTCGTGGCCAACGAGCTGGAAAAGGCAGAAACCGCGGTCAAGTGTAGAGCGATTCTCCTCACCGTTTGCGGGTCCATGATATACGGCCTCATCAAAAATTTGCTAGCACCGACGAAACCAACGGAGAAGGAATATGAAGAGTTGTGCACGCTGGTTCGAGAACACCTCAAGCCGATGGAAAGCATCTTGATGGCCAGGTATCCATTTTATACACACCATCGCTCCGAGGGCCAGAGCATGGTGAGCTATGTCGCCGACCTAAGATGCCTTGAGGGACTGTGCGTATTTGCTGGATTTTTGGGGGAAATGTTGTGGGACTTTTTCGTGCTGGGAATCAGTCACGAGGTCATTCTTCGCAAACTGCTGTCTGCCGAATCCCTAGATCTGAGCAAGGCCATCACGATAGCCCATGCTTTCATGTCCACGAACGGTAACACTAAACAAATATCATTGCAGCATCGGAACTCACTGGCAAGTACTGTGCATAAAATAACGCCTTCAGCAGGCAGAACTGTACATGGCAGGGCCTACACGCCTGCAGAGGCCAGACCTAGGATAACTCAGAGCCTGCCGTGGGGCATGAATGCGAATCCATTAACACCATGTTAGCGCTGTGGGGTAATCATTGAGCCCATCAATGTCGATTCAAGCACTACGTGTGCAAGGGCTGTGGAACAATGGGGCACCTCCAGCGAATGTGCAGACGTGCTGCGACTCACCACGTGGCAGAGTCGGCAGAAGATGACCGATCTGGCGCGGATCACGCTGAATGAGCAGAAGAGGCAACTCAACCCGAGGCTGAAGAGGAAGTATACGGGGTACACACCTTCACCACCAAATGGGAATGGGACACGGAGGCGAGTCAATCAATTATAAGCCTGAAGGCATTCGAGAGGCTGTGGGGCGACAGAGCACAACCGCCCAAGCTGATCCCGATTCAGGCAAAGCTGCGCACCTACACCAAGGAACTGATACCAGTTATTGGTAGTGCGGACATAAGAGCATCCCATGAGGGAGTGGGGCACGATTTACCGCTGCGGATTGTTTCAGGTGATGGCCCAACGCTGCTTGGTAGAAGGTGGATGGGGAAGATTCGATGGAACTGGGAAGACCCCTGTGTACCTTCTCCAGCAAACGATGTCTTCCTTGCTCAAAGGCTGAGCAAGCCCCCACCTTCAGCTGAACCAGGCATCGAAGTGCAGATCCATCTGCAGATCCCCGAGGCACAGGCCGCTCATCACGACCACGAGGAGGTAAAGCTCAACCGAGCAGCAGTACAGGTGCAGTGCCCACCGCCCAAAGTCAACGACCTCTTCGCGACGATGGAAGAGGCTCCAGGTCGACCAAGCAGAGTGGGACTCCGGCCGAAATGATCCGAATGTGTCTTCCCGACGCCAGAGGCAAAAATCCCTGGGGAGGAAGATTGCGGCAGTCGGCATCACGGACATGGACGAGAGAGTGCGTGCAGACCACGGAACGAAAGTGCGTCCAGACCACGGGACGAGAGAGCGTCCAGACCACGGGACGAAAGTGCGTCCAGACCACGGGACGAGAATGCGTCCAGAATGTTGTCGCAATGAAACAGAGGCATGTGTTGCCCAGCAAGGAAGGCGACTGGGCTTGGGGCAAAGGTAAAGGGGCAGCCGCTGAGAAGGCCAGGAACCCACTACGTTCCAAAACGTTGTTTGCACTGTGTAACCCATGTGAGCGTCCATTCATGGCAAATAATGTATTATCATATGGGGTCAGAGGTACCTTACAACAAGCCAAAGTAGCGGGCAAACCCCAACCGGTTGTATATGTATCTAACAAAGTACTTGTAGCAAGTGATGTGTTATCACACTGGGTCAGAGGTACCTTACAACAAGCCAAAATAGCGGGCGAACCCCAACTGGTTGTACATGTATCCAATAAGTTACCCAAGGTTGTAGCCTGTGTCCACGGGACAAAAGAGACGTACCAAAGAGTGTCCCAATATTTGCTCGAGTCAGACAAGCTGCCCATCCCACAGTTTTTGGAGAGCAGAGGCACCATTATCAATGCTTTGCCTCGAATAGGTCTAATACTGTGCACTGTAACATGATCCGCCACGGGCCAGGCACTGAGAACGGCGCTGATGCCCTCAGTTGGCTACGGTTGCCCACCACCTGGGTGGAAACAGCGCAGCCCGCAGACTTGCTCGTTGTCATGGAAGCGCTAGAAAGCGAGCGGTCAACCGTAACAGCTCCCCAGACTAGGACCTGGACCAGCCAGGATCCCACGTTACCGCCTGCTAACGGCGCACCGCTAGATGGGATGTTGCAGCTTATCCGTCGCAAAGACGGAATGCTCATCCCATCAGATTGGCCCCTATGGGGCAACCCTGCAACGTTGCAAAGAAAGGCAGGGAGGCTACACACAGTCGGTGGTCCGGGGCCTCCATACCATGGCCCAGCATCCACGGGGACCACGCGGCCTCCCGCCACCACTGAAAGTCTCAAGGCCATATCGGCCATCCTTGGCTTGCCAGACCTTAGGGTCAGCGACAATAGTCCGGAGCGGGCAGCCCAAATCATAAAGCCAAGCACCACACGTGTCACGGTCGACTCCCTACAGACCCGGCTAACCCGGGTGCTGCGCAGTCACCAGACTGAATCACTCAGAACCAAACCTTCCGTATGCTATCAGCAGAGAATGCACCACGACAGTACGACTCCTCCTCGCGACAGGAGAATTAATGATCTAGACCATGTTCAGGGCCCCAGATGGGCCGCTAGCACTGTACTAGCCAACGAGGGGAATGGAGTGCTTGTGATGAAAATGGAGTGTTTGTTGTGAAACCATGTACTGGGCAAATACAGAAAACATTTGGACCAGATCAAACTGCGAACTATAGATAACCAGGAACCACTGGAAAGGACCTGGCCCCCAGCGACCCACTAACACAATCGACCTCAACCACGAGGATGAACCCACCATGCCCGACAGTCCGATCAGACCAGCCACACCGCAGTGCAGCAATGATCCGACTGACTCACCCATTCCAGGACTTCAACTCAGGCGATCAACCCGGGAACGCAGAGTCCCAGATCGCCTCAACTTGTAAATAACTTGTACATAAGACTTTGGGGGGTGCGGGGGTGGGGGAGGGGGGAATGATGTTATGTATGTAAACACTACCAATGTGTAAGACTTGCCACCAGGGGACGCACCTGTGGGAGACCCAAGGGTCACCTGCACATCCTGGGCAAGCAGGTATAAAAGGCAGTCTACCATGCTACTTCTGCACTCTGGAGTTACAATAAAAAGACCAAGGTCACAACAGTTTGAGCTGAAGATGTACAGTCTTGTGGAGTTATTCTAAACGTAACACTCACAAACTACACACAGGCTTTAAGATGGCTGATAACTTCAGGAACCTGTCAGATGACTCCCTCTTTATTGTTGTAAACAGCAAGGGCTGCAATGCCACAGTACTCCACTGGGTGGAGCTACATATATTGCAATCGAGGTGTTCAAAATCACGAGGGGTCTGGACAGAGTAGAGAGAGAGAAACTGTTCCCATTGGTGGAAGGGTCGGGAACCAGAGGACACAGATTTAAGGCGATTGGCAAAGAACCAAAGGCGACATGAGGAAAAACGTTTTTACGCAGCGAGTGGTTAGGATCTGGAATGCACAGCCTGAGAGGGCGGTGGAGGCAGACTCAATCGTGGCTTTGAAAAGGGAGTTGGATAAGTACCTGAAGGAAATATCATTGCAGGGCCCCGGGGAAAGGGCGGGGGAGTGGGACTGGCTGAGGTGCTCTTGCAGAGAGCCGGCACGGGCTCGACGGGCCGAATGGCCTCCTTCTGTGCTGTAACCGTTCTATGATTCTATGACATGCGTAGCTATGATATGGCCTATCTTGAAATGCATTCTTTCTGTAAACTTATGGTGGCTATTGCAAATGATGGTTGTTTGAAATGGTGGCTCATTCTATCATCAGTATCTTGTCTGGAGGAGAGACGGGACCTGACTTAGACAACAGCAACAACAACTTATATTTATATAGCGCCTTTGCCGTTATAAAACGTCCCAAGGAGCTTCACACCGGTGTTAGCAAAAACAAAATTGACACCGAGCCACATAAGGAGATGTTAGGGCAGGTGACCAAAAGCTTGGCCAAAGAGGTAGGTTTTAAGGAGCGTCTTAAAGGAGGAAAGAGAGGTGGAGAGGTTTAGGGAGGGAGTTCCAGAGTCTAGGACCGAGGCAGCGGAAGGCACGGCCACCGATGGTGGAGCGATTAAAATCGGGGATGTTCAAAGGGCCTGAATAGAAGGAGCTCAGAGGTCTAGGGGAATTACAGGGCTGGAGGAGATTACAGAGATAGGGAGGGGGCGAGGCCATGGAGGGATTTGAAAACGAGGGTGAGAATTTTTAAATCGAGGCATAGATTATATATCCGGCTACTTTATCCTCCAGCGTCACCGTGTTACCAACCAGATCGACTGAAGCATTTCCTGCGCTAATTTCCCAGTGTCTCAAAACACTGCAGCTCCCTCCACCCCCTGCCCTCCCTCAGTGTCCCCTTACTCCTACACCCTACACCCCTTGAGAGCCGATAGCTGGCATCGCTTCAGTATCATCCAATCATTTACCTCTTTCAACCGTGCTGTTATGCAGCACCATGGAACGAGCATTCGCCACGGACAGCGGGTCAAAATGGACGACAGCAATTCGACTTTTTGCAATCCTGCGATTTTCCATTCCGTTGATCTCAGGATGTCCCAAAGCGCTTCACAGCCAATGAAGTACTTTATTGAAGTGCAGTCACTGTTGTAATGTGGGAAACGCAGCAGCCAATTCGCGCACAGCAAGCTCCCGCAAACAGCAGTGAGAAAAATGAACATACCACGCTTATTTTTTAGGTGTTCATTGAGGGATAAATATTGGCCAAGACACCGGGGATAACTCTCCCTGCTCTTGTTCAAAGTAGTGGCCGTGGGATCTTTTACGTCCACCTGAGAGAGCAGACAGGGCCTCGGTTTAACCTCTCATCTTAAAGACGGCACCTCTGACAGTGCGGCACTCCCGCAGTACTGTAGTGCGGGTGTCAGCCTAGATTTTTGTGCTCAAATCCCTGGGGTGGGCCTTGAACCCACAACCTTCTGACTCAGAGGTGAGAACTGCCCACTGAGCCACTGATACTGAAAACATAGATTCTGGAATTACAACAGGTTTGGGCTTGGTTAAGGTGCCCTCCAACACTCACCAACACAGGAACATGGTCACTCAGGTGCGGTAAGGGAGAGCTGTTGATGTCCTTTGACCTCGTTTCCCCTGTAAATATTACAGACAGTAACGGAGCCATTCTCTGCCCCAGGAGAAAGCGAGGAACCTGTGCCAGAAGGTGAAGAAGGATAACGTGCTGTTGCGGGACAACTCGACACGGGGATCGGAGGACCGGATCGCCGGCACTTCCGATAGGAAAACAGGAAGAACACTCGGCCCAGGCAACTCACAGCTTCAAATAATGGAACAGATTGTGCGGTCAATGAGCGACTTGCGACAGGTGCTTACGTTGCAGTTGAACGAAATAAAGGAAAAGGGGAACTCGCCTGACACCTCATCGAACTTCGGGGAAAACGAGCCAAATGTCACGTCAATTATAGTGGCGAATGTGAGGTAGGCCTGTTTTTGGGGTATGTGAGGGAGGCCTGTATTTGGGGTATTTGGGGGAGGCCTGTGTTTGGGGTATGTGAGGTAGGCCTGTGTTTGAGATATGTGAAGGAGGCCTGTAGTTGGGGGTATGTGAGCGAGGCCTGTGTTTGGGGTATGTTTGGGAGGCCTGTGTTTAGGGTATGTGAGCGAGGCCTGTGTTTGGGGTAATTGGGGGAGGCCTGTGTTTGGGGTATGAGGTAGGCCTGTGTTTGGTTTATGTGAGCGAGGCCTGTGTTTTGGGGTATTTGGGGGCAGGCCTGTGTTTGCAGTATGTGAGCAAGGCCTGTGTTTTGGGGTATTTGGGGGAGGCCTGTGTTTTGGGGTATGTGAGCGAGGCCTGTGTTTGGGGTATTTGGGGAAGGCCTGTGTTTGGGGTATTTGGGGAAGGCCTGTGTTTGGGGTATTTGGGGAGGCCTGTGTTTTGGGGTATGTGAGCGAGGCCTGTGGTTTTGGGGTATTTGGAGGAGGCCTGTGTTTGGGGTATTTGGGGGAGGCCTGTATTTGGAGTATGTGAGCAAAGCCTGTGTTTGGCTATGTCGGGGAGGCCTGTGTTTGGGGTATGTGAGCGAGGTCTGTGTTTGGGGTATTTGGGGGAGGCCTGTGTTTGGGGTATTTGGGGGAGGCCTGTGTTTGGGGTATTTGGGGGAGACCTGTGTTTGGGTTATGTGAACGGGGCCTGTGTTTGGGTATGTCGGGGAGGCCTGTCGATGATCCAGGTTGGCAGCCTGACCCTACTCCTTAAAAACTGTTTTTCTTGAAGTTGGGGTCCATTTTAACATTTCTGTAGAGTGACCCTAGCATCATTGTGGTGTCATACCCCTGTCCAGATGATAAAGCTCCAGCCAGCTGCCTGACATCCCTGTTGATTAACTGCAGCACGTTTGAAACCTCCATGCTTGGCCTGGTTGCTGTCTTGAACGATGCCGGCAAATTACGGCAAGGGCATTCGGGAGGGAAAGGAGGAAACACTTCAAAGGGCGGTAGACATTTGGAATTCTCTCTCTCTCCCCCCCCCCAAAATGCTGTGGATGCCAGTGGACAACTGGAGCTTTCACGACTGAGATCGGTCAATTTTTGTTGGGGTCAGGGTATCGAGGGATATAGAGCAAAGGCGGGTAAATGGAGTCGAGGTGCAGATCAGCCATGATCCGACTGAGCGGTGGAGCAGGCTCGAGGGGCCGAATGGCCTGCCCCTGCTCCTGTTAAAAGTATTTCTGGACGTGGCAAAAGGTGGCGATCTCAATTCAAGCTGTCTTGATGGAGGTCTGAGGATAAGGAGCCGTTTAGGACTGAGATGAGGAGACATTTCTTCACTCGGAGGGTGGTGAATCTTCGGTATCCTCTACCTCGGAGGGCTGTGGAGGCTGAGTCGTTGAGTCGATTCAAGACTGAGATCGATAGATTTTTGGACTCGAGGAGACTCGAGGGGATATGGGGATCGGGCGGGGAAAGCGGAGTTGAGGTCGAAGATCAGCCGTGATCTCATTGAATCCTTCAGGATAACAATCCGTGTGTCCGTGTTTGCACGCAGAGAGAGCCTGGAAAATGTCGTTGACAAGTATCAAAGCAAAACTGCCCACCAACGGGACAAGCTGAAGATGCTGAACCAGTTCAATGGCAAGTTCGATGCGTTTAACCAGCAGTGGGAGCAGATGCAGAGGGAGCACCAACTCACCACACAGATGCTCCAGGACCTGAAGATGGAGATAAACAATATCTCTAATATGTGAGTCCCTTTGTTCTTATTTCCCTTTCCCCCTCCTCTTCCCTCAACTTCTGAAAGTTGTGCATCAAGAACATAAGAATTAGGAGCAGGTGTCGGCCATTCGGCCCCTCGAGCCTGCTCCGGCATTCAATGAGATCACGGCTGATCTTCTACCTCAACTCCACTTTCCCGCCCGATCTCCCCCAGAGTCCAAGAATCTATCGATCTCAGCCTTGAATATACTCAACGACTGAGCATCCACAGCCCTCTGGGGGTAGATAATTCCAAAGATTCACCACCCTCTGAGTGAAGATAACTCCCCTGCTCTTCTTCAAAACAGCACCGTGAGACTTTTTATGTCCACCTGAGGGAGCAGACGAGGTCTTGATTTAACGTCTCATCCAAACAACGGCCCCTCCGAAGGTGCGGCGCTCCCTCAGCGCTGCACTGGGAGTGTCAGCCTAGATTTACGTGCTCAAGTCCCTGGAGTGGGACTTGAACCCACAACCTTCCGACTCAGAGGCAAGGGTGCTGCCCACTGAGCCACAGATGTCACCTGATGACTAACCACTTGGCAAGGTATCAGTGAGTGGCCCACTGCACCCGAGCACAAATCGGCACAAGGTTGCGAAAATGGGCGACTTTTGCAATAGTTCACTTCTGTCCCCGTATGGGAAAACTCTCTGATGGGAATCGTATCCCTTCTCATCTCTTCCTGATATTAGCTCAAAGAGGATGTTTTCAGCCTTCGATCAAATCCAGGAGAACATCCACAATCTGGGCCACATCAAGCCCTTGATCGAAAACATCCAGAAGCTTCTAGAAATTAGAAAAAGCCAACAGAGTATTGAGCAAGGATACTTAAGGTCAGTCAACCAGGATTATCTGCAAATATACATGCCCCTTTCATAGTACCTGCTTTTTTTTTTCTAAAAGCCTCCTCCAAACTCCATGGGGAACAGGCTGACTGCAGGCTACATTCTTTGGGAATTATAATGTGTGCACCTGTGAGTATGCTCGCACACAGGTTTGTAGAGCTGTTGTAGGCCTGCTCCTGGTCCTGGCCAAGGTGGCTATTAACCGGTCCAGGCAGCAGACCGGTCGAGGGGGTCGTTCAGCCCGACTGCCTGCCTCTCTTCCGCGGTTACGTCCGAGCCAGGGTGTCCCTGGAGATGGAGCACGCGGTGTCCACCGGTACACTCGCGGCCTTCCGCGAGAGGTGGGCGCCGGAGGGACTGGAGTGCATCATCACCCCCCGGGAACAGAATTTTACTTTGATTTGGCAAAGTTCCCAGTTGATTTGTAAATTTGTGGGTTCGAGCGCCTGTACCAAAAGGGGGCGCTTGGCGTAAAATTATTCTAAAATAGCTGTAGAACTGTTGCATTGTGAGTGGCTTAGCCAGTCACGTGATGTTCACAAGACTCAATAAAACCCCAGCCAGTTGGGTCTTGGTCATCCACAATGAGGTATGCGGTTGTGAGCCTGGTGGATGAACCGGTAATGTGTAGTGTGATTGTTAAACCTTTGTTAGTAAACCAACTAGTTCTTAATACCGTGATTGGAGCGTGGGCAGATACAGCAGGAGCAGCAGCGAGAGACTATGGAAGCCACGTGATCGGGGCTCGGGGGAGGCGCGAGTTCGGGGCCTGGGGCCCAGAGGCAGCACGGGCCCAGCCCACACTGTGCGATATGTGTGCGCACTAGGCCCGTGCAGCAGAGCTGGTCTCCAGTCGTCTTGGGTAACCCTTGCCACTGGACCAAGACCTCGCTCTGTCAAGCCCCGTGTGGGGGCTGGTGTGCAACGGCCACCCCACGTTAAAAAAATCCACGCACAGGCATCTTCCACCCTTCAGGATGTAGTTCAGGTCCCTCATCGAAACACCTGTGAACCCGTCCTTTTTTTTGGCGTGGGAGCAAGTCATCCTCGATTCAAGGATGATGATGATGATGAATAACAATGTGTTGCTCTGAATTCTTAAGCAAAGAAACCATGAAGCCAATACATCAGAGGAACGATTCTATAATGGACAATCAACCTCCCTTTAAGAGGTTGGAAATGACCCTGAGCGATGTTGTTGTACTCGTATCCCATCCCTTTCTCCACTATTGCAACAAAGGCATTAACCAGTTTAACATACATGGGCTAACATCTGTTAAAACAGTACTCAAGGCTGATGAGTGCGTTAAGCATTCAATAACGGCTTGGATTTATACAGCATCGCTAGCCTAGTACAATATCCTGAGTGTATTTAAGACAGAATTTGACATCAAGCCAAAGAAGGAGCCATTAGGAGAGGTTGGTGAAAGTAATAGGTCTCAAGCAGCGTCTGAAAGGAGGAGGAGCGAAGGCGGGACGGAGAGGTTGGGGAAAGTTCTGGATTTCAGACTATTGATCCTTATCCAAAATCCGGAATCCTCGACCCGAATTCGTGCCGGATTTGGGATTTTGCCTCAAAATGTCGGGTTTTCAGACAATAAGTCCGGACAACTCCATCAGCTATGCGCAAACTGTCCGGTTTGTGGACGATTCCGGTTTCCGGAGTTCCGGATTCGAGACGTTGCACCTGTATCTTGTTTGGATCAATAGCTTTTCTTTAACTTTTATTTATGTTTATATGGCAGTTCCGTTAATCAGCGATCAATGCAGGGAGAAATCCTGCAACAAATGGTGGATCAGGCAGTACTGCCACTGGTGGAAAGGATCCGTCGATGTCATCATCCATTTGCCTGTAATGAGTGCAGCGGGAAATGCAAACACAAAATGATAATGCCTTGAAGATGGCTTTCTGCGTTTGAATGTAAATTAAAAACAGCTTGCTTCTCCCTCAGGGCTCTGCGTCATTCTCTTATGTAAACTGGAGGTGATCCAAAACTCGACTGCCCCGTGTCCTAACTCGCACCAGGTCCCGCACACCCATCATCCCCTGTGCTCACTGCCCCGTGTCCTAACTCGCACCAAGTCCCACTCACCCATAACCCCCTGTGCTTGCTGCCCCGTGTCCTAACTCGCACCAAGTCCCACTCACCCATCACCCCATGTGCTCGCTGCCCCGTGTCCTAACTCGCACCAAGTCCCGCTCACCCATCACCCCCTGTGCTTACTGCCCCGTGTCGTAACTCGCACCAAGTCCCACTCACCCATCACCCCCTGTGCTCGCTGCCCCGTGTCCTAACTCGCACCAAGTCCCGCTCACCCATCACCCCCTGTGCTTGCTGCCCCGTGTCCTAACTCGCACCAAGTCCCGCTCACCCATCACCCCCTGTGCTCGCTGCCCCGTGTCCTAACTCGCACCGAATCCCGCTCACCCATCACCCCCTGTGCTCACTGCCCCGTGTCCTAACTTGCACCAAGTCCCACTCACCCATCACCCCATGTGCTCGCTGCCCCGTGTCCTAACTCGCACCTAGTCCCGCTCACCCATCACCCCCTGTGCTCACTGCCCCGTGTCCTAACTCGCACCAAGTCCCGCTCACCCATCACCCCCTGTGCTCACTGACCTACATTGGCTCCCGGTTAAGCAGCGCCCTGATTTCAAAATTCTCATCCTTATTTTCAAATCCCTCCATAGGCCTCGCCCCTCCCTATCTCTGTAATCTCCTCCAGCCCCACAATCCCCCGAGATATCTGCGCTCCTCTAAATCTGCCCTCCTGAGCATCCCTGATTATAATCGCTCCACCATCGGTGGCCGTGCCTTCTGTTGCCTGGGCCCCAAGCTCTGGA
Source organism: Pristiophorus japonicus (assembly GCF_044704955.1). Lineage (NCBI taxonomy): Eukaryota > Metazoa > Chordata > Chondrichthyes > Pristiophoridae > Pristiophorus > Pristiophorus japonicus. The sequence continues at coordinate 87,374,661 of NC_091995.1, forward strand.
ACTCCCTGCCTAAACCTCTCCGCCTCTCTACATCTCTTTCCTCCTTCAAGACGCTCCTTAAAATCTACCTCTTTGACTGAGCTTTTGGTCACCTACGCTAATTTCTACTTATGCGGCTCGGTGTCAAATTTTTACTCTCGTGATACTCCTATGAAGCGCCGTGGGACGTTTCACTACGCTATATAAATACAAGTTGTTGTTGTTGAAACAGATTTTTTTTAAATTCATTCGTGGGATGTGGGCATCACTGGCCAGGCCAGCATGTATTGCCTGTCCCTAATTGCCCCACCATTTCAGAGGGGCAGTTAAGAGCCAAACACATTGCTGTGGGTCTGGAGTCACATATAGGCCAGACCGGGTAAGGGCGGCAGATTTCCTTCCCTAAAGGACATTAGTGAACCAGATGGGTTTTTATGACAATCCGGCAGTTTCATGGTCACCATTACTGATGCTAGCTTTTTTCCCCCCAGACTTATAAACTGAATTTAAATTCCCCAGCTGCCGTGGTGGGATTTGAACTCACGTCTCCAGATAATTAGTCCAGGCCTCTGGATTACTCCAGTAACATCACCGTGATGCTACCGTTCCCTATATGTCCTGCGACCGAGCTCAAAATCTAGGCTGACACACCCAGTGCAGTGCTGAGGGAGTGCCGCACTGTCGAAGGTGCCATCTTTCGGATGAGACGTTAAACCGAGGCCCCGTCTGCTCTCTCAAGTGGACGTAAAAGATCCCACGGCACTATTTCGAAGTAGTGCAGGGGAGGCTTACCAAGCCTTTCAATTGTACCTCAGGTTCCAGAAGAGGTCCGACCAGCACCATCTTCCCAGGGACACTAGGGACGGCGACACGGGAGAATGAACAAGAAACAAAAGGGACGGGAATTGCTCTGTTTGAAGCCTCCCGTTCATGCCTCCCGGGGGGGGCGTGAACGATGAGCGAAGCTGTGGGGGGGGGGGGGAAGGGGGGATGGTGGGGGGGCGTTACCGGCTCCCACGAACTTGCGCGGGAGTTAGTGGAGCACAGACACAGCAGCGACCCGAGCCGCCACACAACCGGCGATAACACCATCGGCGTGCGCGGAGACTCCTTTACGCCCCGCAGCGGAAATTGGCCTCGTGGGTCGCGAACCGAGCCGACACCTGCTCCGCGGGGCGGCAGTTAAAGGTGGGGAGCGCCGCGTGCCGCCATTTTCTTTTTCCGGCCGACTCACCGGTCGGCCCCTCCTTTGTGTGTCGCGTGGTCCGGGGCTGCCGCCGTGCGACCCCGCGCTCTGTTTTGGGGGGGGCCGGGCCGTGGCCTCGGCCCGGCGGAGGACATCAGAGGCACGGCGGAGTGCGCAGCGGAGGGGCGCCGTAACGCGCCAGCCCGATGCGCAACACCCGCGTAGCGCTGGCTGACCATGTCCGAGCAGCAGCTCCCCCCCCCCCCCCCGAACCCGCCCCCACAGGAAGTGGAGTGCGCGACATCGCAGTCCGCTTCCTGTGAGGGGCGGTGACCGCAATTTCGCAGCCGGGTCGGGACTTCCACACGGGGCACAGGAAGTCCCGCCTTAACCCGGTTACCGCCCCCCCCCCCCAAGCGGGGCGCGGGGGGAATTTAGCTCCTTGGTGCCTACTCTGTAGTCAAACTTGAGGAGTGGACACTTGGTCAGCTTTCTGCGGGATGACTGCACCCCAAGTTGAAGATGGTTGCATGCCCCAAGATCATCAGTCACCCATTCTGCCTATGAGCAAATCCAGAGCAAGGAGAGGGAACGAAGGCCATTGGGAAGGCCGATATTTATTGCCTATCCCTAACTGCATTGAGAGGGTGATGGTGGTGGATCTTCTGACCCTGCAGTACAACTGGGTGGAACCTGGGTGGCACTTTTCAATACAGCATCGGGAACCCAAATATTAATCTGAGCTTTGGCAGGTCTCTGCTTTACAACCTGTAATGTATTTGCTTCATGGACTCTTTGCTTAAGAATTCATAGCAACACATTGCTATTAAGAACTGGCTATTTTTTTAATAAAGGTTTAACAATCACACTACACATTACCAGTTCATCCAGCAGGCTCACAACTGCATACCTCATTGTGGATGACCAAGACCCAACTGGCCGGGGTTTTATTGAGTCTTGTGAACATCACGTGACCGGCTAAGCCACTCACAGTGTAACAGCTCTGCAGAGCTGAGCAGGCTCATAGGTGCATAAGTTACATCGCGCATCAGGAAATCTAAGTTTTGATTTTTCAGTCCCTCGCAAGTTTGAATCTGAGCAAGATCCTGGGGGTGGGGAGAGGAAACGGAACAACACCTGAGCTGCGGTGTTTCAACATTAAAGCGCACGTACTGACCTCTGGATGTCTGATAAGTGTTATCTTCACGCCTTGTGTCTCGAGATCTACAGTAACTGAGGTGTGAAAAATGGGAGATATCTCGTGCTCCAACCTGGTATCTCTGCTTCTCGCTGAGAGACAGACGCTAACCGTCTTGCAGTGCGGAGTTCAAACTGTGGTCTTTGGTCACAGTCTGGGACCACTTCCGACGAGGTATGCAACATTTGTCACTGCAAGCACCCAGTAATCAACAACAGGCGCTCGCAGGTCAGGTATTGCAATGTATTTGCTTCGTGGGTTCTTTGCTTAACAATTCATAGCAACACATTGCTATTAAGAACTAGTTGGTTTATTAACAAAGGTTTAACAATCACACTACACATTACCAGTTCATCCACCAGGCTCACAACCACCTGCCTCATCGTGGATCCCCCGAACCCAACTGGCCGGGGTTTTATTGAGTGTTGTGAACATCACGTGACTGGCTAAGCCACTCCCAACTCAACAGTTCTACAACTATTTTGGTTGTAAAACAATAAATCAAGTGCCCCCTGATTAAAGGGGGGGAACACACCAAACATTTTTAAACAAGTGCCCCCTTGTTTTTTTGTTTTTTGGGGGGGTTTTTTGTCACTGAAACACAAATTATACAAGTGCCCTCTGGCTAAAAGGGGAGGAGGGCACTAAAACCGGCAAGTTAAACAAATTAAACTTTAGACAAACATCAAATTAAAATTTGGTTGCCGGGGGTGATGATGCACTCCAGTCCTTCCGGCGCCCACCTCTCGCGGAAGGCCGTGAGCGTACCGGTGGACACCGCATGCTCCATCTCCAGGGACACCCTGGCCCGGATGTGACCGCGGAAGAGAGGCAGGCAGTCAGGCTGAACAACCCCCTCGACCGCCCGCTGCCTGGACCGGCTGATGGCCCCCTTGGCCGTGCCCAGGAGCAGTCCTTCGAGGAGGCCCTCCGACCTGCCCACTTTCCCTCCGCACAGGGTGCCAAAGATCAGGAGTGTGGGACTGAAGCCATTTATTGCAACACGTTGCTATTAAGAACCAGTTGGTATATTAGCAAAAGGTTTAACAATCACATTACACATTACAAGTTCATCCACTAGGCTCACAACTGCATACCTCATCGTGGATGACCTAGACCCAACTGGCTGGGGTTTTATTGAGTCTTGTGAGCATCACGTGACTGACTAAGCCACTCACAACTCAACAGCTCGACAAACCTGTGAGCATCCTCAGCAGGTGCATATATTACAGGAATGGAAGCACTGAATGGCACAGCACAGAAGGAGGCCATTCGGCCCATCGTGCCTGTGCCAGCTCTGTGAATGAGCGATCCAATCAGTCCCAATCCCCCTGCTCTTTCCCCAAATATTTCCCCTTCAAGTATCTATCCAATTCCCTTGTGAAAGTTACGCTTGAATGTGCTTCCACCATCCTTTCAGGCAGCGCGGTCTAGGTCACAACAACTCGCTGCGGAAAAAAAATGTCCTTATCTTCCCCTCCGATTCTTTTGCCAATGACCTTAAACCTGAGTCCTCTGGTTACTGACCCTCCTGCCCCTGAAACAGGTTCTCCCGATCTACTCCAGCAAAATGCTACCATGGTTTTCAACACCTCTATTAAATCTCCCCTTGACCGTCTCTGCTGCAAGGAGAACGATCCCAGCTCCCCCAGTCTCTCCAAGTAATGGTTAGGTGCGGAGCAAAGCTCCTTGTGCTCTGCTGCAACCTGGGAAGGGTTCCGCCTGCCGCAATACCGGGACGCTTTTCCCGTCCCCATGGTAACCATTCCATAGGCTCTCTGAGGCGAGAGAGCAGCCATAATTTGGCACCGTCTTTCGGAGGAGACGTTAAACTCCGTCTGCTCTCTCAGGTGGATGTAAAAGATCCCATGGCACTATTTCGAAGGCGAGCAGGGGAGTTATCCCCGGTGTGCTGGGGCCAATATTTATCCCTCAATCAACATAACAAAAACAGATTATCTGGTCATTATCACATTGCTGTTTGTGGGAGCTTGCTGTGCGCTAATAGGCTGCCGTGTTTCCCACATTACAACAGTGCCTACACTCCAAAAAGTACTTCATTGGCTGTAAAGCGCTTTGGGATGTCTGTTGGTCGTGAAAGGCGCTATATAAATGCAAGTCTTTCTTACTTTCTGCCCCGTTGTTGGTCAGGGAGGTAGGGACTAGGGACAGTACACAGAGTGCAGATAGGGTGGCAGGAGGCTGACAGGGAGTGGAGGGTGAGGGAGATGGTGGGGGTGGGGGTGGGGGGAAGGGAAAGAGCTTCATCCGGCAAGAGCATTGTTGATCGCGTTGGACAAGGTGACGTTTCTGAGTTGTCTCATCAGGGTTCCCAGGAATTAAGGATTGTCACTGTTGACAGCAAAACCAGGAGAGAGAAAATAAATAGAAAGACAGATTTGCATTTCGATAGCGCCTTTTACGACCTCAGGATGTTCCAAAGCGCTTTTCAGCCAATGAAGTACTTTTGGAGTGTAGTCACTGTTGGAATGTAGGAAATGCAGCAGCCAATTTCCGTACAGCATGCTCCCACAAACAGCAATGTGATAATGACCAGATAATTTGTTTTAGTGATGTTGGTTGAAGAATAAATATTAGCCCCAGGACATTGGGAATAACTCTCCTGCTCTTCTTTTGAAATAGTGCCCTGGGATCTTTTACATCCACCTGAGAGAGCAGATGGGGCCTCGGTTTAACGTCTCATTCGAAAGACGGCACCTCCGGCAGTGCAGCACTCCCGTGGTGTGGATTATGAGCTCAAGTTTCTAGAGTGGGACTTGAACCCACAACCTTCTGACTACCCACTGAGCCACAGCTGACACTTAACGGGGTGTAAAAAAGAAAGGTTTTTTTTTCATGTTCTTTGAACGCTTATTAGTTAGAAAAATATTAGAGGAGGAACGAAAGCTGTTGGATTGGGGCGGGGCTTTAGGAGGTGGGAGGTCATGTGTTGAAACGTCAAGCAATATGGAAAATCAGAGTTGGCCGATTTCAGCCCTAATCTGGTAATCCCATCACTGAAGTTTAGACAACCAGAACACGCGCAGTTTTAGACACTTAGGGCCCAAGTTTCCACATGATTTGCGCCTGATTTTTAGGAGCAACTGGTGGAGAACGGACTATCTTAGAAATCGCAATTCTCCACATTTTTTTTTCTGCAGTTCTAGTCAGGTAGAACAGTTCTACTTTGGAACAGAATTTTTTCTTCAAAAGGGGGCGTGTCCGGCCACTGACGCCTGATTTCAAAGTTTCCACAGTGAAAGCGTACTCCAAACTAATTTAGAATGGAGCAAGTGAAGATTTTTGTAGAACTGAAAAAACCTGTTCTACACATTAAAAAATCAGGCGCAGGTTACAAATTAGGCGTCCAGAACGAGGGGAGGGGAGGGGGGGAAGGGAAGTCATTAAATTCTACAATAAATCCTTATTTATACTTCTACAAATATTATACAAATAAATCCAACCTGAATAAACATTTATAAGCAAAGAAAAGATTAAATAAACCATCTTCCTACCTGTGTGAAAGTGCTTCAGCCAGCCTCACAAGTTCGTTCGTTCGTTCCCGACGGCGGGAGGGAGGGGAGTGCGGGCCCGAACGCAGCCCGGGGGGGGGGGGGGGGGAGGAAGACGTTCGAGACGGCGGGCGGGAAGGAGACAGTGAGAAGGCTGCAGGAAGCCTCAGTGCTGATGTGCTGATGGCAATGTGCTTTTATTAAAAAATGTTCAAAAATTAAACAGCTACAAAGGACGACAAAAATGGCCGAGTGCCAATGTTTCCTTCACACTGCGCGTGCGCGAACGCTCCAACGCACACGCGCAGGGTTGCCGGCAGGAAAAAAACTAATTTAAATAGTACCCGCCCCCACCCACTTACAAAATCGGCGCGAGTGTAGGCTCCGCCCCCCTGGGCGCCGCACCAAACAGACAAGGAGCTGCAGGGCTCTCCAGAATCGCGAGTTTTTTTCCCGGCGCCGTTTTAGGCGCGAAAAACGGGCGCCCAGCTCGGAGGGGCGCCCGTTTTTTATCGTGTGGAAACTTGGGCCCTTAATGTTGTGTATGGAGAAAGAGTCAGACTGAACACTGTGGGCTCAAAGTAAAGTGTGACCATAGTCTTTTATTGTAGGTCTCCAGAGTGCCTCTCCAACCTGTGAGGCCTCCTTAAATACCTGTGCTCCCAAGGGATTATGGGATCCCTTGGGACTCCAGGGGATGAGCCCTCTGGTGGCTGTACAGAGTAAATACAAGTTTACTTATATAACACTCAAGAGCTAATTATTTTGATTGCTTTAAGCTTTGGAAGGTTTGGGTTGGGTTGGGGGGATCGGGCAGTGGTGTCAAGTTGTGGAGGGGTTAGGGTTCGAGGGGTAACATGCACGCCCCTACTCGCTTGCTCTCCCCACCACACGCACTCCCGTTGCCTCCTCAGTGTTAATGACCTTTCCAGAATGTTTCCAGAAACAAAAATTCCCCACATTCCTGTCCTGATTTCAGACAGCTCCATGTTGATCTCCTGCCAAATGGCGCATGCTGCAGTCATTTTATCTCCAACAAACACTCCCCAAGGGCTCAGTCAGTGCACAGAAATATTCCAAAGGAATTGGCAACCGTGAACTAGGCTCATCTTTGAAATGATACAGAGCAGTTGCTGTGAGAGCTCGAGTGTGTATCGGCCACTAGCTAAAAGCATCATCATCATAGACAGTCCCTCGAAGCGAGGATGACTTGCTTCCACGCCAAAAAGGGATGAGTTCACAGGTGTTTCAATGAAGGACCTAATATTCCAGGTCCCGAACTACATGTTGAAGGGTGGAAGATGCCTGTGCGTGGATTTTTTTAACGTGGGTGACCGTTGCACACCAGCCACTACACGGGCTCAACAGAGCCAGGTCTTGGTCCAGTGGCAAGGATTACTCAAGACTAAGTGGAGACCAGCTCTGCTGCATGGACCTAGTGCGCGCACATATCGCAGTGTGGGCTGGCCCTGTATGGATCACATATGCCTTAGTGTCACAAAAAGACAGAAGGACTTGCATTTCTACAGCGCCTTTCACAACCTCAGGATGTCCCAAAGCGCTTTACAGCCAATGAAGTACTTTTTGGAGTGTAGTCACTGTTATAATGTAGGAAACGCGGCAGCCAATTTGCTCCCAGCAAGCTCCCACAAACAGCAATGTGATAATGACCAGATAATGTGATATTAGATGGTGGTTGAGGGATAAATATTGGCCCTAGGACAACTCCCCTGCTCTTCTTTGGAATAGTGGATGTGGGATCTTTTACATCTACCTGAGAGAGCAGGCGGAGCCTTGGTTTGACGTCTCATCCAAAAAATGGCACCTCCGACAGTGCGGCGCTCCCTCAGCACTGCACGAGGAGTGTCAGCCTGGATTTATGCACTCAAGGCCCTGGAGTGGGACTTGAACCTACAACCTTCGGACTCCGAGGCAAGTTTGCTACCCACTGAGCCACAGCTGACACCGTAGTGTCTGTGCATGTACAATACACACCAGGTAAAAGGGAACGATTCACTCCTATCCTTAGTTGTAGAGCTTCAATATGTCTGTGTCACTCCTGAACATATACTGGATACAATGAGTGAAAGGGAGCGATTCAGTTACATCTAGCATTGTATGGTTAATTTACAGATCACTGTCAGCTCTTGTAGAGGAGCAATATACATCAGGTATAATAAGCAAGTCACTTGTATCTGGTACTTTACAGTTCATGTGTGTCTCACTATCAGCCCCTGTAAACGTACAGTACACACTGGGTATAAGAGAATGATTCACTCCCATCTGTCACTGTGATCTCTGTTCCCTAGCCACCGACTCCATCCCTCTCCCTAGCATCTGTCTGAGGCTGAACAACTCTGTTTGCTACCTTGGTGTCATAATTGACCCTGAAATGAGCTTTCGGCCACATATCTGCAGCATAACTAAGATCGCCTATTTCCACCTCCGTAACATCGCCCGTCTCCACCCCTTGCCTCAGCTCATCCGCTGCTGAAACCCTCATCTGTGCCTTTGTTACCTCCAGACTTGACTATTCCAACGCACTCCTGGCTGGCCTCCCACATTCTACTCTACGAAAACTCGAGGTGATCCAAAACTCGGCTGCCCTGGGTCCTAACTCACACTATATCCCGCTCACCCATCACCCCCTGTGCTCGCTGACCGACATTGGCTCCCAGTTAAACAACGCCTCGATTTCAAAATTCTCATCCTTGTTTTCAAATCCCTCCATGGCCCTCGCCCCTCCCTATCTCTGTAATCTCCTCCAGCCCCACAACCCCCCGAGATGTCTGCGCTCCTCTAATTCTGCCCTCCTGAGCATCCCTGTTTATAATCGCTCAACCATTGGTGGCCATACCTTCTGTTGCCTGGGCCCCAAGCTCTGGAACTCCCTCCCTAAACCTCCCCGCCTCTCTACCTCTCTTTCCTCCTTCAAGACGCTCCTTAAAGTCTACCTCTTTTAACCAATCGTTTGGTCATCGGTCGTAATTTCTCCTTATGTGGCTCGGTGTTAAATATTTTGCCTTACAACACTCCTGTGAAGCGACTTGGGATGTTTTACTACATTAAAGGCGCTATATCAATACAAGTTGTTGTTGTACATCTCAGAATAGCTAGTGCATAGCCTAGACTCAACTCCTCCACATGTGTGCTGTAACAGTTAGTCCAGAGCGAGTGGCGTTTGATTATATATTCTGTTTTATCAATGTTACTGTGGTCTGTACTCTTAGATATACAACAGCAAAATACTGCGGATGCTGGAGTCCGAAACACAAACAGAAAACGCAGATTGGGTGACCGCTTTGCGTAAGCGTGACCCCATGAGCTTCCAGTCGCCTGTCACTTTAATTCCCCGCTCCACTCCCACTCTGATCTCTCCATCCTCGGCCTCCTACACGGTTCCAACGAAGCTCAATGCAAGCTCGAGGAACAGCACCTCACCTTTCGATTAGGCTCTCCACAGCTCCATGGACTTTCCCCTCTCCTTCCTCCTTAGCAGCAAGTACACTATCCGGCATTCCTTCCTCCTCCCACCTCTTCACTGCTCAGATCCAGACTCATTGCCTCATCTGTTGAGTAGATTGGGCCTACCCTCTCTGGAGTGTAGAAGACTGAGAGGTGATCTCATTGAAATATATACGTTTCTGAGAGGGCTTGACAGGGTGGATGCAGGGAGGATGTTTCCCCCGGGCTGGAGTGTCTAAACCAGGGGTCACACACTCTCAGGATAAAGGGGGCGGCCATTTGGGACTGAGATGAGGAGAAATTTCTTCACTCAGAGGGTGGTGAATCTTTAGATTTCTCTGCCCCAGAGGGCTGTGGAGGCTCAGTCTTTGAGTATATTCAAGACAGAGATCGATAGATTGTTGGACTCTATCCGGAAATCAAAGGGTATAGGGATCGGGCGGGAAAGTGGAGTTGTTGTCGAAGATCAGCCAGGATCTCATTGAATGGCGGAGCAGGCTCGAGGGGCCGAATGGCCGACTCCTGCTCATAATTCTTATGTTCTCCTATTCTAACTCATTCTTTCCCCGGACAGCAAAGCTGTGGAATCCCACCTCGTTCAGCCTTCCCCACTCTCCTGTAATCTGTCGGCTTGGTGTCACCTGATCACTGCTGCCTGCTCACTACGTAGAATGCACAGCACAGGAACAGGCCATTCGGCCCATCAGGTATGTGCTGATGTTTGTGCTCCACACATGCCTCCTGTCACCCCTCTTCATCTAGAATAGAATCATAGAACGGTTACGGCGCAGAAGGAGGCCATTCGGCCCGTCGAGCCCGTGCCGGCTCTCTGCAAGAGCACCTCAGCCAGTCCCACTCCCCCGCCCTTTCCCCGTAGCCTTGCAAATTTTTTTCCTTCAGGTACTTATCTGTTGTGTATGCAAACCTGTAATTACCATGTTTAACCACCAGAGGGCTTATCCCCTGAAGTCCCAAGGGATCTCACAATCCCTTGGGAGCACCTGTATATAAGGCTGGAGAGGCACTCTGAGATCTGTAATAAAAGACTACGGTCACACTTACTTTGAGCTTGCAATATCTAGGCTAACTCTTTATCGAAGACTTAACATTATCCAATTCCCTTTTGAAAGCCACCATTGGATCTGCCTCCACCACCCTCTCAGGCCGTGCATTCCAGATCCTAACCACTCGCTGCGTAAAAATGGTTTTCCTCATGTCGCCTTTGGTTCTTCTGCCAATCGCCTTAAATCTGTGTCCTCTGGTTCTCCATCCTTCCACCAATGAGAACTAGTGTTTTATACAGTTCAAGCATAACCTCCCTGCTCTTGTATTCTATGCCTCGGCTAATAAAGGCAAGCATTCCATGCCTTCTTAACCATCTTATCTACCTGGCCTGCTACCTTCAGGGATCTGTGGACATGCACTCCAAAATCCCTTTGTTCCTCTACACTTCTCAGTGTCCTACCATTTAATGTTATTCCATTGCCTTGTTAGTCCTCTCCAAATGCATCACCTCACACTTCTCCAGATTTAATTCCGTTTGCCTCTGTTCTGCCCACCTGACCAGTTCATTGATATCTTCCTGCAGTCTACAGCTTTCTTCTTCATTATCAACCACACAGTCGATTTTAGTCTCATCTGCAAACTTCGTAATAATACCCCCTTCATTCAAGTCCAGATCATCGATAAAAACCCAAGGGACCCAGTACTGAGCCCTGCGGTACACCACTGGAAACAGCCTTCCAGTCACAAAAACACCCATCAATCATTACCCTTTGCTTCCTGCCTCTGAGCCAATTTTGGATCCAACTTGCCACTTTGCCCTGGATCCCATGGGCTTTTACATTCATGACCAGTCTGCCATGTGGGACCTTATCAAAAGCTTTGCTAAAATCCATATACACTACATCATACGCACTGTCCTCATCGACCCTCTTGGTTACCTCCTCAAAAAATTCAATCAAGTGAGTCAGACACGACCTGCCCTTAACAAATCCATGCTGACTGCCCTTGATTGATCCATGTCTTTCTAAATGAAGGTTTATCCTGTCCCTCAGAATTTTTTCCAATAATTCTCCCATCACCACCACCAATGATTGCTGTCCCTCCCGGATTGCCCGGGAACCTTCCGGAACGGATGATCGACCTCCCGGCTGCTGCTGTTGGCGACCCGGGAGGAAAGTATTTCCGGGTCGCGCCCTGAAAGAGCAAAAGCCGATTGGTTCAGGTGTGGAACCTCCCAGAGCTGGGAGGAGTGTTTCCAGCGGTGTCTGTTTTATCAGTTTCAATGCCTCGGAAACCCTTAGCAAGAAAATCGGGAAAGGTATTTGTGCACATGAAGTCTCAATACACCCTTAATCATCCACGAGGTGTTTAAGATGATTGAAACGATTTGCTCCAGCGGGGGAGTCCAGGACACAGGGGCGTAACCTTGAAATTAGAGCCAGGCCGTTCAGGGAGTGATGTCAGGAAGCGCCTCTTCACATACCGGTAGTGGCAATCTGGAACTCTCTCCCCCAAATGGCCGTTGAGGCTGGTGAGCCAATTGAAAACGTCACAAGTGAGACTGATAGATTTTTGTTGGGTAATCCTAGGCAGTCCCTCGGAATCGAGGAAGACTTGCTCCCACTCTTAAAATGAGTCCTTAGGTGGCTGAACAGTCCAATACGAGAGCCACAGTCCCTGTCACAGGTGGGACAGATAGGCGTTGAGACTAAGGGTGGGTGGGACAGGTTTGCCGCACGCTCCTTCCGCTGCCTGCGCTTGCTTTCTGCACGCTCTCGGCGACGAGACTCGAGGTGCTCAGCGCCCTCCCGGATGCACTTCCTCCACTTAGGGCGGTCTTTGGCCAGGGACTCCCAGGTGTCGGTGGGGATGTTGCACTTTATCAGGGAGGCTTTGAGGGTGTCCTTGTAACATTTTCTCTGCCCACCTTTGGCTCATTTGTCGTGAAGGAGTTCCGAGTAGAGCGCTTGCTTTGGGAGTCTCGTGTCGGGCATACGGACGATGTGGCCCGCCCAGCGGAGCTGGGTATTAAGGGTTACGGAACCAAGGCGGGAAGATGGAGTCAATATGCAGATCAGCCACGATCTAATTGAATGGCAGAACAGGCTGGAGGGGCTGAATGGCCTCCTCCTATTCCTCATGTTCCTAAAATACAAGCAAGTTTTCTTTAAAAAATGTAACTATGACAATAGATCCAAGAACACAACACATTGGGCCTGTCGAGCCTGTGCTGGCTCTCGCTCAGATCTGCTCATCGTTTCCCCATTGTAAAAATTGAGCTAATCTTCGGTGGACTTTCATCTGCTTCCCAAGTTTCTCCTGACAAGCTGTTGGCAATGATCGGACTGTGACTAGTGTGCCAAGCCTGCGTAATTTGAAAACTTATAGATCTAAATATTCGTGAGTGACTTTGCTGGTGGAAATAAATGCTCTGGACTTTGGACTCAAATAGGCATCACATTGCTATCGCCAGTGCTATCACTCAAGGTAAACCCCAGGGCATTTACCAGGAAATATGATTATGCAGACACACATTAGCAGCTGTCATGTGACCGAATGTCATGTGACCGAACCTCCAGAGTTGACAACCATGCTCCGTCTTTAGTTTCTCCTTGGGGCAGTTCTCTGTGTCGAAGGCGTCATCTAAATGCAAACTGTTGGAGGGTTAGCGAGGGGAAGGGGGTGATTGGCCTGTTGGATGGCCAATGGTGGGAGCGGTGGGGGGGGTGGGCCGGTTGATGGCGGGAGGTCATGTGATGAAACCTCCAGGAAGGCGTCCAATCAGAGTTGGCCACCCTTGGCATCGGATACCCCGCGCCCCCCCCCCCCCCCCACCCCCTCCCCCTCCACCTCCGGCATGTCCCCTTGGTCTCTTCCTGACCCACCCTTTTTTGTGCAGTCAGAATATGTAACACACTCGCAGTGGGCCTGGGAAAGGTGACTGGAGCCCGCTGGGACTGGTCTGGGCGTGAGCCAGATAGTTTGGGCAGTCACAGATCATTGCGTCACTTCAAAGCACGCCTGACCCCAAGAGGGCTCTTTTGTATTTATTATTGAAACGAAGGCCCTAGGAGTTAAGATGTAGGCTTTAAATCTCTCCATCTATGCCCCACCTCTTGCCCTGACGATTCCAGCTCTCGCTGGGATGCGTTTAATCAAGTGTTGGGTGTGTTACCGTACACAATGCTTCACTGGTGACCCTAGGGATCAAGTTGCAGCAGGGTACTTTAAAAAATGTATTCTCAGGAGGTGGGTGTCGCTGGCAGGGCCGCCATTTATTGCCCATCCCTAGTTGTGGTGGTGAGCCACTTTCTTGAACCGCTGCAGTCCGTGTGGTGAAGGTGCTCCCACAGTGCCGCCAGGTAGGGAGTTCCAGGACTTTGACGCAGCAACGATGGTGGAACATAGGCACACGACTACACGAGTAGATCATTCAGCCAGAGATCTCGGAGGGTTGTGGTGCTGCTGGAGCTTACAGAGATAGAAAGAAAGACTGGGATTTATATAGCGCCTTTCATGACCACCGGACATCTTTTTTTTGGCTCAGAGGTGAGAGAGTGCTACCCACTGAGCCACTGTGATAGAGGGAGGGGGCGAGTCCATGGAGGGATTTGTAAACAAGGATGAGAATTATGTTGATTGAGGGATAAATATTGGCCAGGACACGGGGGATAACTCCCCCTGCTCCTCTTTCAAATAGTGCTGTGGGATCTTTTACGTTCAACTGAGAGGGCAGACGGGGCCTGGGTTTAACGTCTCATCAGAAAGACGGCACCTCCGACAGTGCGGCACTCCCTCAGCACTGCACCGGGAGTGTCAGCTTAGATTTTTTTTTGTGCTCAAGTCCCTGGAGTGGGACTTGAACCCACAACCTTCTGGCTCAGAGGTGAGAGAGTGCTACCCACTGAGCCACTGTGATAGAGGGAGGGGGCGAGTCCATGGAGGGATTTGTAAACAAGGATGAGAATTTTGAAATCGATGCGTTGCTGAACAATGTAGGCCGGCGAGCATGAGAGGCGAATGGGACTTGGTGCGAATTCCTCCCAGCTTCGGTTTTAGAATGTGACCTCCTGCTGATCTCTGGCGCTCGGCTGATTTCTTTGTTTGCCCGCTGTGCTGTTTTCTGCGACTGAGTAGTTTCTGTTTCCCCTGGGGGCCCAGTCTCCTTTCCTCAGCCACTAATGAGGAATGTAACGGGATGGGAATAAAGTAACATCACAACTATTGCTTCCACCCGCAGTCACAAACGTTCCCTCCCCGCACCCTCGGGTCCTAAAGCCAGTCCTGTGTCAGATTCCCGCCTCCCCAAGCCTAAGAAGCTACCAATCATCACACAGCAGGAGGCCATGTGGCCCATCGAGTCTGTGTCGGCTCTTTGAAAAAGCTTACCAATCAGTCCCACTCCCTCTGCTCTTTCCCCGCAGCCCGGCCTTTTTTTTCCTTTTTAGATATAAATTCAGTTTCCTTTTTGAAAGTTACTATTGAATCTGCTTCCACCGCCCCTTCAGACAGTGCGTTCCTGCGTAAAAAAAATGGTCTCCTCACCTTCCCTCTGCTTCTTTTGCCAATGACTTCAAATCGGTGTCCTCTGGTTACCGACGCTCCTCCCACCGGAAACAATATCTCCCTCGCTACTCGATCAAAACGCTTCAGGATTTTGAACACCTCCATCAAATCTCCCCTTAACCTTCTCTGCTCCAGGCAGAACAATCGCACAGTTGCCTCAGTACTGAGTGGTGTCAGCCGAGATTATGGGCTCAAGTCGCCAGGGGGGGGGGCTTGAACCCAGAACCCACCGACTCGTAGACGAGAGCGTTGCCCACGGTCACCTCAGCAAACTGGGGCTGTTTCCATTCCACTTTGGGTCTAGTACTTGCTCAGTGGCTCTGCACTGCACTCAGCAATAATCGGTGCATCTTGGGCACGGGTAAACCGCTGCAGTGTCACAGAATAGAAAATCACCATGGGGCCCATCTGTATGTCAGTATCAGCCCCTGTACATGTACAGTACACACCAAGTACACAGAAACATAGAAAATAGGTGCAGGAGTAGGCCATTTGGCCCTTCGAGCCTACACCACTATTCAATAAGATCATGGCTGATCATTCCCTCAGTATCCCTTTTCTGCTTTCTCTCCATATCCATTGATCCCTTTAGCCGTAAGGGCCATATCTAACTCCCTCTTGAATATATCCACTGAACTGGCATCAACAACTCTCTGCGGTAGGGAATTCCACAGGTTCACAACTCTCTGAGTGAAGAAGTTTCTCCTCATCTCAGTCCTAAATGGCTTAGCCCTTATCCTTAGACTGTGACCCCTGGTTCCGGACTTCCCCAACATCGGGAACATTCTTCCTGCATCTAACCTGTCAGAATTTTATATGTTTCTATGAGATCCCCTCTCATCCTTCTAAACTCCAGTGAACACAGGCCCAGTCGATCCAGTCTCTCCTCATATGTCAGTCCTGCCATCCCGGGAATCAATCTGGTGAACCTTCGCTGCACTCCCTTAATAGCAAGAACGTCCTTCCTCAGATTAGGAGACCAAAACTGAACACAATATTCCAGGTGGGGACTCACCAAGGCCCTGTACAACAGCAGTAAGACCTCCCTGCTCCTATACTCAAATCCCCTAGCTATGAAGGCCAACATACCATTTGCCTTCTTCACCGCCTGCTGTACCTGCATGCCAACCTTCAATGACTGATGTACCATGACACCCAGGTCTCGTTGCACCTCCCCTTTTCCTAATCCGCTGCCATTCAGATAATATTCTGCCTTCCTGTTTTTACCACCAAAATGAATAACCTCACATTTATCCACATTATACTGCATCTGCCATGCATTTGCCCACTCACCTGACCTGTCCAAGTCACCCTGCAGCCTCTTAGCATCCTCCTCACAGCTCACACCGCCACCCAGTTTAGTGTCATCTGCAAACTTGGTGATATTATACTCAATTCCTTCATCTAAATCATTGATGTATATTGTTGAATAGCAGTACGGCAGCATAGTGGCTATGTTACTGGACTACCAATCCAGAGGCCTGGACCAATGATCCGGAGACGTGAGTTCAAATGCAGCAAGCTGGGGAAATTTAAATTCTGTTAATCTGCAATTTAAAAAAAAAAGCTAGTATCAGTAATGGTGACCGTGAAACAACCGGTTCACTAATGTCCCTTTAGGGAAAGAAACCTGCCGCCCTTACCCGGTCTGGCCTCTATGTGACTCCAGACCCACAGCAACGTGGTCGACTCTTAACTGCCCTCTGAAATGGCCCAGCGAGACACTCCATTGTACCGAACCGCTACGACAAAGTCAGCACTGTGAGAGCACCTTCACCACACGGGACTGCAGCGGTTCAAGAAGGCGGCTCACCACCACCTTCTCAAGGGGAAGTTAGGGATGGGCAATAAATGCCGGCCTTGCCAGCGACACCCACATCCCAGGAACAAAGTAAATTAAAAAACAGGCAAAAAAAACAGAATTGTACAGCTCCTGTCTTTCAATGCCAGCACCTTGTACAGGCAGAGTAGAAACCCACGTGCGCATCAGTTCTTGCCTAATGCTTAAAGGTGCAATGGTTCCGTTTTGGATTGGACAGTTCGGATTCCTGAGAATTATAAAGATAGAAACTGAGCACCAAGTTCAGATTTTGTAATAAATCTGTCGCATCTTACAATATTCAGGCAGCAATTATTGAGGTTGACGGTGAAAATGTTATCATCAGCAGAACAAACAAACAAGCGAAAGGAAGCCAAGGTCCCTCCCCCGAGCCCACCCATTATCTAAGCCCGTGTCCTGTTTTAGAACAGAGGCACTTTGAGTGGCATCATTGCACCAAGCTCGACACAGCAAGCATCGGGCGGGCACTAGGACCCAAGCGAGCTGTCGAGAGGCTGAAATCAACAGACGTCGCCAGTGGAAATAGAGTGGAACTGATTGTAAGGTGTTTGGTCCAAAGTATTTAGCATCACATCCTCGGGAGAGAGGAGCAGATGTGCTGGCACTCCCAATAAACAGACTGAGGCTCGAGTACCGTGCTGTGCCCAGGAAGGCTGCTCAGAAAATAAAATCACTTGCAGGACGTTGGACATAAGCCTTTCCCGACCGCTTTTAAGTTTCGTTAAACGCACGGATAGAGGCTGGAATGCTTGGCAGAGGGTGGACCCAGGTTCCTGTGGTATCAGGGTCGCTGCAGCGAGAGTCGTGATGCCCCTCCTGGTTGAGAAGCTGGCTGGAAATCTGAGCTGAAGCGACAACATGACCATGTCCAACTTTCAGTTGCCCCGGCCTCTGAAGAGAGCTCAGCACCTGGCTGGGTGCAGGACTGTGAGAGTGGCCATCCTCGGGCAAGGGGCAGTGGGAAAAACCGGTAAGCTTTCATTAGAATATCTCTACTTTGTTTCTAATGTAATCCAGAACTGTTTCAGCGTAGTCAATAACAGAAGCTCATTGTAACTAGAGTTACTGTTTATTCAGCAGGGTCAGGGTCACTCACTGTGTAACTGGACAGAGTCCCTGTTTATCCAGCAGTGTAAGGGTCACTCACTGTGTAACTGGATAGAGTCCCTGTTTATCCAGCAGGGTAAGGGTCACTCACTGTGTAACTGGACAGAGTCCCTGTTTATCCAGCAGGGTAAGGGTCACTCACTGTGTAACGGGACAGAGTTCCTGTTTATCCAGCAGGGTGAGGGTCACTCACTGTGTAACTGGACAGAGTTCCTGTTTATCCAGCAGGGTAAGGGTCACTTACTGTGTAATTGGACAGAGTCCCTGTTTATCCAGCAGGGTAAGGGTCACTCACTGTGTAACGGGACAGAGTTCCTGTTTATCCAGCAGGGTAAGGGTCACTCACTGTATAACTGGACAGAGTCCCTGTTTATCCAGCAGGGTAAGGGTCACTCACTGTATAACTGGACAGAGTTCCTGTTTATCCAGCAGGGTACAAAGTATCCAACCATTCCCATCTATCATTTTTTGGTAGCAATTCCTTGCTTCTCCCATCAGATTTGTTGTTGCTTGGATCCAGCCCTTTTTATCCCTCTTTTCTCTCTGCCCAGTTCATTTTTCTGCGGAGAGGTTAGTTATTAAAGTTTTCAGTTAACTTTTGGCCGCAGCTAAGCAAACAATTGGAACTGCAGCAAAGCTCCCATGTCTGTCCAAACCGCAGCCTGCCTGTTGTCTGGCTTTTGGTAAGGGCGATCACCCTGCACTCAATGTATCTTTCCCCGCTCAGATTCTGTTTTAATCATTTGTGTCCCCGGTCCAAGTTTCAGGTTTGGGGGGGGGGGGGGGGGGGGGTCGTGGACCAGGCTGTCCACCTCTGTCAAAGCTTTTTCATACATTTCTTTTCATAGAATCATAGAGAATTGCGACACAGAAGGAGGCCATCGTGTCCATTTCGGTTGACGAAGAGCGATCCGGCCTAATCCCACTTTCCAGCTCTCGGTCCCTAGCCCTGTAGGTTACGGCACTTCAAGTGCACATCCAAGTACTTTTTAAATGTGGTGAGGGTTTCTGCCTCTACCACCCTTTCAGGCAGTGAGTTCCAGACCCCCACCACCCTCTGGATGAAGAAATTTCCCCTCAAATCCCCTCTAAACCTTCTACCAACTACTTTCAATCTATGCCCCCTGGTTCTTGACCTCTCTGCTAAGGGAAATATGTCCTTCCTACCCACTCTATCTGGGCCCCTCATAATTTTATACGCCTGCATTAAATCTTCCCTCAGCCTCCTCTGTTCCAAAGAAAACAAACCCAGCCTATCCACTCTTTCTTCATATCTAAAGTTTTCCAGTCCTGGCAACATCCTCGTAAATCTCCTCTGTACCCTCTTTACAGAAATCACATCGTTCCTGTAATGTGGTGACCAGAACTGCACGCAGTACTCTAGCTGTAGCCTAACTAGTGTTTTATATAGTTCAAGCATAACCCCCCTGCTCTTGTATTCTATGCCTTGGCTAATAAAGGCAAGTAACCCATATGCCTTTTTAACCACCTTATCTACCTGTCCTGTTGCCTTTAAGGATCTGCGGACATGCACTCCAAGGTCCCTCTGTTTCTCCACCCCTCTCAGAACCCTCCCATTTATTGTGTATTCCCTTTTCAACAAAGCAAAGCGAATTGTGAGGAGACCATTATTAGGGAGTAGGGGAGCAGTAACCAATACCTCAGCACCTGGCTGCTTCAAACTGTTCAACTTGCATTTATACAGTGCCTTTAAGAAGAATGAGAGGTGATCTTATCAAAACATAGAAGATAATGAGTGGGCTCGACAAGGTGGAAGCAGAGAGGATATTTCCACTCATAGGGGAAACTAGAACTAGGGAGCATAGTCACAGAATAAGGGGTCGCCCATTTAAAACGGAGATGAGGAGGAATTTCTTCTCTCAGAGGGCCGTGAATCTTTGGAATTCTCTACTCCAGAGAGCTGTAGAGGCTGGGTCATTGAATATATTTAAGGCGGAGATAGACAGATTTTTGAGCGGTAAGCGAATGAAGAGTTATGGGGAGTGGGCAGGGAAGTGGAGCTGAGTCCATGATCAGATCAGCCATGATCTTATTGAATGGTGGAGCAGGCTCGAGGGGCCAGGTGGCTGACTCCTGCTCCTATTTCTTATGTTCTTAACGTAGAAAAACGTCTCAAGGGAGCTTCACAGCAGTTTAATCGAGTTGTTAAGGCAGGTGACCAAAAGTTTGGTCATAGAGCATAGGGTTTAAAGAGCCTCTTAAAAGGAGAGAATTTGAGAGCTTGGGGCCCAGGCAGCTGAAGGCTTGGCTGCCAATGGTGAAGCGATTATAATCAGGGATGCGCAAGAGGCCAGAATTAGAAGAGCGCAGACATCTCGGAGAGTTGTAATTTTTATCTCATAATACTCCTGTGAAGGGCCTTGGGACATTTCACTATGCTATAGGTGCTATATAAATACAAGTTGTTGTTGTTGTACCAGTAAAAGTGACAATGGAACTGTTGGATTGTCATGAAAACCCAAATGGTTCACTAATCTCCTTTGGGGAAGGAACCGTTACCTAGTCTGGGCCAATACTCCCTTGAAGCTGGACCTCCCGTGCAGTTGGCCCACACGCTTTTCAATGGGAAAATCCACCCGTGCGCGATATTTTGAATGGGCCGCGCTTCCCCAAAAAAACAATGACTGGGAACATAGAAAAATTATGACACCGAAGGAGGCCATTCGGCCCATCGTGTCCGTGCTGGTCGAAGAAGAGCCGAACCCACCTCCCAGCACTGTGTCCGTAACCCTGTAGGTCACGGCACTTTAAGTGGTCTGGGCCTATATGTGACTCCAGTCCCACACCAGCATGGTTAACTCTTAACCGCCCTCTGAAGTGGCCCCTCGAGCCAGTCAGCACCACCTTCTCCAGGGCAACCAGAGATGGACAATAAATGCTGGCCCCGACAGCGACTCCCACCTCCCGACAATTTAAATATGAAAACATTGTTTATTAAGGTAGTTTCTTTTGAGTTTCCCTCAGCTGCTCAAGGCAGTGAGGAGTAAGACCTGATAGAGTGCAATAAGTTGTAGGCCTTATTTCCAGCCAATGATGATCGTTACTGGGGCAGTGGTACAGGGATATCAGTCGGCCTCAGCGACCCCAGTTTAGGGTGGAGGGAAGATCAGCCTGGGCTATTGTTGTTATCCAGCCAATCCTGCTGGACACGGGGCCTGTGGACACTAGGTAAGAACAGGATACAGTTGGCTGTGATTTCACCCCCCCGCCCCCCCCATACCTGCCCCGTTTCCCCTGGTCAAATACCTGTAGCCTGATGACTCTTACTGATAACGCTCGCAGAGTGCTGTTAACTGTTCAAGGGCTTATTCCTAAAAAATGCTTAGGCAGTTCAGTATTTATTCAGCGGGGTGCTGGGGATTAAGACATGTTTGTTGAAGCTGTGTCCATCTTCAAGCTTTCACAATAATATTCAGCTTAAGAAAGGATGAACCGGCTGGGTCTCTTTGCTCTAGAAAAGTGAAAGCTGAGGGGTGACCTGAGAGAGGTCGTTAAAATTATGAAGGGGTTTAATAGACGGAGTGAGTCCAAAACTAGGGGCCATAAATATAAGCTAGTCGCTAATAAATCCAGTAAGAGAATTCAGGAGAAACTTCTTTACCCGGAGAGTGGTGAGAGTGTGGAACTCACTACCACAGGGAGTGGTTGAGATGAATAGTATAGATGCATTTAAGGGGAAGCTACGTGAGAAAGGAATAGAAGGATATATCAGAACATAAGAACATAAGAATTAGGAACAGGAGTAGGCCATCTAGCCCCTCCAGCCTGCTCCGCCATTCAATAAGATCATGGCTGATCAGGCCGTGGACTCAGATATCTGTGATTTGAATACATTCAATGAGCTAGCCTCAACTGCTTCCTTGGCAGAGAATTCCACAGATTCACAAACCTCTGGGAGAAGAAATTCCTTCTCAACTCGGTTTTAAATTGGCTCCCCTGTATTTTGAGGCTGTGCCCCCTAGTTCTAGTCTCCCCGACCAGTGGAAACAAACTCTCTGCCTCTATATTGTCTATCCCTTTCATTATTTTAAATGTTTCTATAAGATCACCCCTCATCCTTCTGAACTCCAACGAGTAAAGACCCAGTCTACTCAATCTATCATCATAAGGTAACCCTCTCATCTCCGGAATCAGCCTAGTGAATCGTCTCTGTACCCCCTCCAAAGCTAGTATATCCTTCCTTAAGAAAGGTGACCAAAACTGCACGCAGTACTCCAGGTGCGGCCTCACCAATACCCTGTACAGTTGCAGCAGGACCTCCCTGCTTTTGTATTCCATCCCTCTCGCAATGAAGGCCAACATTCCATTCGCCTTCCTGATTACCCGCTGCACCTGCAAACTAACTTTTTGGGATTCATGCACAAGGACCCCCAGGCCCCTCTGCACCGCAGCATGTTGTAATTTCTGCCCATTCAAATAATATTCCCTTTTACTGTTTTTTTCCCCAAGGTGGATGAACTCACATTTTCAGACATTGTATTCCATCTGCCAAACCTTAGCCCATTCGCTTAAACTATCTAAATCTCTTTGCAGCCTCTCTGTGTCCTCTACACAACCCGCTTTCCCACTAATCTTTGTGTCATCTGAAAATTTTGTTACACTACACTCTGTCCCCTCTTCCAGGTCATCTATGTATATTGTAAACAGTTGTGGTCCCAGCACCGATCCCTGTGGCACACCACTAACCACCGATTTCCAACCCGAAAAGAACCCATTTATCCCGACTCTCTGCTTTCTGTTAGCTAGCCAATTCTCTATCCATGCTAATATATTTCCTCTGACTCCGCGTACCTTTATCTTCTGCAGTAACCTTTTGTGTGGCACCTTATCGAATGCCTTTTGGAAATCTAAATACACCACATCCATCGGTACACCTCTATTCACCATGCTCGTTATATCCTCAAAGAATTCCAGTAAATTAGTTAAACATGATTTCCCTTCATGAATCCATGCTGTGTCTGCATGATTGCACTATTCCTATCTAGATGTCCCGCTATTTCTTCCTTAATGATAGCTTCAAGCATTTTCCCCACTACAGATGTTAAACTAACCGGCCTATAGTTACCTGCCTTTTGTCTGCCCTCTTTTTTAAACAGAGGCGTTACATTAGCTGCTTTCCAATCCGCTGGTACCTCCCCAGAGTCCAGAGAATTTTGGTAGATTATAACGAATGCATCTGCTATAACTTCCGCCATCTCTTTTAATACCCTGGGATGCATTTCATCCGGACCAGGGGACTTGTCTACCTTGAGTCCCATTAGCCTGTCCAGCACTACCCCCCATCTCCTCTTCATCTCGTCCTATATGATAGGTCGAGATAAGAGGAGGGGGAGTAGGCTTGTGTGGTGCATAAACACCAGCACGGACCTGTTGGGCCGAGTGGCTGTAAAAATTCGATGTAATTCTCTGGAGAATCAGTTGCATACACAAGTTAAGAACATAAAGAAAGAAGAGAAAGAAGTATTCCATTTATACAGCGCCTTTCATGACCACTGGACATCTCAAAGCGTTTTTACAGCCAATTAAGTACTTTTAGAGAGTAGTCACTGTTGTACTGTGGGAAATGGGCCGCCAAATTGCTCACAGTAAGCTCCCACAAACATCAACCTGATAATGACCCGATCTTTTTTTGTTATTTTGATTGAGGGATAAATATTGGCCCCAGGACACCGGGAGAACTCCCCCCTGCTCTTCTTTGAAATAGCACCATGGGATATTTTACGTCCACACAAGAGGCCAGACGGGGCCTCTGTTTAACGTCTCATGCAAAAGACGGCACCTCCGGCAGTTCAGCACTCCCTCAGCACTGCACTGGAGTGTCAGCCTAGATTTTATGTGCTCAAGTCCCTGGAGTGGGATTTGAATCCACAACCTTCTGACTCAGAGGTAAGGGTGCTACCCACTGAGCCACGGCTGACACCAAGAACAAGGAGCAGGCCATTCCGCCCTTCAATCCTGCTCCGCCATTCAAACCGATCATGGCTAATCTTAAACCTCAACTTTAAAGGATGCCAAGTATAGGGAGCAACGGTGCAGGGAGGGTGAGGTCAGTCAGCACAGCCTCTGGCATCATGTCTAACTCTCACTCCTTTCCTTTTGCAGCGATCACTGTGCGCTTCATTACGAAGAGATTCATTGGCGAGTATGATCCAACTTTGGGTGAGTTTTTAAAAATTCATTCTGGGATGTGGCCATCACTGGCAAGGCCAGCATTTATTGGCCATCCCTAATTGGCCTTAAGGTGGTGGTGAGCCGCCTTCTTGAACCGCTGCAGTCCGTGTGGTGAAGGTGCTCCCACAGTGTTGTTAGGGAGGGAGTTCCAGGATTTTGACCCAGCAACAAAGAAGGAACGGTGATATATTTCCAAGTCAGAATGGTGTGTGACTTGGAGGGGAACGTGGAGGTGGTGGTGTTCCCGTGCGCCTGCTGCCCTTGTCCTTCTAGGTGGTAGAGGTCACGGGTTTGGGAGGTGCTGCCAAAGAAGCCATGGCGAGTTGCTGCAGTGCATCTTGTAGATGGTGCACACTGCAGCCAGGGGGCGCCGGTGGTGGAGGGAGTGAATGTTGAAGGTGGTGGATGGGGTGCCGATCAAGCGGGCTGCTTTGTCCTGGATGGTGTCGAGCTTCTTGAGTATTTTTGGAGCTGCGCTCATCCAGGCAAGTGGAGAGTATTCCATCACACTCCTGACTTGTGCCTTGTAGATGGTGGGAAGACTTTGGAGAGTCAGGAGGTGAGATAGTATGGCACACAATAGTTTCCGAAAAGACCCTTCATGAAGCACCTGGTGTGTAGGCCGCAAAGGTGTGTTGTATTTACGGTACCGCAGTCATAGGTCAGTGCTGGTGCATGTGCCTCTCTTTTGTATTTGGGTGGGATCTTTCGCGCCTGTTGAGGGAGTGCAGCGAAGGTTCACAGACTGATTCCCGGGATGGCAGGACTGACATATGAGGAGAGACTGGATCAACTAGGCCTGTATTTACTGGAGTTTGGAAGGATGAGAGGGGATCTCATAGAAACATAAAATTCTGACGGGACTAGACAGGTTAGATGCAGGAAGAATGTTCCCGATGGTGGGGAAGTCCAGAACCAGAGGACACAGTCTAAGGATAAGGGGTAAGCCATTTAGGACCGAGATGAGGAGAAATCTCTTCACTCAGAGAAATGTGAACCTGTGGAATTCTCTACCGCAGAGAGTTGTTGATGCCAGTTCATTGGATATATTCAAGAGGGAGTAAGATATGGCCCTTACGGCTAAAGGAATCAAGGGGTATGGAGAGAAAGCAGGAAAGGGATACTGAGGTGAATGATCAGTCATGATCTTATTGAATGGTGGTGCAGGCTCGAAGGGCCGAATGGCCTACTCCTGCACCTATTTTCTATTTCTAATTGGACTGAATACATCAATATGCAAGACTGCCACTAGCCGGAATCTCTCAACAATATGTAGTGAGTGTCTATTGCTCTGAAACAGACTGATAGCTGTCGGAATGTCTCACTCCCCTGCGCAAGCCTGTTGCAGCGTGCGAGAGACACGAGATTGGCAGCTGCAAAATATCTCCCCGACATGATGAAACCTGATGAAGCTTCGCAGACAGGAGTGAAAAGTAGCACAGCTTTTCAGGAGAACCCTGCTAACAATGGAGCGTATTCAGCAACCTCATCGCTGTGACTCACAGGCCTGGCTCAGACTCGGAGCAATGGTGCAGAAAATGATACAGCGCCCAGCCCTCACTCCTCACTATTTGGCCATTTATCAGCTCTCCCGCACAGTAACAACTTACATTTATATAGCACCTTTAAAGCAGGAAAACATCTCAAGGCACTTGCAACAAAAGTCGACACTGAGACACATAAGGAGATATTAGGACAGGGGACCAAAAGCTTGGTCAAAGAGTAGGTTTTAAGGAGCGAGTTAAAGGAGGAAAGAGAGGTGGAGAGGTTTAGCAAGTGAATTCCCCAACTTTGGAGAAAAAGCAGCTGAAGGCACGACCACCAATGGTGGAGCGATGAGAATCGGTTATTTTCTACCCTATAATCAATGTTTCCCCTCGTTCACAGAGACAATATACAGACACGTGTCCTCGGTGGATGGTGAATGTGTGCAGTTTGAAGTTCTCGATACTGCAGGACAGGTAAGGCAATCAGAGCAGGTGAGGTCTTTATGACCAAGTGCCACTTACTGTAGAAACAGGAGTTAGAAGAGCAGTCACTGATTAGCAGGCAGGGAGCTACTGGGGAAATCTAGAACTAGGAGGCATAGTTTCCAAATAAAGGGTCACCCATTTAGAACTGAGATGAGGAGGAATTTCTTCTCTTAGAGGGTCATAAATCTGTGGAATTCTCTGCCCCAGAGAGCTGTGGAGGCTGGGTCATTGAATATATTTAAGGTGGAGATAGACAGATTCTTGAGCGATAAGGGAGTGAAGAGTTATGGGGAGCAGGCAGGGAAGTGGAGCTGAGTCTAAGATCAGATCAGCCAACATCTTATTAAATAGCGGAGCAGGCTTGAAGAGCCAATGGCTTACTCCTGCTCCTATTTCTTATGTTATTAAAAAGCGCTTGCATTTCTATAGTGCTTTCACGATCTCAGGATGTCCCAAAGTGCTTTACTTTTGAAGCACTTTTTGAAGTGTAGTCGCTGTTGTAATATAGGAAATGCAGCAGCCAATATGCACACAGCAAGCTCCCACAGCGTCAGCCGTGGCTCAGTGGGTAGCACACTTGCCTCTGAGTCAGAAGGTTATGAGTTCAAGTCCCACTCCAGGAACTTGAGCACAAAAAAATCTAGGCTGACACATCAGCACAGTGCTGAGGGAGTGTTGCACTGTCAGGGGTGCCGTCTTTCAGATGAGACGTTAAAACCAAGGCCCTGTCTGCTCTCTCAGGTGGATGTAAACGATCCCACGGCACTTTTCCGAAGATGAGCAGGGGGAGTTATCCCTGGTGTCCTGGGGCCAATATTTATCCTTCAATCAACGTAACAAAAAAGCAGATTATCTGGTCAATATCACATTGCTGTTTGTGGGAGCTTGCTGTGCACAAATTAGCTGCCACGTTTCCCACATTACAATAAGTGACTACACTCCAAAAGTGCTTCATTGGCTGTAAAGCGCTTTGAGATATCTGGTGGTCATGAAAGGCACTATATAAATGCAAGTCTTTCTCCCACAAACCACAATGTGTATTTGGACTTCCAGAAGGCATTTGACAAGGTGCCACATAAAAGGTTACTGCACGAGATAAAAGTTCACGGGGTTGGGGGTAATATATTAGCATCGATAGAGGATTGGCTAACGAACAGAGAACAGAGAGTCGGGATAAATGGTTCATTCTCTGGTTGGCAACCAGTAACTAGTGGGGTGCCGCAGGGATCAGTGCTGGGACCTCAACTATTTACAATCTATATTAACGACTTAGAAGGGACTGAGTGTAACGTAGCCAGGTTTGCTGACGATACAAAGATGGGAGGAAAAGCAGTGTGTGAGGAGGACACAAAATATCTGCAAAAGGACATAGACAGGCTAAGTGAGTGGGCAAAAATTTTGCTGGTGGAGTATAATGTCGGAAAGTGTGAGGTCATGTACTTTGGCAGAAAAAAATCAAAGAGCAAGTAATTATTTAAATGGAGAAAGATTGCAAAGTGCTGCAGTACAGCGGGAACTGGGGGTACTTGTGCATGAAACACAAAAGGATAGTATGCTGGTACAGCAAGTGATCAGGAAGGCCAATGGTATCTTGGCCTTTATTGCAAAGGGGATGGAGTATAAAAGCAGGGAAGTCTTCCTTCAGCTACATAAGGTATTGGTGAGGCCACACCTGGAATACTGCGTGCAGTTTTGGTTTCCATATTTACGAAACGATATACTTGCTTTGAAGGTAGTTCAGAGAAGGTTCACTAGGTTGATTCTGGGGATGAGGGGGTCGACTCATGAGGAAAGGTTGAGTAGGTTGGGCCTCTACTCATTGGAATTCAGAAGAATGAGAGGTGATCTTATCGAAATGTATAAGGTTATGAGGGGGCTTGACAAGGTGGATGCAGAGATGATGTTTCCACTGATAGGGAAGACTAGAACTAGAGGGCATGATCTTAGAATAAGGGGCTGCCCATTTAAAACTGCGATGAGAAATTTCTTCTCTGAGTTGTAAATCTGTGGAATTCGCTGCCTCAGAGAGCTGTGGAAGCTGGGACATTAAATAAATTTAAGACAGAAAGAGAGAGTTTCTTAAACAATAAGAGGATAAGGGGTTATGGGGAGCGGGCAGGGAAGTGGAGTCAAGTCCACAATCGGATCAGCCATGATCGTATTGAATGGCGGAGCAGGCTCGAGGAGCCGTATGGCCTACTCCTGTTTCTATTTCTTATGTTCTTAAAACGACCAGATAATCTGCTGCCCGTACCCGTTACCACACCTCACACACCAAAAAAGGAATAACAGAGGTTAATTTTTTTTGCAAAGGAAGAAGATGCGATGTTGATCGAAGAAAAGATCAAGTGGGCGGAGGGCTTCATCATCGCCTACTCCGTGACGGACCGCTGCAGCTTCGACGAGGTGCTGAGACTCCGCTTCCTGATCAGCCATGTCCACGCGGGCTTGAAGCGGGGCCACAGCGACGCGCCGCCCCCGGTGGTGATCGTGGCCAACAAGAAAGACCTCCAGTACGACCGGATGGTGACCACGGAGCAGGGCGACAGCATCGCCCGGGCACTGAAGTGCCCCTTCTTCGAGATCTCGGCCCGCGACAGCTACGAGGAGACGGTGGGCGTCTTCAACCTGCTCTACCGGGAGTTGGCGACCAGTGGGGCACTGTCAGCCTTCCGGCGGAAGGTCTCCTCCAAACTCATGGACAAGATCCCCAGAATCCCCTCCACCGCCACCATGAGCTTGAGCAACCGCAGTTTCAGTCTGAGCTCCGTAAAGGATTTCCTGACCGATTAACTTCTTGCGGCATTGCATCTTGCGGACGGGACAATTGGGGGAAAAAAAAACTTGCCTTTGTTATCACCACCTTTCCTGAGCTGTGGACGGCCCAAATCGGTTAACAACCAATGAAGTATAGTTACATAAAGCAGCAGCCAATTTGCGCACAGCAAGCTCCCACAAACAGCGATGAAATAATGAGATGATGTTGTTTATTTTTGCGATATTGGTTGAGGGATAAACAGTGGACAGCAGGGGAGAACTTCCCTGCTCTTCGAACAGTGCCCATGGGATCTTTTACGTCCACCCGATAGAGCAGACGGGACCTTGGGTTAACACCTCATCCGAAAGACGGATTGCTTTGCTGTCAGGCTGACTCAATGCTGCATTTTCTGGTGACCCTCAGCACCATGATACACGGTGAACGATACGTTTACATTTGGTGGTGAACCCAGGAAGGACTGAGGGCTTTTTCTATTTAAAAAAAAAAATGAAAATAAAAACAAAATAATGAGAGACGCTGTCCGATTCGATTGATCCGCCTTAACAGCGATTAAAATATTTCTTTCTCTTCCTCTGTTGAAGGCACCGGCTCCATTGGCGGGGCAAAGTTGCACGGGTGGCTAACACTTGCTGGCAACTTGCCCAAGTGCAGTATATACATTCTCAGGATATTGGCAACACATGCCAAGGCCGCCTTGGGTTTTTATGCCAAGCCGACAGCTCTCGTGGTCATTTTTTTTCCTCTCGGGGCTGGCCCACAAATGAGATCAATGTATTTTAAGAAGTGTCAGCAGAAGCAGTGATTGAGAGGAGGGGGCTGCCCTCTCCCCAGAACGGTAAGGTTAGAAAGGGGAAGAGACCACAGGCTCCCGCAAAGGGTAAATGCTGGCACGATCCGGTTGGGTTGAATGGCCTGTTTCCATGTAGTTTTACGTACATACCAGAGTGCATCAGAGAAAACGTTTTACAACATATTTACCGAATATAACTTGTTCGCACACGCGGAAGGGGAAGGAGAGGGAGATGAGGTCAGAAACGGTCCATTAATGGGTAGCGATTACACGCACCCAAGCCCATTAACAGATTGCGCACACTGACAGGATGAGAAGGTGGCCATCAATGTTCCCTTTAAGCTGCGCAGACCGCGCAGTGCTCTGCAGCTCCTGTGCAGGACCAAGCGGCCGAATGGCCTACTCCTGCTCCTATTTCTATATCCACCGACTTTTAAGTAGGAAAAACCACATAGGTATTCTGAATGGGCTGCGCAGCCTCTTAAAAGGGCTGTGCACCCCCTAAAAAAATTACATTGGTGGCCATTATCAAATATAAAAGTTACCCACGGAGCTAGGATGAAGAAGAAAGTGAAAGAAAAAGGAATAACAACTTCTAATTAATTACAAGTACTAATAATAACATGGGGGGGGGGGGGAAAAGAGAGCAAAACTTAACAGATGAAAGTTACCCATACAGCTATCCAATTAAGATCTAAATTAGTTATCCAGTTGAGGGGAGGGGGAATGGAGAGAGAGAATAATTTTTGGTTTTAAAATGAAAAAGCACAAACACACACACAGAGGCAGCGACATTTTTTCAAAATTTAATATCAAAAAGTTCTGTACACTGGCAAAACGTCTGTACCACCAAACACTGACAAAACGATTCACATGAATCAGACAGCGAGACACAAGTGTTTAAATTAACTCACATATGAAAGGACTGCACAGTACAACAATGTTATTTGGTTCTTTTTTTTTACACCTTTTGCTTTCAAACTGCTGCAAAACTGAAAAAATAGAAGTTGTTCTGAATTTGTTAAGCCAGTTATTTAGAAAAAAAAACACCTCTTGAAACCAGTCCCCAGCTTTGTGTGTTGCTTGCTCCCAGTGTGGGCACCGTCTGCGTTGCCAGTCTGCCGAGACGCGTCCGCTCTCAGTGACGGGAGTGAGAAAGTGCCATCGTTCTGAGGCACCTGAACAGTGGGGGCTCCTTAGCCCAGTCCAACCTGGTCCCACCCACCCCCTCCTAAACCAGCGAGTTCACTGAATGCATCTTCAGGCCTGCGACCAGGCCTCCATTCACCGAACTACACGGCAGACTGCTTAATGTCGCCCGCCTGCCCTGTTGGTAATGGTCGAGCTCTTGCGCCAGTGTCGTGGTCATTCACGGCCATACCAGTAATGGACAGCGCCCGTAGACTGCTGTGAAACCCGCGCTAATCCCCCAGTCCGCGGCTGCTGCCTTACTCGCCTGGATCCTGATAACCACTGCTCGACCCATTTGGTGCTGACTCGGCTGTGCGGCCTTTGGCTCTTCCTCCGGCTTTGGTGATGGGGTCTGAAATAAACTGAAGCCCAAGACCCTGTTGCATCCTTTACCCGGGCGAGTGCAGGCACCAGCAATGGCAAATCACCAAGGTGGAATGGCCATGAAAGATCGCCTGCGCAGAGACAGTGCCAGACGCAGCGCTCAAAATAACGCGCCGTCAGAGCTATATAAATAAAAAGCTCCCTCCCAGTGCTCACTACAATCACTGCCCTCGCCATTCAGGCTCCCCCAATATCGCTGGTCGCCACTGCGGCCGATGTGCCCACACACAATTGGCCAAGTTGGTTATCGGCAGAAACCATCACCTGGGTGGAGAGGCGGTGTTGAGCTTCTTTTTAAAAAAATAAATTTAAAGGCGCCTGTTTACATTGTGATCAGTGCCTGTTGCATGTTCCGCTCGTGTGACAGACAGTAACAGAATCTCAATGACACAGTTCTTAAATAATTACGTGCCTTCTTAATGCAGGAGGATAAATGTCGGGGAGTGGTGGGGGAAGAGGAGGGCAGTGTATTCAGTATGAATAATCTCTAATCTAATTAGAGAGAGCGATATCTTTGTCATTGAATACCCACCAGGTTGGGTTCCCTTTTGTATCCGAGCGATGGTTACCATGAATTAGGGAGCTGCTCCACTGAGAAGCTTGAACAAAAGGAACAAATTTGTATAGCTCTCAGGGAGGACAATATACTTCCAAAGTAATTCAATTCTATGGTACTTGTGTAGGCAGGCAGTTAGCTTGCTCACAAAAGTCCTACAAACAGGGAGTTAGATAATCAGTTAATGGTTTTAGATGGAGTTTGACCTCCTCATGGGAGACAATCCTGATCTCTGAATAGGATCGTTAATGCCAAGCTCAATTGACAGACCTCAGTTCGATGTCTCACCTCGAACAATGCAGCACTCCCTCAGCACTGGACTCTCAGTCTAGATTATGCGTTCAAGTTCTGCAGTGGGGCTTGAACCCACGATCTTCTGACTTGAGGAGGGGAGTGTGTGCCACCAACTGAGCCAAGCGAGTTGTCCAAGCTGGGGAAAGTTAGTCGCGTGCATGTTTCGGGCCAGAGGAACGTTTCATCAGACCATGCATCTCTGGCTGAGCTCAAAGACCAGATCCACACATCAATCTCCTGCCTCCCCTGTGGGGACCCGTAAAATTGGTGCAAGACACCCAACATGGTGCAGATTCAAGGTAGGGGTAACAATCACTTCACTTTTTGATAGCTGGGGTTGGGAAGAGTGACAGTATTGACATTTAAAATACTTGCCCCTCCCTAACACTATCCTCCTTATAATACAATTGCACCTTATTTTAACCCAATATATTCTGGTATTCATTTAAATGAATACTGTGCGGTTTATACAGAAATAACCCCCCTCTGCCTCGGTCATCTGTGGTGACATCGAGCCAGAGTTTCAGATGACGGTGTTAAGACAAGATGCGACTGATCGAACAATTTCATTTGATGAATCGATCGAGACAATCAAGGCCCCATCCCTACCCAGCCTCTGCTGCTGAAGCCACGATGGCTGGATCAGATCTGTCCCCTTTCCCGCCCCCCCACCAGGACAAGCCCTTGTGGAATCCAGCCTTTTCAGTAAAGCTGGAAAATGCACTCGGTTCCTTTTCTCTTTCTCTTTTGTTTACTGAACGCCAAGCAATTTATTCCTCCCTCTGTGTCCCGGAGAGGGACTGCGTACAAAACTGGGGAGGAAAAACAAAAACACACAAAAATAAGTTAGTGGTTGGCGTATTTTGATGCAGCCTCCCAATCCTGATGGCGAGCCCCTCATCGCGACCCAGCTAATTACTCCAAACACAGCCAACGGAGGTTTTCAACAGCTCAGCACTCCGGCTTATACTAGCAATCCACATTGCATTTCTCCCACCCCACCCTGGCAGCAAATTCAAATCCCAGTCAGAACCCCCTCCTTTCGTCACTTGACATCGATACAAGCCTTCGGAGTCAATAATCACACCCCACCAGCAGCAGAAACAATCACCCAGAAATAGGAGTCTCCAAGCTCCTGTGTTGCACAGATGCCTACCAGGGAGGCTCAGGGGCCACACAGAGTTGGAATCTCTGTTCCCATTAAATTGCAGATAAGCTTACATGTTGCTGACACCCACAGATCATGACGTTTCGATTTAGGAATTATCCAGCAGGGAGTCCTTATATAAAAAAAAAAATACAACGGCTCTTTCCAAACCTTCAGGGCCACAAAGTTCACACAGGACGAACGGAGGACCGAATAGCCCGAGGACCCCACAGATAGGACACCCCCTGCTCTAGAATGCACCACAAACAAATGTTACCCGCCTGCTTCCCTCCTTCGTATACGGTCAGTCAGAGTCAGGCAGGGCTGTGAGGTAGTTTGCCGCAGATATAAATCGCAATTACTTGGTGTCATTTTAGTAATGGAGAACACAAAAAGAGAATGCATTTGTTGGGATGCGAATAAAGGCGAGAGACGGGTGTGTTTGGGCCTAAATGGCCGCTTTGCAGTAACGTTTTCTACCTCTTGAAGCGGAAGACATGTTTCTATGTTAGAAGCAAAGGAAAGAGTTCATTGGATTGAATTGAGGGATGGGCATTGATCCCTGCTGTTCCTCGGTGAGCGCGGGCAGAGATGGGAATGGGATGTGCAAAGGAACCACCAGAGCGTCCCTCGGGCAGGGAGGTGTTGCTACAGTTGTACAGGGCCTTGGTGAGGCCACACCTGGAGTATTGTGTACAGTTTTGGTCTCCTAACTTGAGGAAGGACATTCTTGCTATTGAGGGAGTGCAGCGAAGATTCACCAGACTGATTCCCGGGATGGTGGGACTGACCTATCAAGAAAGACTGGATCAACTGGGCTTGTATTCACTGGAGTTCAGAAGAGTGAGAGGGGACCTCATAGAAACGTTTAAAATTCTGACGGGTTTGGACAGGTTGGATGCAGGAAGAATGTTCCCAATGTTGGGGAAGTCCAGAACCAGAGGTCACAGTCTAAGGATAAGGGGTAAGCCATTTAGGACCGAGATAAGGAGAAACTTCTTCACCCAGAGAGTGGTGAACCTGTGGAATTCTCTACCACAGAAAGTAGTTGAGGCCAATTCAATAAATATATTCAAAAGGGAGTTAGATGAAGTCCTTACTACTCGGGGGATCAAGGGGTATGGCGTGATAGCAGGAATGGGGTACTGAAGTTGCATGTTCAGCCATGCACTCATTGAATGGCGGTGCAGGCTAGAAGGGCTGAATGGCCTGCTCCTGCACCTATTTTCTATGTTTCTATGTTTTCCACATCGACAATACCGACGAGAGAACCTGAAGGATGTGTGGGAATCAGACAGCAGCTTACTAATAATTTACTAGCTGCTGCTGAGGTGCATTTATGCACAGCACGGAACAGAGGGCCGCTCTGCCTGTCCGTTCAGCCTCATTAATCAGAAACATAACATAGCAGTTGCCCAGAGGGAAATCACTGTGCTTGTGGGGTGAGGGGGGAGGGGGAAGGGAAAGAGTTTACGTCATCCACAGATGGCTTCGGCTGGTAAAGGCAGTGTATAAGTCAGCAGATTCGACACTGTGCTCAGTTAGTTGATCTCAACCATAGAAAGAAAAGACTTGCATTTATATAGCACCTTTCACGACCACCAGACGTCTCAAAGTGCTTTACAGCCAATGAAGTATTTTTAAAGTGTAATCACTGTTGTAATGTGGGAAACGCGGCAGCCAATTTGCGCACAGCAAGCTCCCACAAACAGCAACGTGATAATAACCAGATAATCTGTTTTTTAGTCATGTTGATTTAGGGATAAATATTGGCCAGGACACCGGGGAGAACTCCCCTGTTGTCCTTCGAAATAGTGGCCGCGGGATCTTTTATGTCCATTTGAAAGAGCAGATGGGGCCTCGGTTTAACATCTCATTCAAAAAACGGCACCTCCGACAGTGCAGTGCTCCCTCAGCACTGCACTGGAGTGTCAGCCTAGATTTTTGCATGCTCAAGTCCCTGGAGTAGGACTGGAACCCAGGACCTTCTGACTCAGGGGAGAGAGTGCTGCCCAGTGAGCAGCTGACCATGGTTCCAAGCTAGTCGGTGGGGCTAAAACTGAGCAATCCTGGGTTAGGGATGACGAAAATCAGCCAGCTCTCCTGATCGCTGCTGGAAAGTGTCTGCGTGCGGGCATCAGATGAGAAGAGTATCAGGGTGTGAGCAATGCTTCCCAATGTAAGCTATGCGGTTACGCAGTAATGGCAAAGGTCCCGTGCAGGGCGCTAACTGGCTTTTCCATTGCAGTTACCGCCCAAGCGCACAAATTTAAAGGGACCCCGCAGTTAAAGAAACAGTCCGCGCAGAACAAAGCGCAGCTTACAGGCAACACTGGCTGTGATGCCTCCACAGTCGAACAGCTTTGCCAACACTTAACTTAGCTGATAAAAAAAGAATGGCCACCTAGGAAAAGTACCAGGTACCCATCAAACGAAGGAGATAAGGGGAGAACATTAACACGCTTCAAAGACCACCAGACCCATCAACCCATCACATTCTGCAGAAATATCCACACCTCGGCTTTCGATTGGTTGGAGCAAGATTGCACAAAAAAAACGAGTGGTGCGTCCACGCATTAAACGGGACGTCTAACGGGTCATATTTGTAATGCAAGATCCCAATCTGAAGCTCGATTCTTAGTAATAACATTTTGCTGCTTTTCAAATGAATGATTATACTGAATTTCTGCACAGATATGTGGCAAAAGCAGTCAGCAAAAAGGGGGGAGTGGCATTTTCAATCGTGGATGGGGTGAAACGTGTGCACACACAGTCACAGACACAAACACTCTCCAATAGGATAGTGATCAGGAACAGGAATCCTGGCCAACATTTTCCAAGATAGAGATCAGGGACAGGAACCCTGGCTGACTCTACCGCTCCCTAGCCTCAAGGCACTGAATTCTACAGCAACGTCTCCGCCACCTCATCTGCCGAGATTCAGCTGACTTGGCCCGGACCGAGAGCGAGCGTAGAGAGACTCTCAGTCTGTGTGGCCTCGAGCCGCACCACAAGCAGTGGATTTATTCATGTACTTGTAGCTGCCCTCGACTTGTGCTTCAGCAAACAAAAACAAGATTGTCTGATCTCTCTCCCGATGTTGAAACCAGACACAGCCAGCAATTTTGAGCTTGGGCTGGGTGGTTTTTCTCCTCTTACGACCCTTGAACTTCTGGATGTGGTCAAACCAACGGGCTATTTCTGAAGTGAATTTAAAAAAAAAAAAATTAAGCTCCCTGGGCGCCGCTTGTGTTTGCATCTCGGCGTCGCTGACCGCCAGGCGGGTTAGGAGACAGGAAGCCAGCATGTTTACTGGGGAAATGGTCAAGCCAACGATGTGGAACGTGGCTGCTCCCCACCTAGTGGGACCACAGGGGACCTGCGAAAACCTCCAGCCGCGAGGCACTTCCGCAGAGCAAAGAAAACAAGCGGCTTGGCAGAGAACGCTGGGCCAAGGGGAGCCATCAACATAGGCAGTCCCTCGAAATCGAGGAAGACTTGCTTCCACTCTAAAAGCGAGTTCGCAGGCGGCTGTACAGTCCAATGCGGGAATTACAGTCTCTATCACAGGTGGGACAGGCAGTGGTTGAAGGAAAGGGTGGGTGGGGAGTCTGGTTTGCTGCATGCTCCTTCCGCTGCCTGCGCTTGATTTCTGCCTGCTCTCAGCGACGAGACTCGAGGTGATCAGCGCCCTACCGGATGCTCTTCCTCCACTTGGGGCGGTCTTTGGCCAGGAACTCCCAGGTGTCAGTGGGGATATTGCATTTTATCAAGGAGGCTTTGAGGGTGTCTTTGTAACGTTTCCTCTGCCCACCCGGGGCTCGCTTTCCGTGTAGGAGTTCCGAGTAGTGCGCTTGCTTAGGGATGAATACGTGGCTTGAGGAATGGTGCAAGAGGGAGGAATTCACATTCCTGGGACATTGGAACCGGTTCTGGGGGAGGTGGGACGGTCTGCACCTGGGCAGGACTGGAATACCACGGGGCAGAAAACACTAGTGGAGTTGTGTACAGACCACCAAACAGTAGTAGTGAGGTTGGGGACAGCATCAAACAAGAAATTAGGGATGCATGCAATAAGGGTACAGCAGTTAACATGGGCGACTTTAATCTACATATAGATTGGGCTAACCAAATTGGTAGCAATACGGTGCAGGAGGATTTCCTGGAGTGTATTAGGGATGGTTTTCTTGACCAATATGTCGAGGAACCAACTAGAGAGCTGGCCATCCTAGACTGGGTGATGTGTAATGAGAAAGGACTAATTAGCAATCATGTTGTGCGAGGCCTCTTGGGGAAGAGTGACCATAATATGGTAGAATTCTATATTAAGATGGAGAGTGACACAGTTAATTCTGAGACTAGGGTCCTGAACTTAGGGGAAGGTAACTTCGATGGTATGATATATGAATTGGCTCGAATCGACTGGCGAATGATACTTAAAAGGGTTGACGGTGGATAGGCAATAGCAAACATTTAAAGATCACATGGATAAACTTCAACAATTGTACATCCCAGTCTGGAGTAAAAATAACAGGGAAGGTGGCTCAACTATGGCTAACAAGGGAAATTAAGGATAACGTTAAATCCAAGTAAGAGGCATATAAATAGGCCAGAAAAAGCAGCAAACCCGAGGACTGGGAGAAATTTAGAATTCAGCAGACGAAGACGAAGGGTTTAATTAGGAGGGAGAAAAGAGAGTATGAGAGGAAGCTTGCTGGGAACATAAAAACTGAGTGCAAAAGCTTCTATGAAGAGAAAAAGATTAGTGAAGACAAACATAGGTCCCCTGCAGTCAGATCAGGTGAATTTATAATGGGGAACAAAGAAATGGCAGTTGAACAAATATTTTGGTTCTGTCTTCACGAAGGAAGACACAAATAACCTTCCGGAAATACTAGGGGACCAAGGGTCTAGTGAGAAGGACGAACTGAAGGAAATCCTTATTAGTCAGGAAATTGTGTTCGCGAAATTGATGGGATTGAAGGCCGATAAATCCCCAGGGCCTGGCCTGATAGTCTGCGCCCCAGAGTACTTAAGGAAGTGGCCCTAGAAATAGTGGATGCATTGGTGATCATTTTTTGAGGATGTAACTAGTAGAGTGGACAAGGGAGAACCAGTGGATGTGGTGTATTTGGACTTTGAGATTGGTGTGCAAAATTAAAGCACATGGTATTGGGGGGGTAATGTATTGACGTGGATAGAGAACTGGTTGGTAGACAGGAAGCAGAGAGTCGGGATAAACGTGTCCTTTTCAGAATGGCAGGCAGTGACTAGTGGGGTGCTGCAGGGCTCAGTGCTGGGACCCCAGCTATTTACAATATACATCAATGATTTAGAAGAAGGAATTGAGTGTAATAGCTCCAAGTTTGTAGATGACACTAAGCTGGGTAGCAGTATGAGCTGTGAGGAGGATGCTAAGAGGCTGCAGGGTGACTTGGACAGGTTAGGTGAGTGGGCAAATGCATGGCAGATGTAGTATAATGTGGATAAATGTGAGGTTATCAACTTCGGTGACAAAAAACACGAAGGCAGAATATTATCTGAATGGCAGCAGAATAGAAAAAGGGGTCATGGTACATCAATCAGGCGGTGAAGGCGGCAAATGGCATGTTGGCCTTCATAGCTACGGGATTTGCGTATAGGAGCAGGGAGGTCTTACTACAGTTGTACAGGGCCTTGGTGAGGCCTCACCTGGAATATTGTGTTCAGTTTTGGTCTCCTATTCTGAGGAAGGACGTTCTTGCTATTGAAGGAGTGCAGCGAAGGTCCACCAGACTGATTCCCGGGATGGCAGGACTGACATATGAGGATAGACTGGATCGACTAGGTCTGTATTCACTGGAGTTTAGAAGGATGAGAGGGGATCTCATAGAAACGATATAAAATTCTGATGGGACTGGACAGGTTAGATGCAGGAAGAATGCTCCCGATGTTGGGGAAGTCCAGAACCAGGGAACAGAGTCTCAGCATAAGGAGTAGGTCATTTAGGACAGAGCTGAGGAGAAATTTCTTCACTCAAAGAGTTGTTAACCTGTGGAATTCTCTACCGCAGAGTTGTTGATGCCAGTTCGTTGGATATATTCAAGAGGGAGTTAGATATGGCCTTTACGGCTAAAGGGATCAAGGGGTATGGAGTGAAAGCAGGAAAGGGGTACCGAGGTGATGATCAGCCATGATCTTATTGAATGGTGGTGCAGGTTTGAAGGGCCGAATGGCCGACTTCTGCACCTATTTTCTATGTTTCTATGTCTCATGTCGGGCATGTGGACGATGTGGCCCCCCCAGCAGAGCTGGTCGAGTGTGGTCAGTGCTTCAATGCTGGGGATGTTGGCCTGAGCGAGAACACTGATGTTGGTGCGCCTGTCCTCCCAGGGGATTTAAAGGGGGAGCCACAGACTGCGTGGCTCTCCGGGGGCAGTCCTGTTGGCCATGACTGCATAAAAGGACTGAGTCGCTCGGCCACTCGGCAGTAATGCCCTGGCCGGTTGTGGGCAGAGCGACAGCGGGATGTCGGAGTTTGCGTGCTAATAAGGATAGAGCAGTAAAAGCAGCACAACATGGTCACATCGTGACACAATGGGGGGAAAATTGCAGTCGGAGGCTTCCTTCAAGCAAATGCCCCCCCGACCAAAATGTTTTAAACGAAAATACTTGGTGGTCCCGGAGGAATGCAAGATTGTGGTCAAAGGCGTACGGCAACATGTCCTCCAGGTACGTATTCGCATCCTAGGATCACGTGGGCCTGGGCCACCAATGAACATCTAGTATTTTCATTGATAATAATGGCGAGTTCCATTTGTATGAGCTCCCATTACTATCATTGCAAATACCCCCAAAAACACAGAACCACAACACAATAAATAAAAAAACATCTCACATTTAAAATTAATTGAAATCGAATGTAATTAAATGTTTTAGAAAAAATAGGGTTAAAAATTAACTTGCCTTAACGGACAGGGTTTTTAAATATAAAGATGAGTGATTAAATGTAATTTTTCCTGTTTTAAAACTCTTACGCTGGTAAAGGTAGGCTCTACGTGACATTTTGACAGATCGCTTGCACATTGCATACCGAGAACTGGCGTTTGCGAGGCCTCTTCGGGTGCGTGCGCAATTTTCGGCCCAATAAGGGAGGAGAGGTGGTTTAAAAAACATTTATTCAAAGCAATTCCCCCCTTATAGAAGAATAATGTGAAACTCATTTTAAAAATTATTCCACTTAAAACAAAAATGTCCTGCCGATATGGAGAGCGCCGAGTACCTCGCTGCTAGACCGCGCCGGCGATATAAACCACATGCAGCGCTCTGGCATGGCTTCAGTGCCAGTGGGACGTTTGGCTGCAACCCCGTCCGACAGCAGCCAGGGAGCTGCCCGATCCCACCGAGCTGCACCAGGACAGAGAATCTAAATGTCCCTCCCAGCTTGGCTGACTCACCGGTATTTGTCGGGTCAGCTTGGGAGTGGAAACCAACGTTCCCTTTGAGCTGAGCGGACATGCGGCACATTGGACCTCCCGTGCAGTCGGCTCAGCAGTTTCTCTATGGGCAAAGACGGAGCGTGCGTGGTATTTTGAATGGGTCGTGGCAGCCCTTTAAAAAGGGCCGCACGCTCTCCCCACCCACCAAAAAAACTTAAAGGGAACATTGGTTGCAATCCTGTACCATTTCACGACATATGGTGAGTGTGGGGGTGTGGGGTGTGCGTGCATGTGTGGAGGGGCGCGTGGGTAGGGCATGTGAGCACAAGGCACTCGTGGGGCGGGCGCGCGCGGACCGTGTTTGCGTGGGGGGGGGGGGCGCGCGCGCGCGGACCGTGTTTGCGCGGGGGGCGCGCGCGCGCGGACCGTGTTTGCGCGGGGGGCGCGCGCGCGCGGACCGTGTTTGCGCGGGGGGCGCGCGCGCGCGGACCGTGTTTGCGCGGGGGGCGCGCGCGCGCGGACCGTGTTTGCGCGGGGGGCGCGCGCGCGCGGACCGTTTGCGCGGGGGGCGCGCGCGCGCGGACCGTGTTTGCGCGGGGGGCGCGCGCGCGGACCGTGTTTGCGCGGGGGCGCGCGCGCGGACCGTGTTTGCGCGGGGGCGCGCGCGCGGACCGTGTTTGCGCGGGGGCGCGCGCGCGGACCGTGTTTGCGCGGGGGCGCGCGCGCGGACCGTGTTTGCGCGGGGGCGCGCGCGCGGACCGTGTTTGCGCGGGGGCGCGCGCGCGGACCGTGTTTGCGCGGGGGCGCGCGCGCGGACCGTGTTTGCGCGGGGGCGCGCGCGCGGACCGTGTTTGCGCGGGGGCGCGCGCGCGGACCGTGTTTGCGCGGGGGCGCGCGCGCGGACCGTGTTTGCGTGGGGCGCGCGGACCGTGTTTGCGTGGGGCGCGCGCGCGGACCGTGTTTTTGTGGGGCGCGCCAGTGGACCGTGTTTGCGTGGGGGGCGCGCGTGGGCCTTGTTTGTGTGGGGCGCGCGCGCGTGGGACATGGGAGTGCTGGCACAGCCTCTACAGGCAAAGTTGGTAAAGCACTACGGCAGGCCTTGACAAAGAAACTTACATGATATCTCCTTGGTAACTCGCTGACGCTATCTGTAGAACCCAGAGAATTCCATTAGAGACCAACCGATCATTGTGGCATCTTCAGCACTGCAGGGCCAAAAGAAAAGATGGCCAGTGAGTTTAAAAAAAATTTTCTCTCTACAATCTGATTACCGAAACTCTTAACAACTTGCACTCACATAGCACCTTTAACGGAATGGAATGTCCCCGGACGGTTTGCCAAGTGGGACTGGATACCGTGCGGCGTTTGGGTGACTGAAGGCATAGAGCATAAACACTGGCATGCACCAGTTGAGCCAAATGGCATGTTTCTCTGCTGTACATTCGATGGTTGAAGAGGAGGTTTTTAACAAGCCTTCTGAAAGCATACAGAAAAGGGAAGGAAGGGGTATCGAAAGGGGCATGGTGACTGGTTTCTACCATTGCTGGTGGCAAATAGCCAGAGTCGGGAGAGCAAAAGAGGCAAGTAGGGATTTGGAGAAGGTTGCATAAGCAAGTATAAGGATTTTTAAGTCACCACATTGGGGTAATAGGGAGGACAGAAGGATGAGACGTTACGGTCTGTGAGGGCCTGTTTGTGCACCCTCACATCAGGTGAGGCGATGGTAAAAGCTCCAGATATATATAATATATATATTTTACACAGCAAGAGCCAATGAGTATTTTAGCACTTGGACAAGTGACCCATTGTCCCGATACCGGCACTTTCACCATCGTTCAGACTTAGTGATGCACTGGGCAGAAAGTCACGTTACCTGCAGTAAGGGCAGGATTGGTTGTGAAATATATCACCATGCTAAATCACCGGGCCCATGGGGGAGAGAAGGTGGGGACAGCTGTCACTCTTTAAACAACAGTGATACCTGACTTACTATGTGCTTGCATTACAACACTGCCGCAGCGGGAAGCAGCTTGGTAAACAGCCATGGCTCTCAGTCCAAGGAATCTACCCGTTAATACAGGGGATGGACTCCATATGAGCAATGGACAACTCTGCCAGCATTTGTATAAGATTCTGAGGGAGCTTGACAGGGTAGATGCAGAGAGAATGTTTCCCCTCTTGGGGGAAATCTCGAACTAGGGAGGACAGTTTCAGAAGGGGTCGCCCATTTAAGGCGGAGATGAGTAGGAATTTCCTCTCTGAGAGAGTCTTGAATCTTTGGAATTCTCTCCCCCAGCAAGCTGTGGAGGCTGGGTCATCAGACAGATTTTTGAATGATGATAAGGGAGTCATGGGTTATGGAGAACGGGCAGGGAAGTGGAGTTGGTCCAAGATCAGATCATTGCGGAGCAGGCTCGAGGGGCCAATGGCCTACTCCTGCTCCTATTTCATATGTTCTTCTGAAAGAGATGACGATCATTATTCCCTGCCCATAACCCTTGATAGTCATCGGGTCAGTTTGTGACCTCGAGGAGTGGGCTGGATGCTCAAGTCCGCCAGGCGGGTTAGGACACCCCCTGATACAGCAGCATCGCCCCGCTCACCTTCCAGTGCTGCCCTCCATGATGGCACCAAGTTCTGCAGCATTATTGTTATGTTGGCCCGCCATTAGAAATAATGACACGTAACCAGAGCTGGAGACGGTGCAGAATGCAACCCAAGGCCCTTTTAGTCAGAGGGAGCCGTGCTACTACTGGTGTGACAGCGTCTCCTGGCCGTTAGATCAGAGTTGACGTCTGAAAATACCGGATATTAGAATTTGTATCTCCTGATAATTTTCCTGAAGGCGCTGGCTCTAACCGAGGTTCGCGACCACCAGTTCCAGATCTGGTCTGGTACCTCAGCCGAAGGAGGCGGCCATTCAACCCCTCGAGTCTGTCCCACCATTCAATTAGATCATGGCTGATCTGTAACTCAGCTCCATTTACCCGCCCATCCCTGGATACTCCGATCCAATAAAAATCTAGCGTTC
The DNA here is from genome assembly GCF_044704955.1 of Pristiophorus japonicus. Lineage (NCBI taxonomy): Eukaryota > Metazoa > Chordata > Chondrichthyes > Pristiophoridae > Pristiophorus > Pristiophorus japonicus. The sequence continues at coordinate 87,418,274 of NC_091995.1, forward strand.
TCAGTTGTGACAATGTTATTGATCCCAGAAACAAAGAACGCAAGAAAGACTTGCATTTGCCTTTCACGATCACCGGACACCCCAAAGTGCTTTACAGCCAATGAAGTACTTTTTGAAGTGCAGTCACTGTTGTAATGTATTAAACATGGCAGCCAATTTGCACCCAGCAAGCTCCCACAAACAGCAATGTGATAATAACCATATTATCTGTTTTATGTTATGTTGATTGAGGAATAAATATTGGCCAGGACACCAGGGATAACTCCCCTGCTCTTCTTTAAAATAGTACCATGGAATCTTTCATGTCCACCTGAGAGAGCAGACGAGGCCTCGGTTTAACATCTCATCCTGGCTGACGTCGCAGCACAGACCGTGGATCCAACCCGGCATTCTTCCAGATCTGCGTTACTCAGCTAATCACTGAATAAACTCGAATTAGCTAACAGGAAGCCATGAGGATATGAACACATGTACTACAACTCCACTGCACGCCCGGGACTGGTGTACCTTTTGGATGAGACGTCAAACCAAGTCCCCAGGTAGACGTCAAAGATCTCTTGTGGATCTTTGAAGAAGAGCAGTTAATATTGCTGGTGCCCCTGGTCAACAGTTAATCATCAGCCACCACAAAGCAGATTATCTGGTCATTTATCATACTGCTGTTTGTGGGATCTTGAGGGCTGTCGTGTTTCCCTACATTACAACAGGGGCGACACTTCATTGTGTCTGGGATGATTGGAGGACATGAAACGTGCTATATAAATGCACATTCATTCTTCCGTTGCCTACCGCAGGACCTGCCTGTGATAATCACATCCATGCTCAAATGTAATGTGCAACCGGTTAGTTACACTTTCACGTACCACATGACCTGTTTGTGGAACTCGGTCACTTGCTTCTCTGTAGCTGTAATGGCCCCGGCCGAAAGCTCCTTCGGGAGGCCCTTGAGAGCACCCTCCAGCCACTGACAGAACGTCTGGGTTCATAAACGTAGAAAACAAACAAGGCATGTTATTGACACCCGAGCAGGAGTTCGGGGGCGGGGGGGGGAGGAAACGGACACAAATAGCATTTCAGATAGGGGCCACGGGTAGTTCCAATGTTTTGGCTGGGTATCGTGCAGGAACTGCGCAGAATGTGCAGTCAGGAGGCGGGCTCACCTGGGAGTCCCTGGCCAAAGACTGCCCTGAGTGAAGGAAGAGCATCCAGGAGGGCACTGTGCATCTCGAGTCTCAGCGGCGAGAGCATGCAGAAATCAAGCACAGGCACTGGAAGGAGCGTGCGGCAAACCTGTCCCACTCTCCCTTACCCTCAACGATTGTCTGTCCTACCTGTGACAGGGACCGTGGTTCTCGTATTGGACTGTTCAGCCACCTGAGAACTCACTTTAAGACTGGAAGCAAGTCTTCCTCGATTCCGAGGGACTGCCTGTGATGATGATATATAAATGCAAGTTGCTGCTGAAACTCCATGATGAGGGAGGGAAGGGAAGGGAAGGAGCAAGGAGACGAGCGAACAAATGTCTCTCTAACACTGGGTATCCCAGCCTGAGCAGGCCATGAGGTGGGGTGAGAGTGTAACCTGCCGGCTCGTCAGAGGTCATGTCTAGCCTGTACCCAGTATCACGACTGTGGCCAGCAATTTGGTGGAACTGGGGGTGGGCAAGAGAAATCAGACATGCAGATCACAGCACTGCGCCGCTGTGTTCCCACTTTAATATACAAGCCAACCACCCAAATAACGTTGTTATTTCTTGCAGGTCTCAGATGACGCTAGTCACTTTACCAACAGCACATGTGGCCTGAACTGTACTCAGACCTCCACCTGCATTCTCGACCAGTTCATGGTGTGCATAGGAATACAGATAGGCCATTCAGCTCCACGAGCCTGTTCTGCAATTCAATTAGATCATGGCTGATCTGTATCTTAACTTCACCCACACCCACTTGGTTCTGTAACCCTTATAGAGACAGGAGTAGGCCATTTGGCCCTTCGAGCCTGCTCCACCATTCAATAAGATCATGGCTGATCATGCAACTTCAGTACCCTATTCCTGCTTTCTCTCCATACCCCTTGATCCCTTTAGCTGCAAGGTACCTTTTGAATATATCTAACAACTTTCTGTGGTAGAGAATTCCACAGGTTCACAATTCTGAGTGAAGAAGTTTCTCCTCATCTCGGTCCTAAATGGCTTACCCCATATCCTTAGACTGAGACCCCTGGTTCTGGACTTCCCCAACATCGGGAACATTCTTCCTGCATCTAACCTGTCCAATCCCGTCAGAATTTTATGTTTCTATGAGATCCCCTCTCATTCTTCTAAATTCCAGTGAATAGAAGCCTAGTCGATCCAGTCTTTCTTCATATTACAGTCCAGTCATCCTGGTGAACCTTCGCTGCACTCCCTCAATAGCAAGAATGTCCTTCCTCAGATTAGGAGACCAAAACTGTACACAATATTCCAGGTGAGGCCTCACCAAGGCCCTGTACAACTGCAGTAACGCCTCCCTGCTCCTATACTCAAATCCCCTCGCTATGAAGGCCAGCATGCCATTTGCCTTCTTTACTGCCTGCTGTACCTGCATGCCTACCTTCAATGACTGATGTACCATGACACCCAGGTCTCATTGTACCTCCCCTTTTACTAATCTGTCACCATTCACATAATAGTCTGCCTTCCTGTTTTTGCAACCAAAGTGGATAACCTCACATTTATCCACATTATACTGCATCTGTCATGTATTTGCCTATTCACCTAACCTATCCAAGTCACCCTGCAGCCTCCTCGCAGCTCGCACTGCCACGCAGCTTAGTGTCATTCGCAAACTTGGAGATATTACATTCAATTCCTTCATCTAATTCATTAATATATATTGTAAATAGCTTGGGTCCCAGCACTGAACCCTGCAGCACCCCACTAGTCACTGTCTGCCATTCTGAAAAGGACCCGTTTATTCCCACTCTTTGCTTCCTGTCTGCCAACCAGTTCTCTATCCACGTCAGTACATTACCCCCAATACCATGTGCTTTAATTTTGCACTCTTAATCTCTTGTATTTGGACTTTTGACAAGGTCCCACACACCACATCCACTGGTTACATCCTCAAAAAAGTCTAGATTTGTCAAGCATGACTGCCCTTTCATAAATCCATGCTGACTTGGACCATTGCCTAGCAAAAGGCAGACTTTCTGACTCTCCCTCACTCACTGGGAGGCAGCCCACAAGTTATATCAGTAACTGCTCTTCACAAGAGGTCGTCGATACTGTCTGGTAGTGTAGATGTGACTAACCACTGCACCACGAGGGAACACGAGAGAGTAAGTGCAAGAGAGAGAGAGAAGAACGCGGGGAGAAAACATTAATTCCCCCCGTTTTCAACCCCAGTCTGGGAGGTGAATTTGGTGTCTTATTCATTGCCCCAGCCAACTCCTTGTATGAACCAAAATAAAACAGATTGAAAGGTAACGCAGCTTGCTCATCTGGTAGGGAAAGGGAACTTCATGTTATGAATGGAACGCCTCAGAACAGTTCCAGTGAAGACCTCAGCAGAAATATTTACCAGCCTTTTCCCCTTCAGACACAAAGACAAAATACCTCGGACGCTGGAAATCTGAACTGAAAATGCGGGAAATACTCAGCAGTCGAGACAGCATTGGTGTGTCTCTCTGCACAGATACCACCTTTCCCCTTCAGATGCTGGCTGACCCGCTGTCCATTTCCAGCATTCCTTCACTTTATCTCTCTGCAAACCACCCGTGTTGGTCCATGCTGGATATTACTCCAAGCTTTTTTTTGTTCCTTTTACCAATTTTTCCACACCCATCTCTCCTAAACGCGCTAACGTTGTACAAGCAATCGGGCACCGGCTGTCCTCCGACACCTCGCCCAAGGAGCTATTTTCCGCGCGAGAACGTAGTGAGCATTAACAGGATATTCGACCAAGCAGAGCATCACACCTCAGCAATGTTCTCGTTAAGCTGCGCAGTCATGCGCAAGGTCCCGCGCAGGTCGCTCACCAGCTTTTACATCGAACATATCACACGTGCAAAAATTTGAATGGGCCACACAATGGAACAAAGGAGGCTGAGGGGAGATCTTATTGAGGTGTATAAAATTATGAGGCGCCTAGATAGAGTGGATAAGAAGGACCCATTTCCCTTAGCAAGGGGTCAACAACCAGGGGACATAAGATTTAAAGTCATTGGTAGGAGGTTTAGAGGGGTTTTGAGGGGAATATTTTTCACCCAGAAGGTGGTGGGGGTCTGGAACTCACTGCCTGAAAGGGTGGTAGAGGCAGAAACCTTCACATTTAAAAAGTACTCGGATATGCACTTGAAGTGTTGTAATCTACAGGGCTACGGACCAAGAGCTGAAAAGTGAGATTAGGTTGGATAGCTCTTCGTCGGCCGGTGCGGACATGGGCCAAAATGGCCTCCTTCTGTGCTGTAAATAAATATACATTTTTATGATTGAGGGAGGCAGGCCGCGCGGAAGGACGTTGCACCTCAGCCACTGCCACCATCCATACGAACAGACTTGTAGCGGGGAGCATCAAATGGCGATCAAGAGGGAGTATTCTGGCCGATTTCCCCCCTTCCCGCAGTCAAATCTGGGCACTGCTAGCGAGCGCAAACGAGGCACAGATCTAGATTGTCTGACTCAGTACCGAACTACACTCACCGATCCGTCAGGGAAAATAGGGAATTATAAAGATGCCACCTCCATCCCTCCCCACCCCCGGCTCCCGTCACTCACCTTCCGGTCAAAAATGCGCAGTTCCCACATGACATCGGCCACGTTTCCCAGCATGCTCGGCACAAGATAGAAGCAGCACGCCTGTACGAGCTGCGTGACGAGCAATGCTCCGCTCTCCCCGAGGAATCCGTGGACCAGGTTCTTCCGTAGCTCAAAATCTTCTTTGTGCTGAAATGTGACAAATCAGTTACCGCACGGCCTGGCGATTAAAGGCAGCCTTCATGAACATTTGGCAATGCTGAGGCCATGTACCTGCTGATGTACAAGGACAGCATTGTACCACTTTAGGCGCAATGCTTTATTCTGCCGATATGGAACAATGTGCAACGTCCTTTTAAAGGACACAAGCTTTCATTGTTATAGATTTTGGAGTCTACGGGAATCGAGGGATAAGAAGAAAGTAGAGCTGAGGTCGAAGATCAGCCATGATCTTCTTGAATGGTGGAGCGGGCTCAAGGGACCATATGGTCTTATCCTGCTCCTATTTCTTGTGTTCTTAAATAGGAATATTGAGGTCATTAGCAACAACTTGCATTCATATAGTGCCTTGAATGTAAAAATGTCCCAAGGTACTTCACAGAAGTGTTATCAAACAAAATTTGACACTGAGCCACGAGATATTGGAACGGTAGTAGGTTAAAATGAGAGCAGTATAGAGGCACAAAAATGTTTAGGGATCAGTGATATCGTAAAAATTAGTCAGAAATAACTGGCTTTCTCTTAAAACAAACTTGCATTCATATAGTTCCTTTCAGGTCATCCCAAATGCGTCACAACGAAGGAATCATTGCTGTAATATAGGCAAACGTGGCAGCCATTTGCATGCAGCAAGGTCCCACAAACATCAATGAAAAATTACCAGCGAAATCTTTTTATTGGTGGTGTTGATTGAGATATAAACGTCGACAGCAAAACAGGAGAACTCCCCTGCTCACCGTCAAATAGTGCCACGGAATATTTATATGCCCACCTCAACCATATTTACGAAAGGATATACTTGCTTTGGAGGCAGTTCAGAGAAGGTTCACTAGGTTGATTCTGGGGATGAGGGGGTTGACTTATGAGGAAAGGTTGAGTAGGTTGGGCCTCTACTCATTGGAATTCAGAAGAATAAAAGGTGATCGTATCGAAACGTATAAGATTATGAGGTGGCTTGACAAGATGGATGCAGAAAGGACGTCTCCGCTGATGGGGGAGACTAGAACTAGGGGGCACGATCTTAGAATAAGGGGCCGCCCATTTAGATGAGGAGAAATTTCTTCTCAGAAGGTTGTAAATCTGTGGAATTCACTGCCTCAGAGAGCTGTGGAAGCTGGGACATTGAATAAATTTAAGACAGAGATAGACAGTTTCTTAAACGATAAGGGGATAAGGGGTTATGAAGAGCGGGCGGGGAAGTGGAGCTGAGTCCATGATCGGATCAGCCATGATCTTATTGAATGGCGGAGCAGGCTCGAGGGGCCTTATGCCCTACTCCTGCTCCTATTTCTTATGTTCTTATGTTCTAACAGGCAGTCAGGCTTAACACCTCATCAGAAAGACCGCATCACTGACAATGCAACACTCCCGCAGCACTGTATCCCAGAGCCAGCCTAGATTATGCGCTAAGCCTTGAAGTGCGACGAAGTTTGCTGCTGACTACTTGAAAGAGAATGCAGTCACAAAGCCAAGCTGAATGGACACAAAGTCTGCTTCTAAAAGCCGTGAGGAGATCACAGCTACCTCAGATTTTGTTTTCAAACGCGATTTTACACATGGTTTAGCCTGCTCGGACCCACGTTCTCACCTCATTGATTGTCGCCACGTGAACTAGATCCTGCAGGAACTTCATTACGCTGGAGTTAGCGTCGCGGTGGTTCAGCGTGGTCGCCGCCAACGCACATCGGATGATTAAGGACATCACCGGGCTTTGGATTAAAATAACCGGACTACGCTGAATGAATCTGGAAAGAGAAACACATTCGTTTTAATGACTGTTTTACTTGTTTTTTTTGTTTTTTGCACGTTCTCAATTGGCCTCATCAACCCTGCAGTCTGGGACGGGGCAGCGAGGACGGAACAAAGGAGGGAAATCCAACCAAGATTCCCAATTGCCATCCAGGAACCCCCAAGCTTGGACATTCAGTGAGGAAAGGATTGAGCTCCACTGTGACGCTCACACGGTAGCCTGTCGACACCTAATGTTTCGGCTCACAGAGCGCGTGCTTGCGTGAGGTACTATAGGTGGTACAGATCTACAAGACTCAGTGACCCGAGGTGCAAAAATGGAAAAACTGGCAAAGATAAACATCTGGAACCACTCACTGCTCAGAACCAATGAAGCCAAAAGGCAGGGCGCTGGACACCAATTCAAAAAGGACCCAAAGGCTCGAGATCCATTTTCTAATTCTAGGGAAAACTAAGTATTTGAAACCTAACACAAATGCTGCATATTATTCCACAGGACGCAATTTCAAACTATGCAAAGGGTTAAAAACATAATTGCATTCATTCTCTCAGAGACCGCTCCATCAGTGCTAGTGCATGAAACATGCACATAACTTGACCTCTTCAGTGACCCATGATCTCAGAGGCTGACGTTTAAGAGTTTCCCAGCAGCATAGACATCTCAGGAAAACCACAATTATTTGTTACTGCGACTCAGAAACTCTCTGCGATTATTTTTTTTTAGAAGAACAATATTAGGAAGGCATCAACGTGGGAATTGATCATTGTGACCCTGGAGTGTGGGTGGAAAGTTGTTACTCCTCATCCTCTGCTCCGGTACAAATGCTGGTGACTCGCTTTGAAGTGCAGATCAGAGGCAGGGGAGGAATCTACTTGTATAAATGACTGACGTTATCAGATTCTTTTAATCTCCTTCTGACTTTGAGTGAGGAATAAGTTGAAATGCAGAAGTGAAGAAAAGCTGTGAAGCCTGGTCTAAACAGTCCCTGGAGGAACATGCCTGCACTTCGTCAATAGAAAGGAAGGCAAAAGTTGTCCAGGATCTGACTTGTGGCGGATTCTGAAATGTCGCCTCCACCCTGTTTGCTCCCCAGCGGGCCGATAAGGGCCAGCAGCTAATGGAGATAGGGAATTAAAGGGGAGAGAAACGGGTTTCCGCCTGTCAGCACTGCTTTCCTGGCACCAGACCGACAAAGTGATAACACTTTCCGAGAGTTGAACGCCTGCCATTTTCAGAGCTCCTCTCAGGCTGTCTCGTTGAAAGCAAGCAGAACTGCACATAGAATTTCTGCGTGTGAATCTTGTGAGTGCATCCCAATTACAGATGCACCTTAAGCGACGCGCTGCAAATCAGCCGATGCATCCCTCAAATGAAACAGGAGATGCAAGATCTGCCATGCAACAAGCAAATCCGGCATCTACTTCTTCGGCAGCACCTCCCAAACCCGCGACCTCTACCACCTAGAAAGACAAGGGCAGCAGGTGCACGGGAACACCACCACCTCCACGTTCCCCTCCAAGTCACACACCATCCCGACTTGGAAATATAACACTGTTCCTTTCACTGCTTGGTCAAAATCCTGGAACTCCCTCCCTCACAGCACTGTGGGAGCACCTTCACCACACGGACTGCAGCGGTTCAAGAAGGCGGCTCACCACCACCTTCTCAAGGGCAATTAGGGATGGGTAATAAATGCTGGCCCACATCCCAGAAATGATTTTTAAAAAATATATAAACGTGACGAACATTCAGCAGCCGACTCCTCTCACTTTCTCTCTACCATCACCTCCCGGAACCAGAACCCAAAGCCGAAAAAGTACCGAGCTTGGTCTCAGCGACAACTTGCCTGTCTTTCCCCACCCAAACTAGAATTATACTGCCGAGTGCTTTCAGCTTAACTGGACCTAGTTAGAAAATTTCACTCACGCACCATTACACTTTACTGAACACATCTGATACACTCAAGGGCCATTACAAGGACCTCATCCCACAATACCCTGTAACCTTCCCAAATACTTATCAAGCTTGCCAAATGCATGAGCAGTTGTCGTTGCTCAGCAATACGGCACCAATACTTCCGAGCAATGTAATTATCGGTATCCAATATATTTATTGAGGCACCTACAATATGGAAAGTGTAAAAGTGACTAAAAGCAGAATATGCATTTCTCTCTGTCAGTGAAAGCTGCCACTTCGCAGCTTTCATTACCTTGTTGCCAAGCGAAAAAGATCGTCCACCGTGTCAGGATGATTCTGGAAACCTCTAGGTTGCTCTAGAAGCTGGAATGTTGGTCCACAAAACGCCTGAAGGAAAGAAGTGCAACAAAACATTTAATTGAGAGCTGTCACAATTAACGAGCTGCACCGCTGGATCTGTGGATAAACACACTGCCCTGTGTAGCTCAAGGAGGTACAGAGCAGCGAGTCCCAATCTGAATCTCTGTAGGTGTTGAGTTAGCTGAAGTTGGCTTTCGATGTCCTTGAAGTAGGGAGAGGAGAAAAACAAGCGCGCCAGGGATCCTGACTGCTGTCCAGTAACTCCTGCTGGAACAGATCTACATGTGGACATCAGAGGAGGCTTAGATTGAGCTTGGTTGCGAGGTCCCCTATAGGAGAACAGCCTATTGATTGGGGTCACAAATTAGGGAGGCGAGCGAGAGCTGCAGGATGCTTGCAGGAAAACAGTCAGTGGCTCAAGAGGGAGATACCCGATATTAAAAGACCAGCAACAATTGGAAGTGAATGAGAAACAGAAGGCTTCCATTGGAAGCATGGTCAGATCTTTGATCTTGAAACTAGGAGTCTATTTAAATAACCATAGATTTGAGGATCAGGGTAGCTAATGGTTGCACCAACAATGTCCTGATGCTACATATTTTTAGCGTGATGGCTCAAGACGGCAATTCCTAACTGTGTTAGTGACATCTAACGGACGTCTTTTGCCAAGAGGTTGACCAATTTGGTCACCTTGAGAGACCTCTCTGATTTTTACATGGAACGTCCACAGACTCTCACATCTTAATCACAATTCCACATTTGGATCAGCAGGACTAGGATGTAAAGACAAAATCACTAATATTTTGGAACCACCTAAAAGACAGCTCAATTGAACTGGGATAGATTGGGAGACCTGCAAGGCACTCCCAATAAAAGAATGTACACAAAAGGCCACCAACTAACCTGCATCATCTCGAGCAGACCCTGCGTGCAGCTCTCCTCACTGCCGTACTCGTCCACTAGAATACTGCCCAGGTACAGGAAACACGAGTGCTGGTGGGACTGGTACACGCTTACCATCTGGGGGAGAGATAGACAGGCACAAGATAATTATAGTTCATCCACAACATGGCAAAAGTTACTTTACACTGCTCCCCTACTGTCTCTTGAATGATTTCAGTCTCCTATTTTGTGACACATGACCTCTCCATCACAGAGAAGCGTGGCCCTGACACAGAAATGCAACCTCATCATGGCACCGTTCGGCGAGTTTTGTTCAGCGTAGAACTGAGACATTGCAGCACCCGGGTTAAAGGAAGGTGGTTCACAATTCCTGTACACCAATTGGACCAATGCTAGCTGTAAGGGAGAGGGGGCTTCCTGGAATTGTTTGACAAAGGAAAGAAAGCACCATGGATTTCCAGATGGCATTCGATAAGGTGCCACATAAAAGGTTACTGCACAAGATAACAGTTCACGGGGTTGGGGGTAATATATTAGCATGGATAGAGGATTGGCTAACTAACAGAAAACAGAGAGTCGGGATAAATGGGTAATTTTCCAGTTGACAAACAGTGGCTAGTGGGGTGCCGCAAGGATCAGTGCAGGGGCCTCAACTATTTACATCTGTATCAATGACTTGGATGAAGGGATCGAGTGTAATGTAGCTAAGTTTGCTGATGATACAAAGATGGGAGGAAAGCAAATTGTGAGGAGGACACAAAAAGTCTGCAAAGGGATATGGACAGGCTAAGTGAGTGGGCAAGAATTTGGCAGATGGAGTATGATGTGGGAAAGTGTGAGGTTATCCACTTTGGCAGAAAAAATAGAAAAGCAAATTATAATTTAAATGGAGAAAAATTGCAAAGTGCTGCAGTACAGAGGGACCTGGGGGTCCTTGTGTATGAAACACAAAAAGTTAATATGCAGGTACAGCAAGTAATCAGGAAGGCAAATGGAATGTTGGCCTTTATTGCAAGGGGGATGGAGTATAAAAGCAGATAAGTCCTGCTACAACTGTACAGGGTATTGGTGAGGCCACACCTGGAGTACTGCGTACAGTTTTGGTCTCCGTATTTAAGGAAGGATATAGTTGCATTGGAGGCTGTTCAGAGAAGGTTCACCAGGTTGATTCCGGAGATGAGGGGATTGATTCATGAAGATAGATTGAGTAGGCTGGGCTGATACACATTGGAGTTCAGAAGAATGAGAGATGATCTTATCAAAACATAAAAGGGGGCTCGACAAGTTGGATGCAGGGAGGATATTTCCACTCAAAGGGGAAACTAAGACGAGGGAACATAGTCTCAGAATAAGGGGCCACCCATTTAAAACCGAGAAGAATAATTTCTTCTCCGATGGTTATAAATCTATGGAATTCTCTGCCCCAGAGTGCTGTGGAGGCTGGGTCATTGAATATATTTAAGGCGGAGACAGAGAGCGTTTTGAGCGATAAGGGAATAAAGGGTTATGGGAAGCGGGCAGGGAAGTGGAGCTGAGTCCATGATCAGATCAGCTATGATCTTATTGAATGGCGGAGCAGGCTTGAGGGGCCAGGTGGCCTACTCCTGCTCCTATTTCTTATGTTCTTTCACGACCACCGGACGTCGCAAAGCGCTTTAAAGCACTTTTGAAGTGTAGTCACTGTTGTAATGTTGGAAATGCGGATGAGCAGAAATTTTCTCCAATTGAATATTGGGAAGACCGAAGTCATTGTTTTGGTCCCCGCCACAAACTCCGTTCCCTAGCCACTGACTCCAATCCCCTCCCCAACTTCTGGCGAACGCTGAACCAGACTGTTCGTATCCTGTGCATCATATTTAACCTTGAAACGAGCTTTCGGCCACATATCCGCAGCATAACTAAGACCGCCTATTTCCACCTCCGTAACATCGCCCATCTCCGCCCTTGCCTCAGCTCAACCGCTGCTGAAGTCTTCATGCATGTGTGTGTTACCTCTGGACTTGAGTAATCCAACGCACTCCTGGCTGGTCTCCCACATTCTACCTTACGTAAACTAGAGGTGATCCAAAACTCAGCTGCGCGTGTCCTAACTTGCACCAAATCCCGCTCACCCATCACCCCGTGCTCGCTGACCCACATTGGCTCCTGGTTAAACGACGCCTCGATTTCAAAATTCGCAGCCTTGTTTTCAAATCCCACCATGGCCTCGCACCTCCCTATCTTTGTCACCTTCCCTAATTTCTCCTTATGTGGCTTGGTGTCAAATTTTTAAATCTCATTAATACTCTTGTGAAGCGCCTTGCGATGTTTCACTATGTTAAAGGCGCTATATAAATACAAGTTGTTGTTGTTAATGTTCAAACAGGTGTAAGATTTGTAGTGCCTGTTTAGGAGGTAGCTCGTGTCTCCCTGTGGCTCAACAACCATCACCTAACTCCCAGTTATTCATCCCACACAGGACACAGAACCAAACAGACAGACTCATATGCACGTGGGCACACACCTGAGACACCAGGGGCTGAATCAACATAGCAGATCCTTTACCCACACATCTGATCGCAAAGCGCAGGCAGCGACAGCAACGCTCCGCCATTCGATTATCTGCCTGATGCCGGTACAGGGTTTCCGAAATCACTGGCCAGATCTGCAATAAAAAAGATTTGATGAAAGTTAGTTTTAAGAAAAAAAAACATTTTTATTGGGAATCACAATCCCATTCTCCAATCCTCAGTCTGTGATCACAAAACCAAATACAGGTTGTACCCATCCAGTCCGGGACTCTTTGGTCCAGCAATATCCCTGGTCCGGCATCATTCCCTGACCAGCGCTGTGTCCTGGGGCTGGCTGCTCCTTTTCTCCCTGCTGCTTCCAGTGTTCCCTCCTTGATCAGTGCGGAGAGGGAGCGAGGAGCGTGGCGGCTGACTGAGGCGCCAAGGCTGGGCCTGAGAAACGCTGCAGAGTAGGCTTCTGCGCAGCGCATGCACAGTAGGCTTCTGCGCAGAATGCGGCCGGGTCGTTGTCAGCAGTACACGGCAAGTCTAGGGTACTGCTGCCAACGCTTGGGTCAGTGTGACCTTCCGTGGTTCGGAAAATTCTCTGGTCCGCCACCAGACTGGAGAGGTACAACCTGTAGTAATATTTAAAAACACTCTTTGGAATGTTTGCATTTTTCCAAGGAGAGAGATTTTACAGCCAAGGAGCCCTTGCCAAGCCCCCGGCAGCATTAAGTACTCCCAGGTGTAGTACAACATGGGTTAGGTGCAGAGTAAAACTCTACACTGCACAATTAGGCAGTTCTAAATCAGATGCACACTATTATACACTCCCAGTTCTGGAACAGCAAAGGTTAGATGCAGAATGAACTTCCCACGCCGCGGAAGAGCTCTCCCCAATGCAGTTGTAACCTTTCCAACCTTACCGCTCATGTGAAGACTGTCAAATTCGGTGCTGAATAATGGGGCGGTTGGGGGCCCATACCCACTGGGAGCTCATTACGGCTCGGGCTCAAAGAAAGAGGGGACGTTTATCCCACCAGTCTGTCTGAATGCAAAACTAAATCCCAGAGGTGAAAGTGCAGCTTGTGCCGAGCCTTTCCACACAGGACTCCATCAGACACGGCCTTCATTCCCTGCTTCAAGGAAGGCTTATCCCTCGAACTTTTTGAAACTTAATTTAAAAAGGAACAAACAGAAGTTAAGCAGAACTCTCTGCAATTGTGAAAATGAGCCCCCTTCTCCCTACAGCCACCATAAGTGGAGATGGGAACAAAGAGGGTGAATCCGAAACATGAAAAATAAACAGAAAAGCACAGCAGGTCTACCAGCATCTGAGAAAAGACGGATTAGCACGTCAGGTGGGCCACTTGAGAATTGGCCTGTGTTCGGATGAAGGGCCCCACCCAGAACTTGACCTTCTTTCAGCTGTTGATCGACCTGCCATGCGTTCCCAGCATTTCACTTATTTTATTTCACTCTTGTCGAAATGTTTCCTGGCAGCGTGACCCCCTCCACTCCAGTTTACACACGTTACTCTTTGTGACCTGCGGTCAGCGAACAATTTTCTTACCTCCTGGATGACCTTCTGACAGGGGTGCGGCCTCCCTTCTCCCACAGTCGCGTTTGTGTGTCTGTTGGTACAAGAGGAGAAGGCGATTGAAATGGAGGACGGGATGGTTCAAGATTGTCTTTTTTTTTTAAATTAAGCACCGCCAAACTAGTTTATGCCGGAGTTGAATACGTTGGATTGGCAGCAAACTTTAGGATTTGATCCATGTGTAAGTGTGGAGAGCCAACATGCAACTAGTGAAGGCCATCAATCTTCTCCTTATGAAACTTTCGAGATGTCTACCTGCCTCTCAGAATGTATTGGGAGCTCAGTGCAGCTCCACTTACAAAGCCAGATAGAAACCCCTAGCGAGTCACATTTTGATCGCCAGTAAATGTCAATAGTTAAAGGATTAATTTAGTCAGGTGTACTGAAAGAAAGAAAAGACAGACTTGCATTTATATAGCACCTTTCATAGAAACATAGAAAATAGGTGCAGGAGTAGGCCATTCGGCCCTTCTAGCCTGCACCGACATTCAATGAGTTCATGGCTGAACATGCAACTTCAGTACCCCATTCCTGCTTTCTCACCATACCCCTTGATCCCCCTAGTAGTAAGGACTTCATCTAACTCCTTTTTGAATATATTTAGTGAATTGGCCTCAACAACTTTCTGTGGTAGAGAATTCCACAGGTTCACCACTCTCTGGGTGAAGAAATTCCTCCTCATCTCGGTCCTAAATGGCTGCCCCCTTATCCTTAGACTGTGTCCCCTGGTTCTGAACTTCCCCAACATTGGGAACATTCTTTCTGCATCTAACCTGTCTAACCCCGTCAGAATTTTAAACGTTTCTATGAGGTCCCCTCTCATTCTTCTGAACTCCAGTGAATACAAGCCCAGTTGATCCAGTCTTTCTTGATAGGTCAGTCCCGCCATCCCGGGAATCAGTCTGGTGAACCTTCGCTGCACTCCCTCAATAGCAAGAATGTCCTTCCTCAGGTTAGGAGACCAAAACTGTACACAATACTCCAGGTGTGGCCTCACCAAGGCCCTGTACAATTGTAGCAACACCTCCCTGCCCTTGTACTCAAATCCCCTCGCTATGAAGGCCAACATGCCATTTGCTTTCTTAACCGCCTGCTGTACCTGCATGCCAACCTTCAATGACTGATGTACCATGACACCCAGGTCTCGTTGCACCTGCCCTTTTCCTAATCTGTCACCATTCAGATAATAGTCTGTCTCTCTGTTTTTAACCACCAAAGTGGATAACCTCACATTTATCCACATTATACTTCATCTGCCATGCATTTGCCCACTCACCTAACCTATCCAAGTCGCTCTGCAGTCTCATAGAATCCTCCTTGCAGCTCACACTGCCACCCAACTTAGTGTCAACCGCAAATTTGGAGATACTACATTTAATCCCCTCGTCTAAATCATTAATGTACAGTGTAAACAGCTGGGGCCCCAGCACAGAACCTTGCGGTACCCCACTAGTCACTGCCTGCCATTCTGAAAAGTCCCCATTTACTCCTACTCTTTGCTTCCTGTCTGACAACCAGTTCTCAATCCATGTCAGCACACTACCCCCAATCCCATGTGCTTTAACTTTGCACATTAATCTCTTGTGTGGGACCTTGTCGAAAGCCTTCTGAAAGTCCAAATATACCACATCAACTGGTTCTCCCTTGTCCACTCTACTGGAAACATCCTCAAAAAATTCCAGAAGATTTGTCAAGCATGATTTCCCTTTCACAAATCCATGCTGACTTGGACCTATCATATTACCTCTTTCCAAATGCACTGCGATGACATCCTTAATAATTGATTCCATCATTTTACCCACTACCGATGTCAGGCTGACCGGTCTGTAATTCCCTGTTTTCTCTCTCCCTCCTTTTTTAAAAAGTGGGGTTGGCTACCCTCCACTCCATAGGAACTGATCCAGAGTCAATGGAATGTTGGAAAATGACTGTCAATGCATCCACTATTTCCAAGGCCACCTCCTTAAGTACTCTGGGATGCAGTCCATCAGGCCCTGGGGATTTATCGGCCTTCAATCCCATCAATTTCTCCAACACAATTTCCCGACTAATAAGGATTTCCCTCAGTTCCTCCTCCTTACTAGACCCTCCGACCCCTTTTATATCCGGAAGGTTGTTTGTGTCCTCCTCAGTGAATACCGAACCAAAGTACTTGTTCAATTGGTCCGCCATTTCTTTGTTCCCCGTTATGACTTCCCCTGATTCTGACTGCAGGGGACCTACGTTTGTCTTTACTAAACTTTTTCTCTTTACATATCTATAGAAACTTTTGCAATCCGTCTTAATGTTCCCTGCAAGCTTCTTCTCGTACTCCATTTTCCCTGCCCTAAATCAAACCCTTTGTCCTCCTCTGCTGAGTTCTAAATTTCTCCCAGTCCCCGGGTTCTCTGCTATTTCTGGCCAATTTGTATGCCACTTCCTTGGCTTTAATGCTATCCCTGATTTCCCTTGATAGCCACGGTTGAGCCACCTTCCCTTTTTTATTTTTACGACAGACAGGAATGTACAATTGTTGTAGTTCATCCATGCGGTCTCTAAATGTCTGCCATTGCCCATCCACAGTCAACCCCTTCAGTATCATTCGCCAATCTATCCTAGCCAATTCACGCCTCATACCTTCAAAGTTACCCTTCTTTAAGTTCTGGACCATGGTCTCTGAATTAACTGTTTCATTCTCCATCCTAATGCAGAATTCCACCATATTATGGTCACTCTTCCCCAAGGGGCCTCGCACAACGAGATTGCTAATTAATCCTCTCTCATTACACAACACCCAGTCTAAGATGGCCTCCCCCCTAGTTGGTTCCTCGACATATTGGTCTAAAAAAACCATCCCTTATGCACTCCAGGAAATCCTCCTCTACCGTATTGCTTCCAGTTTGGTTAACCCAATCTATGTGCATATTAAAGTCACCCATTATAACTGCTGCACCTTTATTGCACGCACCCCTAATTTCATGTTTGATGCCCTCCCCAACATCACTACTACTGTTTGGAGGTCTGTACACAACTCCCACTAACGTTTTTTGTCCTTTGGTATTCTGCAGCTCTACCCATATAGATTCCACATCATCCAAGCTAATGTCCTTCCGAACTATTGCCTTAATTTGCTCCTTAACCAGCAATGCTACCCCACCTCCTTTTCCTTTTATTCTATCTTTCCTGAATGTTGAATACCCCTGGATGTTGAGTTCCCAGCCCTGATCATCCTGGAGCCACGTCTCCGTAATCCCAATCACATCATATTTGTTAACATCGATTTGCACAGTTAATTCATCCACTTTATTGCGGATACTCCTTGCATTAAGACACAAAGCCTTCAGGCTTGTTCTTTTAACACCCTTTGTCCTTTTAGAATTTTGCTGTACAGTGGCCCTTTTTGTTCTTTGCCTTGGGTTTCTCTGCCCTCCACTTTTCCTCATCTCCTTTCTGTCTTTTGCTTTTGCCTCCTTTTTGTTTCCCTCTGTCTCCCTGCATTGGTTCCCATCCCCCTGCCATATCAGTTTAAATCCTCCCCAACAGCACTAGCAATTTCACGATCACCGGAGGCCCCAAAGTTCTTTACAGCCAATGAAGTACTTTTGGAGTGTCACTGTTGTAATGTGGGAAACGCAGCAGCCAATTTGCACACAGCAAATTCCCTCAAACATGCAATGTGATAATCACCGGATAAACTGTTTTTGTTATGCTGATTGAGGGATAAACATTGGCCCAGGACACCAGGGATAACTCCCCTGCTCTTCTTCGAAATAATGCCATGGGATCTTTTACATCCACCCGAGGGGGCAGACGGGGCCTCGGTTTAACATCTCATCCGAAAGACGGCACCTCCGACAGTGCAGCGCTCCCTCAGCACTGCATTGGAGTGTCAGCCTAGATTTTTTTTGTGCTCAAGTCCCTGGAGTTGGCCTTGAATCCACAATGTTCTGACTCAGAGGCGAGACAGTGCTACCCACTGAGCCACAGCTGACACAGACAGGAACTTTCATGGACAGTCAAGTTTTTAAACAGAAAGCTACGAGGGCAGGCAATCACCAAAAACTCAAAGTAAGAATGCAGTGGGGAAGTTAGAAGTTAGTTTGATTAAAGTAAACAAGATGACCCACTGATTTGGGGAACTGTAGCATAATTATGACATGAACACTAGTCATGATTGACTAAGTGATTCTGATTATAACTGTTGTTTTTTTATGATCATTTCCCATGAAATAAAGTGGCGTAACAATTCCTTATTAGCCTTAGATGGCCTTATTTTGCCAAGTGCTTTCTCGGTCTGCATCTAAAAAGATTGGAGAAGCACAGGCGACAGACACCAATATCCAGGGAATACTCGTCACACCTCTGGGCTACAGTATTGTATAGTTAGACAGCAAAACCCGAAGTGGCTGTACCTGAATATAGCTGCCAGCCTATCCAGCCACACCGCTGGGTCTGCCGAGATGCCGTTGGTCAGCTCGGATGTCAACAACTTTGAAGAGACACAAAAGTGGGAGGATCAACATTCACTGCACAAGACACACCAGAGGCATTACAACACGGTTCAATCCCAGGCCCCGCGGATCACCGACGGGCCTCCCTCGCAAAGATACTCCACCCTCCTCAACGATGTGGCAGAGCCCAGGTCCCTCCCTTCCCTCGCTCCCTCCAGGTGAGCCCGAGGGCAGGCAGGTAGGGACGGGAAACATACCCTCTCCAGCAAGTGGCCCACAAGCCGAAGGAACTTGCTCCATCGCCCCAGGGTGATACAAGCGTCAGTCAGTTAAAGCCGTCCAGCCTCCGAGCTGTTTCTTCTAGATCCAATAGAGGGAGTTATCGCACATTTCATTTGATAAAACTACTGAACGTCACACAACATTTCTTACTTTCTTCAGAGCGGTGACCTGCATGGAACAGAGGCGCTGGAAGGTCTCTTCGATTTTCTCTGATGGCATCCGAGCCAACACCAAGGAGATGCCTGGGGAGAATGAAACGGGCGCTCGTCACTTTACAACAGAGCTGACATTACCATCTCCGAGCAGACTATGCCACACCAGACAAAATGGTCGCGCTGACTTTCGTTTTAAAATCAATCTTGGCTTGGTCCTCCCCGTAAAGGTGCGGACTGACGCGAGGCTTTGCTTCAAGAGGCATGCTCTCTTCTCTGGCTCCACAACCAGTTGGCCATTCTTCATGTGCGAGACTGGGCAGCGAGTATCGGCAGGCTATTTAATCATCGGGTAGCACAGGCCCTCCCAATGGGGCTCAGCGGCTATTGATCAGGAACGGGAATCTGGCCTGATTTCACCCCCATCCTCGCCCAGGGGTGCCGAGACTAATTGAGGCAGCGCGGGGCCAGCTGAGATCTATCAGCTCTAAACAGAATTTAAACCTGCACCCACGTGGCTTAGTAATACACTGCCATCCAGGCAGCCAATTAACAATCATTTTTCTTTTACCTCAACTAGAACTTTTGAAGCAGTATCAAAAAGTTGTAACTTACAAAAAGACTTGCATTTCTATCGCGTCTTTCACGACCACCAGACGTCCCAAAGCGCTTTACAGCCAATTTTTTTTGAAGTGCAGTCACTGTTGTAATGTAGGAAGCGCAGCAGCTAATTAGCGCACAGCAAGCTCCCACAAACAGCAATGTGATAATGACCCAGATAATCTGCTTTAGTGATGTTGATCGAGGGATAAATGCTGGCCAGAGGAAAAAAATACCAGCAAGGAATAGTGGGAGACACGCAGGGAAGAAATGGAAAAATGGAGCGGTGGAGGGGAAATGTGAGGGTGAGGGGAAAATGTGGTAGTTCAGTCTTAAGCCCAGGCAACTGTTTATCAGATCCAAAAACTGAAAAAGGGAGGTGATGAACATACCATTGTACTGAATTCTATTGTACTTGTCTTCACATTTTTCTTCATGGGGTATGGGACCTTAAATGGGAACAATGTCAATTCAAAAATACAGTTGAACTAAACAAGTGAATTGCCAATTGATTTAGCAATGTTAATAAATTTTGCTTAATGGGAGATGCTGTCATAATTGGACAACAGACTCTCATGGCAGTAGGCTTTCCATCCTTCTGTGGCGATGTCAGGGACAAGGGAGGTGAATCTTGGATCTCCTGTGTGGCATTAAGACAACCCTGGGGGCAGGTCCTTGGGGGTTGAGTTATAACAGGTGGCAGGGGGAGGGAGGGCAGGAGCAATGGCTAGGATTTCAGTGAAGTGTGCATGTGAAATTTTCACTGTCTGCCTCAATGGAGAGGAGCACCCAGCAGTTACAACTAGAGCTTGTCCTTCTGAATTTGAGCACCTTGAGCCGCACAGCACTAGGGGTGAAGGACGGATGGTTACACATCTGTCACAGGTGGCGCTGTAAGCAACTCGAGAGACTGAATTGTGTGCGTCACGCTGTATGGGCTTAAGTGCAGTTTTGCCCCATAACGTATACCGTCTGCGCAGCAATCCGAGTCGAAGGTTAACAACGCTGAGGAAACTGAAAAAGGACAGAAAATATTTAACAAATGGATAGATTATCTGAAATAAAAACAGAAAATGCTGGAACCATTCAGCCAGCATCTATGTGGAGAGAAACAGAGTTAACGTTTCAGATCGATGACCAGGATTTCATCCAGTTCTGATGAAAGGTCATTAACCTGAAAATGTTTCTCTCTCCTCAGATGCTGCCTAACTGGCTGATGGTTTCCAGCATTTTCTGATTTCATTTTCAGCAATGGCAAATTTTGTTTTTCTTGTAATGATTAAGAGCATAATAAATACGAGCAGGCCATACGGCCCCTCAAGCCTGCTCCGCCATTCAATGAGATCATGTCTGATTTGACCTCAACTCCACTTTCCCGCTGGATCCCCATATCCCTTGATGCCCTTAAGAGTCGAAAAATCTATCGATCTGTCTTGAATATACTCAACGGCTCAGCATTCACAGCCCTCTGGGGTAGAGAATTTCAAAGATTCACAACCTTCTGAGTGAAGAAATTCCTCCTCATCTCAGTCTTAAAAATGGCCGACCCCTTATCCCAAGACTACTAGTTCTAGACTCTCCAGCCAGGGGGAAAAAACATCTACCCAGTCGATTGCACGCACTGGCGGCAGGGTCAGCCGTTTCACTGCGCTCGCTGCTGCAAGAGAACTCCAGCGCTTACTGTACCTCGGAGAAGTCCGATGGAGGAGTCGTGCGAAATGGGGAGGGCGTCCAGGGACGAGGCGATCTGCAGCAGCCCCTCGAAGTGCTGCGTCATCGCGTCGCTGCACATGGCGCAAATGTTCTGGATCGAATTGGCCGCGGCATTCGCCAGCTCCTTCTGCTTCAAACGCTGGGTCAGGAAATTCAGCACCGGCTCTGAAAGAGGAAAACAAGAAAACGACAAAATGTCACCTCGAACTGTTTTATTCCTAGCCCGGATCAGCAACCACAATCTTTTAACAACCCTGAAAGAAAATAAAAGACTTGGATTTTTATAGCGCCTTTCACGACCAGCTAATGAAGTACTTTTGGAGTGTAGTCACTGTTGTAATGTAGGAAACAGGCAGCCAATTTGCACACAGCAAGCTCCCACAAACAGCAATGTGATAATGACCAGATTTTTTTTTTGGTTACGTTGATTGAGGGATAAATATGGGCAATAACATCGGGGATAACTCCCCCGCTCTTCTTTGAAATAATGCCATGGGATATTTTACATCCACCCGAGAGGGCAGACAGGGGCCTCAATTTAACATCTCATCTGAAAGACGACACCTCTGACAGTGCGAACCTGGGGACTGGGAGAAATTTAGAACTCAGCAGAGGAGGACAAAGGGTTTGATTAGGACAGGGAAAATGGAGTACGAGAAGAAGCTTGCAGGGAACATTAAGGCGGATTGCAAAAGTTTCTATAGGTATGTAAAGAGAAAAAGGTTGGTGAAGACAAACGTAGGTCCCCTGCAGTCAGAATCAGGGGAAGTCATAACGGGGAGCAAAGAAATGGCGGATCAATTGAACAAGTACTTTGGTTCGGTATTCACTAAGGAGGATACAAACAACCTTCCGGATATAAAAGGGGTCAGAGGGTCTAGTAAGGAAGAGGAACTGAGGGAAATCTTTATTAGTTGGGAAATTGTGTTGGGGAAATTGATGGGATTGAAGGCCGATAAATCCCCAGGGCCTGATGGACTGCATCCTAGAGTACTTAAGGAGGTGGCCTTGGAAATAGCGGATGCATTGACAGTCATTTTCCAACATTCCATTGACTCTGGATCAGTTCCTATGGAGTGGAGGGTAGCCAATGTAACCCCACTTTTTAAAAAAGGAGGGAGAGAGAAAACAGGGAATTATAGACCGGTCAGCCTGACCTCAGTAGTGGGTAAAGTGATGGAATCAATTATTAAGGATGTCATAGCAGTGCATCTGGAAAATGGTGACATGATAGGTCCAAGTCAGCATGGATTTGTGAAAGGGAAATCATGCTTGACAAATCTTCTGGAATTTTTTGAGGATGTTTCCAGTAAAGTGGACAAGGGAGAACCAGTTGATGTGGTATATTTGGACTTTCAGAAGGCTTTCGACAAGGTCCCACACAAGAGATTAATGTGCAAAGTTAAAGCACATGGGATTGGGGGTAGTGTGCTGACGTGGATTGAGAACTGGTTGTCAGACAGGAAGCAAAGAGTAGGAGTAAACGGGTACTTTTCAGAATGGCAGGCAGTGACTAGTGGAGTGCCGCAAGGTTCTGTGCTGGGGCCCCAGCTGTTTACATTGTACATTAATGATTTAGACGAGGGGATTAAATGCAGTATCTCCAAATTTGCGGATGATACTAAGTTGGGTGGCAGTGTGAGCTGCGAGGAGGATGCTATTAGGCTGCAGAGTGACTTGGATAGGTTAGGTGAGTGGGCAAATGCATGGCAGATGAAGTATAATGTGGATAAATGTGAGGTTATCCACTTTGGTGGTAAAAACAGAGAGACAGACTATTATCTGAATGGTGACAGATTAGGAAAAGGGAAGGTGCAACGAGACCTGGGTGTCATGGTACATCAGTCATTGAAGGTTGGCATGCAGGTACAGCAGGCGGTTAAGAAAGCAAATGGCATGTTGGCCTTCATAGCGAGGGGATTTGAATACAGGGGCAGGGAGGTGTTGCTACAGTTGTACAGGGCCTTGGTGAGGCCACACCTGGAGTATTGTGTACAGTTTTGGTCTCCTAACTTGAGGAAGGACATTCTTGCTATTGAGGGAGTGCAGCGAAGGTTCACCAGACTGATTCCCGGGATGGCGGGACTGACCTATCAAGAAAGATTGGATCAATTGGGATTGTATTCACTGGAGTTCAGAAGAATGAGAGGGGACCTCATAGAAACGTTTAAAATTCTGACGGGTTTAGACAGGTTAGATGCAGAAAGAATGTTCCCAATGTTGGGGAAGTCCAGAACCAGGGGTCACAGTCTGAGGATAAGGGGTAAGCCATTTAGGACCGAGATGAGGAGAAACTTCTTCACCCAGAGAGTGGTGAACCTGTGGAATTCTCTACCACAGAAAGTAGTTGAGGCCAATTCACTAAATATATTCAAAAGGGAGTTAGATGAAGTCCTTACTACTCGGGGGATCAAGGGTTATGGCGAGAAAGCAGGAAGGGGGTACTGAAGTTTCATGTTCAGCCATGAACTCATTGAATGGCGGTGCAGGCTAGAAGGGCTGAATGGCCTGCTCCTGCACCTATTTTCTATGTTTCTATGTTTCTATGTTTCCTCAGCACTGCACTGGAGTGTCAGCCGAGATTTATGTGCTCACATAAACCCACAAACTTCTGACTTGAGTGTGCTACCCACTGAACCACGGCTGTAAAGGAAGGATTAAGCTTCGAGGTGAAATGCACCGTGTAGTGCAGTACTAAGCCAGAGCCAGCAAGTCCCAGATGCAGTCTGTGCTGCGATCAACGATCCAAACCGGAGAAGAAGTGGGAGTGTTGCAAATGGCCTCTATGTTCCTCGGCCATGGCGTGTTTTTTTAAAAATTCGTTCATGGATGTGGGCATCGTTGGCACGGCCAACATGTATTGCCCATCCCTAATTGCCCCTTGAGCTGCTTTCTTGAAGCGCAGAGGGCAGTTAAGAATCAACCCCATTGCTGTGGGTCTGGAGTCACACATAGGCCAGACTGGGTAAGGACGGCAGATTTCCTCCCCTAAAGGGCAGATTAATTTTTTATGACAATCATGGTCACCATTACTGGTACTAGTTTTTTATTCCCCAGTTGCCGAGGTGGGATTTGAACTCGCGTCTCTGGATCCTGAGTGCAGGCTTCTGGATTACTAGTTCAGTAACAACCACTATGCTACCGTAGCGAGTGAATGGGGAGGGATAGAAAGAGATATTGTGCACTTTATATGGTGCCTCATCACCTCTGTTGGGACTTCTCGTGTGTTACATACAATTCACTGCTGGAAGTTATGACTTCAGTTATGTAGGAAAATTTGGCAGCTTTTAGGAACAACAAAGGCAACAAGGTGACTGACCGGTTAATCTTTTGTTTGGGTCAAGAGCATTGTGAGAACTCCCTGCTCTACTAGGAGAATACCCCATAGCCAGGAACTTCCTACCCTTGATCATGACTCACGCTAGGAAGAATGTTGTAAACACTATGTAATGACTAGATTGTGGGTGACTGTAGCTAACAGGACAAACTAACCAAGGGCTTTGGTCAACCGAATTGATTGCTTGAAGGATGCAGAAAGTAATAATTTGCCTTCTTTGGACACATCAGCCCAAACTAATAAAGCCAGCATGTAACGGATTACCTCAGGATGAATATTGCTCAAAATTTTGGACTTGACCAAGACGCCCATTTAATTAACCTTGAATTTTCTCCACTTACCACCGGAAGACATTAATCTTAGCTGGGATACAGTCCCATGGGCACCAGTCATACTCAAGTGCCTTAGCTATTCCTTCATGGATGGAATAGCCAGCAAACTATTTGACCATGGTGGGGGGTGGGGGGGCGGCTGAGGTGGAAATCAAAGTCAAACCTGATCCGATTCTTGTATGCACATACCCAATTTCCTGGACAGTGATCAGGAGAGGAATTTCTGGCCAATTTTCCTTAAGCCAGGAGTACAGAACTAATTGAAACATCCTCCTGCCATCCTGGCTATGATCGGCTAACTTAGCAGAAATCAGTTATTGAATCTTGCTTTCATAGTTTGGTTAGTTAATGAGATGAGCTGGCAATGGCCTCCGACCATTCATTTGGCATACAACTAAGAAATGCACATGAAGGGAAGCACGGTAGCTCTGAAAGTATGAGGCACTGAATCAAGGGGCAGCAGCAAGCAAGATACATCCCCTTCAATTCTCCCACGTGGCAATTCCCTGCTCGGCCATGCGTCATCAGGGAAACATAGCTTCGGAAGGCAGAGAGGAGGGTGCAAGAGTCACCATGACATGATATGACTCAAACTTGGTATTGACTTGGGAGCAATGCATCGCATATACGCCAGGACAATCAAAAGGGGAAAAAAAACCTGCGCATTTCCCACGCGGTACTGACCTAAGCAGTGCACGTTGTTGTTGATGTATTCCCCCACCTCCCCCAACAGTTGGACTCCAGAATGCTGCACCGCTAGGTGTGTATTGTCAGGGAGGCTGATCACTGCCTGAACCACATCTCCCAGCCTCTGCTCCTTTTCCCTAAATGAAAAGAAAAAAAGACAATATATTTTTTTTTAATCATTTTGAAGACTTTCTTAAATTCTTTAAGCTCACTGGGCCCAATAGTGGAAGTCACCAGCCGTGAATGCTTGCACGAGATCAGCGGGACATGTCCAGCAAGCTTTGTCCCTTCACCTTCAATTTACTCTCAAACAGCTTCAACCAAGGCCAAAACTCTCCCAAGCAGATTTTAATTTTGAGGCTCTGCAGCCTCGCAATGTCTTTCCCCTTCAGCTGTCTCCGCTTTCCATTCCCCAAATTTTCCTGAAGGCATTGTGACTCTTGCTGGGGTGTTGTTCCACAAGTGCTTGCTGCCCTTCAGTTTTGCATCCACATAGCCACTTTAGACAGTGATCGCCAGCGGGATATTTGATCAGGTGGGAGTCCCACAGCCAAGCCTGATCCACTTCTCGCCCAACATCCATATACACGTACTTTATTTTTGCAGGGTGACTGGAGACCAATTGATTGCTTCTCCTTCCCAAACTCAAAGGCCAACCTAGTATTACATGCATTAGGGACCATAATGAAGATATTCTAATCCACATGGACCAGTTCTGCGCTGGATGAGGTAAATGGAGAGAACTGAGGAAAGTCAGGTTATTCTCTGTAATTAACACTTGCCTAAAGTCAAACCTGCGAGAGGACACCACCGCAGGTCGGGAGTATAAGAGCTGGAACATGCCACTACAGCTTGCAGCGCGAATCGTCTCAAGTGTGCGACGACTTTGAGGTGGGTGACTGGGTGACGTCATCAAGGCCCAGGCACAGTGGAGGAACGGGAAGGTCATAGCGGAAGTGCTGCAAATGAGGGTGCGGGGCCCAGAAGAGTCGAGGGCCCAGGGGCAGCACTGGCCAGCCCACACTGCGATATGTGCGCGCACTAGGTCCATGCAGCAGAGCAGGTATCCAGTCGTCCTGGTTAACCCTTGCCACTGGATAAAGGCTTAGCTCTGTCAAGCCCGTGTGGTGGCTGGTGTGCAACGGCCACCACACGTTAAAAAAAATCCACGCACAGGCATCTTCCACCCCTAGAGTTCAGGACTAGAATATCGGGTCCTTCATTGAAACACCTGTGAACTCATCCCTTTTGGCGTGGAAGCAAGTCATCCTCGTTCAAGGGACGGCCTATGATGAAAATCAAACCTCTACCTTACAGAAAATTGTGTCCCCCCCCCTCCAATATACCTCGGCACACGCTGTCCCTCCAAATGATGCACCATTCTCTAAAAGGAGGGACTTGCAGTTATATAGCGCCTTTCACAACCACCGGACATCTCAAAGCGCTTTACAGCCAATGAAGCACTTTTGGAGTGCAGTTGATTGAGGGATAAATATTGGCCCAGGACACCGGGGATAACTCCTCTGCTTTTCTTCGAAATAATGACCGTGGGATCTTTTACATCCACCCGAGAGGGCAGACGGGGCCTCGGTCAGTGCACCTCCGTCAGTGCAGCGCTCCCTCAGCCCGGTACTGGGAGTGTCAGCCTAGATTTTTTGCGCTTAAGTTCCTGGAGTGGGACTTGAACCCACAACTTTCTGACATCAGAGGCAAGAGTGCTGCCCACTGAGCCACAGCTGACACTGGGCTGGTGACTTGCTCCAAGCAGGTCTGTGACCTGAACGCATATACCCACTGATCATCAGAGCATGAAGATAGCAAACATCTCCTAATGGTTTGTGATTCTGTCAAGACAATTGCCCACACTGTGAGTTCCCAACCTCGTCAATGTTCATGCCCTCTGAGAGGCGCTTGCTCACAGGGAGGTAGGCAGAACGAGTGGAATCAAGTCTGCGAGTCTTGGCAGCCCTTGGCTACACCCAGAGAGAAGAAATTCACAAAATAAAATGGGAGAGGGGGTGGGAAAACTCAGCCAATGGTGCTTCAACTGATCTCAGCCCCCCAGGTTACAGAGAGGGGAAAACAAGTAATGTTCCTGCTCCCATTGTTATCCAGTGACCCATGGAAGAATGTGTTTATATGTGGATGTTAGACGAGAAGGGGACCTCCCCCGCGGGTTGGATACCCTGCGGACAAGTCACTATCTGGGCTAGCGTGTGTTTGATGGCTGTCTGGCTGTGGAACTGTATCCCACAAAAAAAAGGTGCATCACATTCAGCAACGCCTGAATGACTTGATGGAATGAGGAAGGTGGAGTTACTTCTGAGTGAAACCCATCGCTAAGCTGCCTGCTGCTCCCTCCCGGGACTGGCTGCTGGTAAAACCGATCCAAACTCAAACTCCATTGCGATAGGCTCCACATCGTGCCAAACTGCTCCGTGGATTTGACACTCACGGGTTTAAGTTTTTGACCAACGCCGTCATGATGAACAGCACAGCTTCCGTCTCCTCCCAGGCCGGGCTGCCTTCCTTCAGCGTTGAATATAACTGGAAAAGAACGATGCAATTGAGGCCCCAAAGTCATCACCTTCGTTCCCAAAACTATTCCAAACTCAACAGACAGTGGGACAAGGATTCAAACTGATGCAAGGCACATTTTGAACTGATGCCAGGAAGTTGCTTAAACAAAAAGAGTGATTAGCACACAGAGTTAACGTCCAAACAGGGCAGTCCAGACATTTAACAGTGGGATGCGGCGATGGTGTTTTTAGGGGATGGGGACGACACGGGACTGTGGGTGCCTGAATGGGTGAGTTGAATGAGACCGGTCTCCTGATCCATTTAGCGATTCTACTTTCTTTCTGATTTTCTTATTGGGCTGGATTTTCCGATTCTTTGCACTCCGGGTCTTGCCCCGGAGCGGCGTGACATTGTGGCATCGAGGTCTCCTGCGTCCGGTCGGGAGCTTCGGGTTGGATTTTGCGCCAGCTCTGGAAAGAGCTGTGCCGGGTGCGCGCCTCTCGTTGCGACGCTTGTCCGTGTTTTGACACAAACCCGACCCGTATGCCCGGAATCGGCAATGACCACCTGGGAAACCAGAGTGGTCCAGCCACGCCGCTGGCAGTGTCGAAGGTATTGCGCTGTAAAGGCAAGTGCGAGTGCTTTTTCTTTACATTTTTAGCAATTTGTGTTGTGGTGACGTGGGCAAAGGTTTGGGAATATTTTTGTGTTTTTTTTTAAAATAAAGGTCCGTCCGTCTCCCCCACCCTCTTCACCTCGCCCAAGATCTCTCTGAGCGCACACAGCCCAGCACTTTAGTTCGCGAGTTTCCCATTCTTGCGCCTCGAAAGTTGTACAGCGCCTTCCCTCGCGCTGCACACTCTAGCGCAGGGCCCAGATGGCGAAAATTCCTTAATAAAGCGCAAACTATTCCCGGCCGATAACTTTCCCACCCCACCTCCGTTTTCGCCCCGAAAATAGAAAAGCCTAAAATTCAGCCCATTGTGTCCTGGCCTGCATGGACCAACATAGAGATTTACGGCACAGAAGGAGGCCATTTGTGTCTGTGTCGGCCGAAAAAGAGCTACCCAGCCTAATCCCATTTTCCAGCTCTTGGTCCATAGCCCTATAGGTTACGGCACTTCAAGTGCACCTCCAAGTACTTTTTGAATACGATGAGGGTTTCTGCCTCTACCACCCTTTCATAGAAAATAGGTGCAGGAGTAGGCCGTTCGGCCCTTCAAGTCTGCACCACCATTCGATAAGATCATGGCTGATCATTCACTCAGTACCACTTTCCCGCTTTCTCTCCATACCCCTTAGCCGTAAGGACCATATCTAATTCCCTCTTGAATATATCCAATGAACTGGCCTCAACAACTCTCTGCGGCAGGGAATTCCACAGGTTAACAACTCTGAGTGAAGAAGTTTCTCCGCATCTCAGTCCGAAATGGCCTACCCCTTATCCTAAGACTGCGTCCACTGGTTCTGGACTTCCCCAACATCAGGAACAATCTACCTGCATCTAACCTGTCCCGCCCTGTCAGAATCTTGTATGTTTCTATGAGATCCCCTCTCATCCTTCTAAACTCCAATGTATAAAGACCCAGTTGATCCAGTCTCTCCTCATATGTCAGTCCAACCATCGCTGCACTCCCTCAATAGCAAGAATGTCCTTCCTCAGACTAGGAGACCAAAACTGAACACAATATTCCAGGTGAGGTCTCACCAAGGCCCTGTACAACTGCAGCAAGACCTCCCTGCTCCTATATTCAAATCCCCTAGCTATGAAGGCCAACATACCATTTGCCTTCTTTACCGCCTGCTGTAGCTGTATGTCAACTTTCAATGACTGATGTACCATGACACCCAGGTCTCGTTGCACCTCCCCTTTTCCTAATCTGCCACCATTCAGATAATATTCTGTCTTTGCGTTTTTGCCTCCAAAGTGGCTAACCTCACATTTATCCACATTATACTGCATCTGCCATGCATTTGCCCACTCACCCAACCTGTCCAAGTCACAGCTCGCCCCGCCATCCAGTTTAATGTCATCTGGCAGTGAGTCCCAAACCCCCCTCTGGGTGAAAAAAGTTCCCAACCCCCCCCCCCCGCCCCCTCTAAGCCTTCCACCAATTACTTTAAATCAACCCCCCCTGCTTGATAGGGTTTAATCCTGACTTACCCGCGAGAAAAACTCCGAAGCTCCAATGAGGAATATAACATCTTTCAGCAGGTCGGAAACCCGTAGTCTGAACTCAAAAAAATCATCAGTCTCATCCAGAACTCCCTCCTGTTAGAGAAACAGTTCAGTCATTGGAATTACCAGAGTTTGCAGAGAGATAATGATGCACATCATTCTCGACCTCACAGCCTCCCTTACTGGGAAACCACCTCAATTCAGCACCGTTTTATCCTCTCCGATGACAGACTGCACGGGGCAGTATGAGAAACACTAACCGTTCAAGCTCTGACAGCTTTTCCATTGTTGGTTTCAAAGTATTTTTCAAATAAAAAAATGGTGTGAATTTCCTACTCAAAAAGTGCTGACTTTGGAGAATAGTGCAACTTCCATTTTCGATTGCGGTGTCAGTATCGAGGAGTCCCAGGTAGGGATAGCACTGATAAGACGCAAAGTAAAGCTTTCTCGAGGTCCCTGATAAAGTGCAACATGTCCACTGACACCCGAGAGTCCCTGGCCAAAGACCGCCCTAAGTGGAGGAAGTGCATCCGGGAGGACGCTGAGCACCTCGAGTCTCGTCGTCGAAAGCATGCAGAAATCAAGCACAGGCAGCGGAAAGAGCATGCGGCAAACCTGTCCCACCCACCCTTTCCCTCAACGGCTATCTGTCCCACCTGTGACAGGGACTGTGGTTCCCGTATTGGACTGTTCAGTCACCCAAGAACTCATGCTAAGAATGGAAGCAAGTCTACCTCGATTCAAAGGGACTGCCTATGATGATGATGATGATGAAAGCTTTCTCGAACTCAAGTCTCACCAATGCACGTCGGCACAGACCCAGCAGTGCAGCCACTATTGTATATTTCCATTTCACGCACCAGCTATTCTGTAGCCTCTGAGCAAGTTTGTCAATTCAGTGCCAAATCAGAGGCCGTTTTGTGCAGTGGGCACCCCTAGTCCATAAGGAACGAAGTTGAGACCATCAAACTCATTTCACACAAGAACTTCACAGCTAGCAGCGTACAGAGCAATGTTCCCGTTGAGCCGAGCTGCGGCCTGGAGATCCTGCGGAGGCCGCTTGCCAGCTTTTGAATGGTTAAAATCACGCATGGGCGATATTCTCAATGGCCGCACTGCCCACACCCAAAAAGAAAATTGTGGGAGCATTGTACAGGAGACTTTCATCCCATCAGTCTGGGCTGGATTTGAACCCATATTTGTGAAGGGAAAGGCTAGTGTCCACTTTACCACCAACAATAAAGACTTGCATTTATACAGTGCCTTTCACGACCACCGGACGGTTTACAGCCAATGAAGTACTTTTGGAGTGTAGTCACTGTTGTAATGTAGGAAACCCGGCAGCCAAATTGTGCACATCAAGCTCCCACAAACAGCAATGTGACAATGACCAAATCATCTGTTATAGTGATGTTGATTGAGGGATAAATATTGGCCCCAGAACACCAGGGATAACTCCCCTGCTTTTCTTCGAAATAGTGCCGTGGGATCTTTTACATCCACCTGAGAGAGCAGATGGGGGCCTCGGTTTAAATCTCATCCAAAAGACAGCACCTCTGACAGTGCAACACTCCCTCAGCGCTAGTCATCATCATAGGCGGTCCCTTGAACGAGGATGACTTGCTTCCACAAGAGTTCACAGGTGTTTCGATGAAGGACCTGATCGATGTTCCAGTCCTGAACTCCAATTGAGGGGGTGGAAGATGCCTGTGCGTGGATTTTTTTTTAACGTGTGGTGGCCGTTGCACACCAGCCATCACACGGGCTTGACAGTACTACAACTGTACAGGGTATTGGTGAGGCCGCACCTGGAGTACTGCGTGCAGTTTTGGTCACCTTACTTAAGGAAGGATATACTAGCTTTGGAGGGGGTACAGAGACGATTCACTAGGCTGATTCCGGAGATGAGGGGGTTACCTTATGATGATAGATTGAGTAGACTGGGTCTTTACTGGTTGGAGTTCAGAAGGATGAGGGGTGATCTTATAGAAACATTTGAAATAATGAAAGGGATAGACAAGATAGAAGCAGAGAGGTTGTTTCCACTGGTCGGGGAGACTAGAACTAGGGGGCACAGCCTCAAAATACGGGGGAGCCAATTTAAAACCGAGTTGAGAAGGAATTTCTTTTCCCAGAGGGTTGTGAATCTGTGGAATTTTCTGCCCAGGGAAGCAGTTGAGGCTAGCTCATTGAATGTATTCAAATCACAGATAGATAGATTTTTAACCAATAAGGGAATTAAGGGTTACGGGGAGCAGGCGGGTAAGTGCAGCTGAGTCCACGGCCAGATCAGCCATGATCTTGTTGAGTGGCAGGGCAGTCTCGAGGGGCTAGATGGCCTAATTTTTATGATCTTATGACAGAGTTAGGTCTTGGTCCAGTTGCAAGGGTTAACCAGGATGACTGGAGACCTGCTCTGCTGCACGGACCTAGCGCGCACATATAATTGCAGTTTGGGCTGGCCCATGCTCTGCACTGGGAGTGTCAGCCTAAATTTATGTGCTCAAGTCTTTGGAGTGTGACTTGAACCCACAACCTCCTGATTCGGAAGGGAGTGCTCCCCACTGAGCCACGGCTGACACTTTGTCCAGTTTTTCACTGAAAGGACATAATGACCTGATGTCAGGTCCTGGTGGTAATTCTCAACAAACCACCATGCCCCCTTCCCCAAGCTCTGTCTATACAAACAATGGAAACTTAGACATTTTCAGACACGGGCGGAGGGGGTTTTGTGGACAGTCTCGGGAGAAGCTTTCGTACACAAGACTTTACATTTTTTGGGAGTGATGGTCTTCATCCTTTGCCCACTGCTCAGAGCTTATTGTGCACAAACCAACTTGCATGCCTATTTGCCCAGGGTGACATACGTGATCGGGGTCCATCTGCGAGTGGAAGGTGAGAGACTGAGTGAGCCTCTGGAAATACGGCCGGAAGATCTGGTTCACGGAGGGATCCTTCATCTTGTGGAGTGTTTCGGCCAGCCGATACCAGAAGTTGAACGTGATCTCCGCCACCTGCACAAACACAGCTTGATCATTAGAGAAAATGACAGCAAGCAAGACCAAACTTGCCTTTTGTTTTATTATATTTGTGGAGGTCAGGCACATGACAAGTTAGATACAGAATAAAGCGCACCCTAAGAAAAACTTGCATATACATTGTCTTTTATGAACTCAGGATGTCCCAAAGTGCTTTACAGCCAAATAAGGTACTTTTTGGAATGTAGTCACTGTTGCAATGTAGGAAATATGGCAGCCAATTTGCGAACAGCAAGCTTCCACCAACAGCAATGTGATAATGACCAGATAATCTGTCCTCAATGATATTGGTTGAGGGATAAATATTGGCCAGGACATCGGGGAGAACGCCCCTGCTCTTCTTCGAAATAGTATCATGGGATCTTTTATGTCCACCTGAGAGAGCAGACGGGGCCTCGGTTTAATGTCGCATCTGAAAGACGGCACCTCCGACAGTGCAGCTCTCCCTCAGTACTGCAATGAAAAATGTGCTCAAGTCTCTGGAGTGGGACTTGTACCCACAACCTTCTGAATCAGAGACGAGAGTGTGCTACAGCAGCTATCCTGGGTTTGATTTAATTTAATTTAGTGATTGCAGCTTAACTTTGAGGCAGGCTTCCCTCCTGGTCAGTGGGTTCAAGGGCCAACCAACAGCAGCACAATTCAAGACGTTATGAACCGGACAAGGTCAGTTCCTGGTCCTACTTTTTATGACTGACCTCATTTCCACTTGGTGTTCCATTCAGCATTTAGGTTCGCAACTAATGGAATGGGCAGAGCCTGATACCCACCCTGGAGCGGAGAGTCCAAGTAACAGGCAGTCCCAGCACATGCTACCTGCACTACCTGAGCTGAAGGCAAGCACTAACTCACCTCGTACTGCTCGTGTCCGACACAGTTTAAGATGAGGTTGAGAGTTTTGAGGTCGCCCAGTCCCTGTCCCGGTGAACGGATAACCATCTCCAACAGCGTTTCTGCCAGCTCGGTGAAAATCCGGCAATAGTTCAGAGCCCTGGAATACACAAAGACCTCAGGTTAGAAAGGATACGACTGGTACCAAAGTTCCCTCTATTGTCCCTTAAGCACTCAGCTCAGGTACAGCACGGGCTGAACTCCAGGATATAGTCAGTGTATTCACCGAGGCATATGAAAGCATGGGCCTTACGCTTAACATCCGCAAGACAAAGGTCCTCCACCAGCCTGTCACCGCCGCACAGCACTGTCCCCCCCAGTCATCAAGATTCACGGCGCAGCCCTCGACAATGTGGACCATTTCCCATATCACGGGAGCCTTTTATCAACAAAGGCAGACATTGATGCGGAGATTCAACATCGCCTCCAGTCTGTCAGTGCAGCTTTCAGCTGTCTGAGGAAAAGAGTGTTTGAAGACCAGGCCCTCAAATCTAGCTCATGGTCTACAGGGCTGTAGTAATTCCCACCCTCCTGTATGGCTCAGAGACATGGACGATGTACAGAAGGCACCTCAAGTCGCTGGAGAAATATCACCAACGATGTCTCCGCAAGATCCTGCAAACCCCCTGGGAGGACAGACGCACTAACAACAGTGTCCTCGCCCAGGCTAACATCCCCAGTATTGAAGCACTGGCCACACTCGATCAGCTTCGCTGGGCAGGCCACACAGTACGCATACCAGATACGAGACTCCCTAAGTGAATGCGTTATGCGGAGCTCCTTCGTGGTAAACGAACCAAAGGAGGACAGTGGAAATGTTATAAGGACACCCTCAAAGCCTCCCTGGTAGAGTGCGACATCACCACTGACAGCTGGGAGACCCTGGCCGCTGACCGCCTGAGGTGGAATGCGTTGAGGTCTTCGAGTCTCAACGCAAAGAGCGTGAAGAGATCAAGCGCAGACAGCGGAAGGAGCGCGCGGCAAACCAGTCCCACCCCACCCTTTCCCTCAACTACTGTCTGTCCCACCTGTGACAGGGTCTGTGGCTCTCGTATTGGACTGTTCAGCCACCTAAGGACTCACTTTTCAAGTGAAGAGACCCAGCTTGTTCATCCATTCCTGATATGTATATCCTCGCATTTCTGGTATCATCCTTGTAAATCTTCTCTGCACCCTCTCCAGTTCCTCTACATCCTTTTTATAATGTGGCGACCAGAATTGTACGCCAAGGTTCGATACAAGTTGAGCAAGGGACTGCCTATGATGACAGCATGGGCTAGATACACAATAAGGCTTCCTCTATACTGTCCCATCAGGTATAATGTTGGTTAGATACAGAGTAAAGTTCTCTTTGCTCTGCCCCAGAAATATGTCTTCACTCCATTCACTATGCAATCCAAAGTGACATTTCCATTTAACTCACCAGCCACCTGAGCGTGAATTTATCTTGAATTATGGACAGTTTAAAATATACCTGAACAGGAGTTGAACAAAACCAGTACAGCTCTAGACAAGATGAAATCACCTGTACCTACTAAGGCCTGTACAAATACATAGCACTTAGAGTCAGAAACAGGCCATTCGGCCCAACTGGTCTATGCCGATGTTTTTGCTCCAACCCTACTTCATCTCACCGGATCAGCCTATCCTTCTATTCTTTTCTCCCTTATCTAGCTTCCCCTTAAATGCTTCTATGCTATTGGCCTCAACGACTCCATGTGGCAACATGTTTCACATTGTCTCACTGGGTAAATAAGGGCAGCAGCTGCAACTACATCAGATATACGGCACAGAAACAGGCCATTCGGCCCAACCAGTCCATGCTGGCGTTTATGCTCCACTCGAGCCTCCTCCCGTCATTCCTCATCTAACTATCAGCATAACCCTCTATTCCCTTCTCCCTCATATGCTTGTCCAGCCTCCCCTTAAATACTATTCGCTTCAACCCCTCCCTGTGGCAGCGAGTTCCACATTCTCACCACTCTCTGGGTAAAGAAGTTTCTTGTGAATTCCCGATTGGATTTCTTGGTGACTATCTTATATTGATGGCCTCTATTTATGCTCATCCCCACAAGTGGAAACACTCTCTCTGTATCCACTCTATCAAAACCTTTCATCATTTTAAAGACCTCAATTAGGTCACCCATCAGCCTTTTTTCAAGTGAAGAGACCCAGCCTGTTCATCCATTCCTGATATGTATATCCTCGCATTTCTGGTATCATCCTTGTAAATCTTTTCTGCACCCTCTCCAGTGCCTCTACATCCTTTTTATAATGTGGCGACCAGAATTGTACGCCAAGGTTCGATACAAGTTGAGCATAACTTCACTTCTATCCCTCTAGAAATAAACCCCAGTGCCTGGTTTGCTTTTTTATGGCCTTGCTAACCTGTGTCACGACTTTGTGACTTGTGCATGTGTACTCTGAGATCCCTTTGTTCCTCTACCCCACCCAGACTCGCACCCTCCAAGTAATAAGTGACCTCCCTATTCTTCCTACCAAAATGTATTACCTCACATTTATCTGTGGCGAACTTCATTTGCCAATTATATAGCCATTCTGCATATTAGACAGTAAGTTTATTAATATTTTCCTGTAATTTGTTGCAGTCCTCCTTCGTATTAACTATCCCCCACAATTTGGTGTCTTTCACAACCACCTATGTCTCAAAGTGCTTTACAGCCAATGAAGTACTTTTGGAGTGTAGTTACTGTTGTAACGTAGGAAACGCGGCAGCCAATTTGTGCACAGCAAGCTCCCACAAACAGCAATGTGATAATAATCTGTTTTCGTTGTGTTGATTGAGGGATAAATATTGGCCCCAGAACATCGGGGATAACTCTCCCGCGCTTCTTCGAAATAGTGTCGCGAGATCTTTTACGTCCACCTGAGGGGACAGACGTGGCCTCAGTTTAAAGTCTCATCCAAAAGACAGCACCTCCGACAGTGCAGCGCTCCCTCAGCACTGCCCTAGAGTGTCAGCCTAGATTTTTCGTGCTCAAGTCCTTTAAAATAGAACCAACTTAGTGCTTTAAAATAGAATTATCAGAGCATTCAAATTAAATTACTATGATTGGATTAACTGTTTCTTAAGTGTGAAAGACCCAGAGTTACTTGTGATGCTTCGTGGGAGGTCTGAATACTTTGTGTTTTGTGCTGGGTGTACCATTCCATGAGCGTTTGTGGTGCTCAGTACCTCACCCTGGCACACGGCCAGTCTTCACATGCAATCCCGGACTGGGAAGCTATTCACTCACATGGGCATCACAGTAACACCCAAATCCCAGCCTCCCCCAATATCCAGACGTGTGGACTTTCCAGCAGGAATTACTGGCTAGAGATCGGGAGTGGGAAGCCTGACTGATCTTTCCCTGGCCACAGGGACATTGAGGCTGCATATAATGACACCACTATTCTCGGCCAGAATGGATGTGATTGGGTAATTTCCCCAGTCAATCATTGCTGTGAGCGACTGGGATTGATCACACACGGAATTTGTATCATATATCTATCCTCCACTCACTGCATTTCGCTGGAGAAATAATCCAGCTTTTATCGGGAGACGTTGCTGTAGTTTCGGTCATGAGTTCTGCTTGCTGTAATTTGTGGAGACTCTCATTAACTAGACTCTGCAGACTGTTTGCTGCAGTGCGTTGTTAAAATAGACACTATTTGCTGTAAAATAGACTGTTTGCTGTGAGTCCTGCCGCAAGTCCCGTCCTACTTTCAGCTCATTATTGACTCCGCAGTGTCAGCCAGACACTTTGCCTAAATACTGGCTTGGATGCCAATAGCTTACCAAACACAGACCTGGGATCAAACCTGCCTTGACCAGCAGATCCCTCAAGGGGGATCCTTAAAAGCAATTTCAACACCATCAAATACGTTCAGTCAAAGCGTGAAACCACACTATACGTACTTGTCCATGTCCTCGCAGGCAACCGCAGTGTGGTAAGCCTCCTCCAGTGCAGTCACACCTTCCTGTAGCTGCAGCGCCAGCCGTAGACTCTCCTGCAAGCCTTCGACTGCATACAGTGCTGCACACACGCAGTCGCTAGCCACCTCGTGCAGGTTTGATGATGTCTGGTTGTGCCTCTGAAATGCAGGGACAGTTTTTCTTTCAATATCTTTGTACATTTGCAGGTGTTAACAGTTTCATTATTTTCTTGATTATATCATATCCCGCTCAAAAAAAAAAATACACAAAAGAAAAACTCGCATTTACTGCACGCATCTCGGAATCATTCCAAAGCATTTCACATACAAACAAATGCCCTGAAGTGCAGTCATGGTTAAGCAGGCACACATGGCAGCCAATTTGTGGGGAACAAAACCTCACAAATCAACGACGAGGTGAATGACACGGTGAAGCTGTTTTTGGTAGTACTGGTTAAGGGAGAAACGTTGGCCAGGACACCGGGAGAACTGCCCGTTCTTCTTTGAAAAGCGCCCTGCCATTTTTAATACCCATTGACCCGGGATAACAGGCAGTCAGGTTTAACATCTCATCCAAAGAATGCCACATACCCTCGGTAGTGAGCTGGACTGTCAGCCGTCAGTCTGGATTGTGTGCTTCGGTCCTTACGTGGGTTTCCAAAGGAGACAGAGTTGGCTCCAGGTTAAGTTCCCAGTGAGTCACCA
The DNA here is from genome assembly GCF_044704955.1 of Pristiophorus japonicus. Taxonomy (NCBI): domain Eukaryota; kingdom Metazoa; phylum Chordata; class Chondrichthyes; family Pristiophoridae; genus Pristiophorus; species Pristiophorus japonicus. The sequence continues at coordinate 87,457,052 of NC_091995.1, forward strand.
CATCAGCAGTAAGAAAACACTAAAAACTGCAGCTTCCCGATGGTTTAACGGGTAAACAATGTTCCCTCTAATTTTTTTTTTACCCATTGCGGGCCCTTTAGGTTTGCTGTAGCTGGTGAGCGGCATGCGTGGGACCCAATGATTGATTTGTGGCCACTTGGCCTCGCACCTCCACAAGGGGAACATTGTGGGTAAGCGCTTTCTGTGGCACGTGATAGTGATGTACCACCAGGAGGGCCTATGGTTTAACTCTGGTCCTGTACTGTTAAATTAGTTTGATCCCAAGGCTCCTGCACCCAATCTGCATCCAGTGATGCCTGCTAGGAGTGCTGCCTACAGTCTCAAGGGCCCGTGGTTGAGTAACCCACTGACTGGCAAGAGCAAGGTGGTTGTTTGATCCAGGCTAACTACGCGCCCCCCCCACCCCACCCATGCCTAGGGTTGATGTTCACCTCTGATCAGGCTCAGTGGTTTTCCTACTAGCTTCCATCCCCTCAAAGACATCAACCATTTCAACAAAAATAATACAAAAAAAAAGAAAAAAAAGTTAACGATGCTTCAAACTGTTCAGTACGTACCCCGCCCTCTCCCAATGTCTCCTCCTCTTGTGATGGCGCTGATTCTTGCTGGGGTGTCCGCTCAACCAGCAGGCCTCCCGCAACTCACCCAAGGACTTGTTCCTCGTGTGAGCACGCGGAGACCATCTCAGACCTGGTATTCACAGCACACGCACTCTCCTGGAGGGGTTGCTGGATCGCAGGAGCTCTGGCTGATTTTTCCCCTCACTAAGCTGGGGCACTGGGGTAACCCTGCGTTGAGATCAGTTATTTCAGCACAAACAACAAAGCGCCTTCCAATTGATCTGGTTTTAGTGCGACACTAAACGATTCACAAGAACATAAGAATGAGGAGCCATAAGTTCAGCCGTGATCTTATTGAATGGCTGATCTTATGGTTCCTTTAACCTCTCTGGGCCACTAGAGGAGCTCCATGGCTAATTTTCAAATGAGGTCCTGATGCAGAGTCCCTATTTTGCCTCCATTAGTACTCAAGGGCGTTTCCCTAGACCATCCATTAACCGAAGCCAACTGCTCCCTGCCTCCACCCCACTCCCCCTCCCCCTCCCCCTCCCCCTGCGTGGTGTATAATACAGGTCACTGGGATGTGAACCAGAACAACCAGAGGACAATCCTCCACCCGCACGGTGAAACCGCCTGACCACTGATCAACTCCTCCCCTGCTATCCCCACCACTGACTCCGCCAAGAGGCTCATCCAATTTGTGTTGCCTCCTGCAACGGGACCCCTCTCGAACCAGTATAAAACCCACGCATTCCCTGTCAAATGCTCGGGCATGGGGCAAGTTCCTTTAATAAGAGGAGAAAAGCCAAGCTCTGTTAGAGGCAACGTCAATACAGGCGCAGTCAACGAGACCTCAAACAAACCGGAGCACGGAAACAATCAACTGGGATTAAAAATTGCAGAGGCCAGGCAAAAGGGCGAGGGTGATGTGATGTCACCAGTTTCCCAGGTTGGCAGGACAAAAGCAACACAATGCCAACTGGAGAGGAGTTATCAACAGAAAAGACAAAGGCTGGCCTTGAAGCCACGTTAAACTGCCAAATGCAGCATTGTGCCACAGGGAACACAAGGTCCCCAGTTCGATTCCCAGTCAGGGAAGGGTTGGCTGATCTCACCCCTGGTTGGGATGCTGCACTGGTTTCAGCTCCGTGGGCCGGAGGTGGGACTCGAATTTCTGGCTGGGGGTCGTTCCGCTTTGGAGTGTGAGTGAAAAGAGCACCAGGCTCGGTTGTGAAGCACTACTCTGTCAAATAGCCTGCCGACAATAAGCAGCCTAGGCTCACACATGAAGAATGGACCAATAAATGAGCTCATGGCACAATGGCCGGCACCCTGGATAAGAGCAGGGCCCTCAGGAGTGGAGGGAAGAAATGGTGGTTCTTGAAACTGGAGCTAATGATTCTACCTCTAGCTCTGGTCCTTCTCAGTCAGGCTCAGCAGATTCACAATTAGACCCCCAAACGGTACCACAGCACTGCACATTTCACTTTTTAAAAAAAATATGAATTAAAAGCCATCTGCGGCAGTTTTTAATCCTCTAACCAGAATTTAACTCATTTGTTCCTGTTCAAATCCTCGGACAGGAGAGTTCATCTGCTGGAGAGCAAGCAGCTAATGGGATCTCAAGGCAACATCGATGCAGGCGCGGTCAATGAAGCCGTAAACAAACTTGAGCACAGTTCCAATCAACTAAAATTAAAGAATACAATAGAGGCCAAGCAAGGACTGATAAGGATGAGAATGGTATGATGCCAAAGGGCACAAGTTCCCCCAAGTTGGCAGGACAAGGATGGCACAATGCCAAAAGGAAGACTTGCATTTATATAGCGCCTTTCATGACCACCGGAAGTGATTTATAGTCAGTGAAGTACTTTTGGAGTGTAGTCGCTGTTGTAACGTGGGAAACGCGGCAGCCAATTTGCGCACAGCAAGCTCCCACAAACAGCAATGTGATAATGACCAGATAATCTCTTTTACCTGCACCCGAGAGAGCAGACGGGGCCTCGGTTTAACATCTCAGCCGAAAGACGGCACCGCCCTCAGCTCTGCACTGGGAGTGTCAGCCTAGATTTGTGTGCTCAAGTTCCTGGAGTGGGACTTGAACCCACAACCTTCTGACTCAGAGGCGAGGGTGCTGCCCACTGAGGAAGAAATGTTGGCCTTCTGGGCAATGCACCGTGTAGATTTTTTGGGTGCACGGCCCCTTCTACGCGCTGTGTGGCATTCAAATTTCCGCGCACGTGTAGTTTTTCTATTCAAAGGCCGGTGACCGACCTGTGCTGAGATCTCCACACCGCTGTGCGTTGCCTGGCTCAACGAGAACATTGTTTGTGGGTAAAGGTGCTGCCATACTGAGCAGTTCACATTTCAAAATTCTCATCCTTGTTTTCAAATTCCTCCATGGCCTCACCCCTGCCGATCTGTAATCTCCTCCAGCCTCACAACTGCCCCCCCCCCCCCCACCCCAGAGATGTCTGCGCTCCTCTAATTCTGCCCTCCTGAGCATCCCTGATTATAATCGCTCAATCATTGGTGGCCGTGCCGTCTGCTGCCTGGGCCCCAAGCTCTGAAACTCCCTGCCTAAACCTCTCCGCCTCTCTTTCCTCCTTCAAGACACTCCTTAAAACGTACCTTTTTGGCCAAGCTTTTGGTCAACTGCGCTGATTTCTACTTATGCGGCTCGGTGTCAAATTCTTAGCGCACAATACTCCTGTGAAGCACCTTGGAACGTTTCACTACGCTAAAGGCGCTCTATAAATACAAGTTGTTGTTGTTGCACAAAGCAGTCTGTGCGGAGTTAACTGATCACAGGGGCATGAACTGCAATCGGGGTGCTACAATGCCCTCGGCTCCCCTTACTTTGTGGGGAGGGGAAAGGAGACAGGGTTCCTGGCTCTCGATTGCTGCCCATGCAACGGCACCCAGCAAGGGTCAGAGACTTCAGAAGAGGAGCCAAGGAAATTGGGCAGAGTAAAAAGGACAGGCAAAAGTCACGGGGATGCTGGAATTGCTCTCCCAATTAAAACCGGGGCTCCTTGTGGTGGCGTAGTGCAGATGCAGACACTGGGAAGCCAATTGGCTGCTTAGCTCATACTCACGAGAACCTGAAAGAGCGCCACCAGTAACTGGCTGTTGGCAATGTGGTCGGTGTGCAGGATGCCCAGGTTAATCCAGCTCATCAAACATCGGAAGACTTTAATCACCAACTTCTCATCGTGACTGCAGCGCTCCATGTATGCCGTCTGAAAAAATTCCCCGGGTGCAACATCAAGTTTCTCACCAACACAAACACTGTACATCCCAATGCGTTTACCGCCAATGAAATACTTGTTGAAGTGTAGTCACTGTTGTAATGTAGTTCAGCCATGACCTTATTGAATGGTGGAGCCGGCTCGAGGGGCCAAATGACCTACTCCTGCTCCTATTTCTTATGTTCTTAAATATGGCAGCCAAATTGCGCACAGCAAGCTCCCACAAACAACAATGTGACAATGGCCAAATAATCTGTGTGATGTTGACTGAGGGATAAATATTGGCCAGGTCACCGGGGATAACTTCCCTGCTCTTCTTCAAAATAGTGGCCGTGGGATTTTTTACGTCCACCCAAGAAAGCAGACAGGGCCTCGATTTAACAGCTCCCTCAGTACCGCACTGGCGGTGTCAGCCTAGATTTTTGTGCTCAAGTCCCTGGAGTGGGCCTTAAACACACAATCTTCTGAGCCATGGTTGATTGGCCAGTGCTTCGGTTACCTCTATTTTCTATGCACATAGGGACACGTGTGCACATGTACTGCAGTTAGATGGAATTCACTGCCCACATTGACTCACCAGTAAGCCGATCACCATGCTGGCATGGTATGCCAAGTCCTCGATGACCTCAGTCCTTCGATTGGTGCCAATTCGCAGCGAGCGGCTGTGCACCTCCTCCGGGAGCACTGTCAGAATCTCTAGCAAGAACGGAAGCGCCGATTCATCGTTGCCGTACCTGCGAGACACAGCGCGTGCAGGGAGATCAATTGCACCGGCTTCACACCGAAAACAAACCAGCAGAGAGAGACAAATGCATCAGCTCATTCTATAACGGTGCAAGTCTGGGGCTCTAGGCGGAGAAGTGTGTTGCATCCTGCCGCGAGGCCTAGATTTGGATTCAGCGTTGACTAGTGGGGCAAACCTTTCCTCAGCCATGAGTCTCCTTTGTGAAATGAGTGCACGGACACCGCAACCCACTTCCCAGCGGACACTGTTGCACGTCACAAAACTAGCAATGAGATAAAAAGGAACAGAGGGTACTGGAAAAACACAGGAGGGCCATCAACATCTGAGAGACTCCCAAGATTTTGGTCATCCCTCCAAGCCTCTCATTTTGCTCCTTGTTCATTCTCCTCATGTCTTGAGAACCATCAATGCTGTCTAAAGACGAACAAGTGCACAGCAATTCATGCCCCGTTTACATCGATGGAAGTGAACATCAATGACGTGAATGAGAGAGGCCTCACTCCTTCCAGCATCGCCTGGTGCCTACCTGTAGCAAATTCTAACATCCCTCTTTCCTTAACCACAGTCGGGGCAACCACTGTGGGAGAATAGGAGGGAGGAAGGGGAAAAAGAGGGAGAGACACACCATTAAAATACAAAAACACTCACTTCTCGATTAGCGTCTGGACACAGCTCTTCCATGATGTCATCTGTATGGCGAGGTCTGCAACAGCGAGCGCCAGCTGGGATGCAAAACAGAAAAGACAGCAAGGAATTACTGTTAATAAAAGCAGCACCAGAGAGAGAAAATTTGGGGTTAATCACCAGTGTACTCAGGGCAGCAGGTCGTCACGAGCGATCCATTTTTTGTTTGGGTTTTTTTTTTCTTTTGAACGCCACTGGGACCAAGGCCCAAGAATACAGCGAGCAGCCGACATTAGCGTAACTGCTCGATAGCGGCCCCCGAGGGCACCTGGGCACCAACACACCCTTCTGGCATCGCGCTGTGCACAAGCAGCAACCCTCTGGTGCAAATCTCCTCAAACTAATGCCACATTTTCCTGCATTATCAGATGCTCCTTGCTACCGACTAGTGTCCTTTACTGGGTTCCCTTGAAATCAGGATTCAGATCCTCCAGCCTTTGATTGGGTACCACACAGGAGGCTAACGGATAAGATTAACGGGCACTGATTATAGGGGAAGGGTAGCAAATTGGATTTAAAATCTAGCTAGCAGAAGGAAGAGAACAAAGTGCAGGAATTGCAGGAATTTATAGTACAGAATCAGGTCATTCTGCCTAAATGTTCCATGCTCCACACGAGCCTCCTCTCACCCCTCTTCATCTAACCCCCATCAACATATCCTTCGACCCCTTTCTCCCTCATGTGCTTATCTAGCTTCCTCTTAAATGCATCCATGCTATTCACCTCAACCACTCCTTGTAGTTCTACATTCTAACCATTCTCTGGGTAAAGAGGTTTCTCCTGAATCCCTTATTAGATTTATTAGTGACTATCTTTATGGCCCCTAGCCTTGGAGTCCCTCGGAGTTAAAGGCAGTTTGTTACAGTGGTTGAAAGCGGGTAGAGGTGTCTCACAGGGCTCTGTTCGTGGGTCATTTTTATTCATCGTGTACAACAGTGATTTGGATCCAGGCCAAGGAGGAAGCGGTGCCCAAAGTTGCTGATGATACTGAAGCAACAGAGGCATAGTAAACAAAGCCTTGCATTTATATAGTGCCTTTCACAGCCACCGGATGTCTCAAAGCGCTTTACAGGCAATGAAGTACTTTTGGAGTGTAGTCACTGTTGTAATGTGGGAAACATGGCAGCCAATTTGCACACAGCACTGTGATAATGGCCAGATAATCTCTTTTTTTTTGTTATGTCATGTTGATTGAAGGATAAATATTGGCCAGGACACCGGGGATAACTCTCCTGCTCTTCAAATAGTGCCACAGGATCTTTTACGTCCACTTGAGAGAGCAGTCGGGGCCTCGGTTTAACGTCTCATCCGAAAGACGGCACCTCCGACAGTGCAGCGCTCCCTCAGCACTGCACTGGGAGAGTCAGCTTAGATTGATGTGCTCAAGCCCCTGGAGTGGGGCTTGAAACCACAACCTTCTGGCTCAGAGGCCACAGCTGACAACGGCGAGGGGGCGGGATAAGAGAGGGATCCTTTCAACAACCCTGGTAAGCTGCAGTGCCCCCTGCACGGCCTGCCTCCCCAACGCACAGCCCTTTCAAATTTTTGCACATGCACGGTATCTACGACGGAAAAGCCGGTGAGCAGGACTGCTCAGATCACTGTGCGGCCGCGCAGCTTTGTGGGATTGGCTGGGACCTTTATACCCACCGTGAGAGCGGGACAGGAAGCTGGGACCCAAGGGTGGAAAGCCCACACTCTCATTCACTAAAGCACACGGCTCCTACCTGTGTGACGATGGCCTGGGACAGGTCCTTCAGACTCTCCAGGTGGGTGAGCAGTGAGTCGCGGAGCGAGGAGTGCATCGTGGGGGGCAGCTCGTAAAAAGAGTACTGGATTTTCATCTTCATGGTCTGGGCGGCGAAGTAGCACGACTCGATGTCACGCTGGAGACGCAGCAGCTGGTCGGAAATCTGCCACGAAAACATCTGGCCAGAAGAGAAGAGAAGCGACAGGAAGTTGGTTAACGTTTTCAAAACTGTAAAATTAAACAGACCCTCAGGACATAGTGGAAACCTCAAGTATTGATTCAATCAAATGTGCATTAGATAGATTTCCTTCAGAAAATTACATTTGGTGATATATTATGCAAGCAATTTGCGACGAGACGCATGGTGTGGATAGCGAGCTCGGGAGGAACAGGTGCCTTTGGGCCGGTGGTTCCCAAAGTTCTCCACCACTGGGGGCTTTCCTCACCTCATCTCTGGGTCTGGTGTAGACTCGTCGATAGGGATCGATTGCTGTGATTATCACATCACGCGATGGTAAAAGGCAAACTCAAGATAATTCCACATTCCAGCCATACTCCGTGTAAAGAATTTATTCTAATCTTAACTTTATTTTGTTTTGTGAAATTTGTATCCTCTAGTTACTGTCTCACTGCCCAGTGGAAATAATCCATCGCTATTTAGCTATCATAACCTTCAAAGACCTCGATCAGATCACCCGCCCCCCACCACCCCACCAATCCTCTCAGCAGTACTGAGGGGAAAAAGATAGAAACGTACAGCGCAGGAGGAGGTCATTTCGGCTCATCGTGTCCGTGCCGACCGACAAAGAGCTACACGGCCCTCGGTCAGCAGTCCTGGAGGTTACATATAAACCAATGGCAGAAAGGCAATGAACACCCAGCGCAACCAGTCCGCCTCACACAACTGCAACACCCCTTATATTGAAACATTTTACACTCCACCCCAACTGGAGCCATGGGATCCCCTGGGAGAGGCAAAAACCAGATAAAAACCCAGGCCAATTTCAGGAGAAAAAAATCTGCATAAAAAATTCCTCTCCGACCCCATCCAGGCGATCGAAACTAGTCCAGGAGATCACCCTGGCCATATTCGATTCCCTGTAGTACTTATCTTTATATCTGCGCCGGCCAACAAAAGGTCATCCAGTCTAATCCCAATTACCAGCTCTAGGTCCGTAACCCTGCAGGTTACGACACTTTAAGTGCCCATCCAACCATCTCTTAAAAGTGGTGAGGGTTTCTGCATCCACCACTCTTCCAGGCAGCGAGTTCCAGATCCCCACAATCCTCTGAGTAAAGAAGCACACCGCCACTCACAACCCCTCTAAACCTTCCACCAACCACCTTAAAACTCTACCCCCTTGTAACAGACCCCTCCACCAATGGAAATAGACCTTTACTGTCCACTATATCCAGGCCCCTCAATATTTTGTACACCTCAATGAGGTTTCCTCTCAACCTTCTCTGTTCCAATGAGAACAAACCAAGCCTATCCAATTTGTCCTCATAATAGAGGGCATTGTAGCGGTCGGTATGGAGTGTTGAAATTCTGATAAGTCAATGTAAAACAGCTAGACTTTCATTCCTAATCATTTACCATATGCAAACCAACACAAGCCTGGACCATGTGCCTATGAATCACACATTGTTTCACTGAAACACCTACTTACCGACTTCTGGAATTCACCCAGCCAGGCAGAGGCCCTCTCTTTACCCTGTGGGTCTGGATGATGGTACAAAGCTTGAACAGCTTGGTAGACCGAATCTAAACTGACCTCCCCCTCCATCCTGCGACCTGGAATCCAACAGTAACAAAACGGGTAGGTTATTACACGAGCTCGTCACGCAAACGCTTTCCTCCTTCAGGGGGCATCGTACCTTGCTGCGTGGAATGCTCCGGCCTGACCAGGGCAGTGCAGGAGTGATTGGCTTCCGGGGTTGTACTGATCCTTCTCGGTAACCACCCTCTTATCACCTGAGCAAAAACTGGCATGGCACGGACTCACCCTCCACACGGGGACAAAACAAACAAGTGCCCCCTCGCCTGCTGTTCCTGCACTGTGCAACCAGGCCAGCCATACTTGATTCAGGAAGATTTGAGCATTTGTATTTGTGCATACCGTGAAGCTTCATGGTCAGCCTTGGCTCAATGGATAGCACCTTCGCCTCAGAATCAGAAGGTTGTGGGTTCAAGTCCCAGAGACTCGAGCACAAAAATCTAAGCGGACACTCCAGTTTTGTGCTGAGGGAGTGCTGCATTCTCGCCTTGCAGACTAAATGGATCGAGGGGTATGGAGAGAAAGCAGGAATGGGGTACAGAAGTAGCATGATCAGCCATGATCATATTGAACGGTGGTGCAGGCTCGAAGGGCCAAATGGCCTACTCCTGCACCTATTTTCTATGTTTCGGTTTCTTGCGGATGAGACGTTGAACCGAGGCCCCGTCTGCTCTCAGGTGGATGTGCAAGATCCCATGGCACTATTTCGAAGAGGAGCAGGACAGTTCTCCCCGGTGTCATGAGGCCAATATTTATCCCTCAATCAACATAACAAACAGATTATCTGGTCATTATTGCTGTTTGTGGGAGCTTGCTGTGCGCAAATTGGCTGCCGCATTTCCTACATTACAACAGTGACTACACTCCAAAAGTACTTCATTGGCTGTGAAGCGCTTTGGGATGGCCGGTGGTCGTGAAAGGCGCTATATAAATGCAAGTCTTTCTTGTTTCGGGGCCACATAGAAAACTGCACCCCATGTTTCTGTAATTTGTGTATGTGTCAAGTTACTGATAGTAACAGGTGTTCAGATTCAAGATTTCTTTACCAATGAGCAAACAGCAAACCTTTCTGAACCTCCAGGAAACTTAAAACAGAACAGACCAGCAAATAACGAGCAAGCATAAAGAGGATCTTGGCCTCATGGCTGGATTTCCAGGGCTCAACGCTGGTGCTCCTGGGGCTACAGGTTGGACACCCCTGTAGGAATATATCAGGGGACCAAACACCGATTGGACTCATAACAAAGCTCTCAAACACACACATGCACTCCCGCAGTAGGGACTCGCATGCATATACCTGTCCAGATGCAGCAGAGTGCCATGTACACATAGTTATCTGCAGTGGGGCCCCACACACACACCTGCACGGGTACAGCAAGACCCCACATCCTCACATACACACACCTGCATAGGTACAGAGAGACCTTATGTGCTCACACACACCTGCACAGGTACAGCAAGACCCCACATTCTCACACACACACCTGCACAGGTACAGCAAGACCTTATGTGCTCACACTGGTACAAGGCCCCATGTGCGCAGTTACCTGCACAAGCGCAGCAGAAGCATCTTTAGCTTTAGTGAGCAGTGTTTTTTTTGGGGGTAGCCAGTAATCTATGTCAGTGACCAGATTACTGTACCTTACACACAATAAGAAATAGCTGGTTCCAAGCTGCAAGTCAATCCAAGAGGTACAAGTGGTTTATGATATCAAGCCCATCGATTGAATTACATTCTCATAATTCAACGCCATTGTTACCAGTGTCAATATTAAAGGTTGCCGTCAACATAACTGAAATTATTGACATGGTCACAGTGCCAAAGCACGCAAGAGAAATTCTTTATAGTCCGATAATGGAACCCTTGACCTAAGTGAGCACAGAACAGGCTGCAAAGTGTCAGTGTGTGTAACGTGCACACTAAGGCTGTGACTTCAGCTGTCTCCTCCCCCTCAAAAAGACTACCACGTGTCTTTACTTGAGCCTGGCAACATGGGCCTTGTGTGGGAAGGCGGAATGGAAGGCTGCAGTTCACTGTGAAATCCAAATAGTCCCCAGGGTCAGAAGGTAGGGAGTGAGGTGCCGCAGGGATCAGTGCTGGGGCCTCAACTATTTACAATCTATATTAATGACTTGGAAGAAGGGACTGAGTGTAATGTAGCCAAGTTTACTGATGATACAAAGATGGGTGGGAAAAAAAATTGTGAGGAGGACACAAAAAATCTGCAAAGGGATATAGACAGGGTAAGCGAGTGGGTGTTGGTCGTGGATCAGCCTGCAGAAACTCACCATCCAGCCTCACAACACGATGAAGGGTCACTTGGGCAAGCTACGACACAGCCTATGCTGGTCCCAAGACAATGGAAGAGTGCTGGCAAAAAATAAATTCAAATAATCCTGTAACCAGACAATTCTTCACTAAAAGCCCACTAATCACACTGGTGGAAGTATCCCTGGAGAACATAAGAAATAGGAGCAGGAGTAGGCCATGCAGCCCAGCGAGCCTGCTCCACCATTTAATAAGATCATGGCTGATCATCGACCTCAACTCCACTTTCCCACCCGATCTCCATATCCCTTGATTGCCCTAACTCCAAAGATCCATCTATCTCAGCCTTGAATATTTTCAGAGACTCAGCAACCACAGCCCTCTGGGCAGAGAATTCCAAAGATTCACCACCCTCTGAGTGAAGAAATTCCTCTCATTTCTGTCTTAAATGGCCGACCCCTTATCCTGAGACTGTGACCCCCGGGTTCCAGACTCTCCAGCCTCCCTGCATCTACCCTGTCAATCCCCTTCAGAATCTTGTATCTTTCAATGAGATCACCTCTCATTCTTCTAAACTCCAGAGAGGATAGGCCCATTCTACTCAATCTGTCATCATAAGACAGCCCTCTCATCCCAGGTATCAAACTAGTGAACCTTTGTGTGCCGCCCCCAAGATGTGCAGCATAGCACTGAATGCACAACAGAAGCAAATGGCTCCGTACAAAGGGAATCTGGTGATAGTCAGGCTGTTGGAGCAAGCTTTCCGACATCATGAAGAAAATACAACTAAAACCTTGTGATCTATGAACACAACCAACCTCCACCCCTGACGAGCAGCTTATCTGAACTCAACAGATTCAATGCCCTAATGACATTCTATTTACTATACAGACACTGCTGGTCTTGTGTGCTGGAGGCTCTTGATGGACTATTTCCATCCTGCCTGGACTCATCAGTCACAGCACCATGACCACCTCACACTGCCAGAGCTGTAGCATTACCAACACACAGACATTCAAGCTGGACCCCCTTTACTCGATGTGAACGAGTGGGGTTTCAGTAACGAAATATAATGTGGCCCTTGCAACATCATATGGTCCTTTACAATGTCACATTTCCCTATGCTGGAGTTGGCCTTTTCAAAACTGTAGTCCATTTGACACTATTTTGCCAGTCGTGGCAGCCCTTTCTCAAATGTATTGGCCCGCCTCTATATCCATAAATATCCTACTTCCCAAGTTGTCTCCATTTTTAACAGCCCAATTAATTCTGCATCGATTGCCTTTTGGGGCATTGCATTTTACACCCTTATGTTCCTGGTTCTAGATTTCCCCACTACAGGCATGCCCCCTCTAACTTGCCAATTCTCCTTAGTTAAAACATCTCAATTAAGATCACCCCTTAACTTCATCTCGACAGCCCAGGATTTACCAGCCTCCCAATGTCACCTCTCTTCCCTGTAGGTGGCAACTTTTGTTGACATACAGTTCAATGGGAAACGGAACCTAGCAGTAGGCCATTCAGCCCCTTGGGCTCACTGCATCATTCGAGCAGATTGTGGCTGATCTATACCTCAATTCTATTTACCAAACTTCGTTCCATATCCCTTGATACCCTTACTCAATAAAAATCAGTCGATCTCAAGTTGGGGGGGGGGAGAAAGAAAGAGAATTCCATATTTCCACTATCCTCAGTGAATAAACGCTTTCTCTCCTTAATGGGCTGAGTCTAACTTTAAGGTCGTGCCCTCTTGTTCTTGATTTCCCCCATCAGAAGAAATGGCTTCTCTGTATCGATCTATTGAATCCTTTTAACATTTTAAACACCGCAACAACTTGTATTTATATAGCGCCTTTAACATAGTAAAACGTCCCAAGATGCTTCACGGCAGTGTTATAACGACAAAACAGATACATGTGACACTGAGCCACACAAGAAGAAATTGCGGCAGGTGACCGAAAGCTTGGTCAAAGAGGTAGGTTTTAAGGGGCGCCTTAAAGGAGGAAAGAAAGGTAGAGAGATTTAGGGAGGGAGTTCCAGAGCTTGGGGCCCCATGCAGCAGAAGGCACGGCCACCGATGGTTGAGCGATTATAATCAGGGATGCTCGATCAGAACAGTCAACTTTCTAAACTCACGGCAATACAGGACAAGTTTATGCAACCTGCTCTTATAATTTGAATCCCTGGTATCATTCTGGCAAATCTGCTCGAAGGTAAATATAGTCTTCCTGAGGTGATATGCCCAGAACAGAGCCCAGTACTCCAGATGGGCTCTGACCAAGGCATTGTATAACTGAAGCATCGTAATCTTTGTATTCAAGGCCTCTTGAGATAAAAGCGGTTAGCTTTTTTTGATGCACCTTGTGCACTAGCTTTGAGAGATTTATGCACCTGGACATCCAAAGCGCTTTGTTCCTCCACAGTTCCTCATCTTCCACCACTGATGGAAAAAAATCTGATTTGTGAGCTGGGGGCCTCGGCAGCTGAAGGCACGGCCACCAATGGTTGAGCGATTAAAATCGGGGATACTTAAGAGGGCAGAACTGGAGATGCATACTTATCGAAGGGTTGCAGGGCTGGAGGAGTGAGGGAGCGAGGCCATGGAAGGATTTGAAAATAAGGATGAAAATTTAAAATTGAGGCGTTGCTGGGAGCCAGTGTAGGTCAGCGAGCACAGGGGGTGATAGGTGAATGGGACTTGGTGCGAGTTAGGACACGAACAATGAGTGTATTGAAGGTTAAGATAGATAGGTTTTCGGGCACAAGGGGAAATCAAGGGATATGGGGACTGGGTGCGGAAAGTGGAGCTGAGGTTGAAGATCAGCCATGATCTTAACGAATGGTGGAGCAAGCTCGAGAGGCCAAATGGCTGTATATTCTTATGATCATGACCCTAGCTCAGAGGGAAAGCTCCACTGCCCCATTAAAAGGCCAATGAGCCTGTAGGCAAAGACACTGGAGGCAGAAGCCGGTTGCTGGATGGCAGACAGAGAGGAGAATGGGAGGGGGAGGGGAGGGGGGGGGGGGAAATCAGCAGCATTGGGGCATCGTGATACCAAGGCAACCAGAGAGGGAATGGGATAGAAACATAGAAAATAGGTGCAGTGGAGCTGCACTCCCTCAATAGCAAGAATGTCCTTCCTCAAGTTAGGAGACCAAAACTGTACACAATACTCCAGGTGTGGCCTCACCAAGGCCCTGTACAACTGTAGTAACACCTCCCTGCCCCTGTATTCAAATCCCCTCGCTATGAAGGCCAACATGCCATTTGCTTTCTTAACCACCTGCTGTACCTGCATGCTAACCTTCAATGACTGATTGATGGGGAGAGAGGTCTTACCAAGGCAACGGCAGTGCCACAGCAACCAGAGGGGGCATGGGATGGAGGGGGTGATACCAAGGAAACACTAGAGCCATAGCAACCAAAGAGGGGGCATAGGATGGAAGGGGTAATACCAAGGAAACACTAGAGCCATAGCAACCAGAGAGGGCATGGGATGGAGAGAGTAGTCTTAACAAGGCAACGGCGGTGCCATAGCAACCAAAGAGGGGGCATGGGATGGAGGGGGAGGCGGTGATACCAAGGCAACACTAGAGCCATAGCAACCAAAGAGGGCATGGGATGGGGCATTGATACCAAGGCAACGCCATTACCACAGCAACTAGAGGGGGCATGGGATGGGAAGAGTTGATACCAAGGCAACCCCGAAACCATAGTAACCACAGAGAGCATGGGATGGGGGGGGGGGGGGAAGAGAGGGCTACCCTCACGACCCGTTTCTCGAAGGTTCTAGACGTTTCCAGGCCCAGGATATGATTAATAATGCACGCGCGCCTTGTGCAGTAGGATGAGCCCTGGTGAGCAGGACTTCCTCTTCCTCTCCCCCCAGCCCCAGGCTCACCCCGCCGTGTCTCTCTCTCTCCCCCGGGGCCCGGCCGCCGCTCTCCCGCTCCCGCCGCACCAACCGTTCGGCTCCGCTTGCCCCGCGCCGCCTGAAGACCGCGCCGCCAATGTCCGCCCCCCCTTGCCGGCAATCACTCCCCCGCCATTGGTCGGCGCTCCGAGCCACTCCCCCGCCATTGGTCGACGCTCCGACATCCTCCATCCGTATTGGTCCGCGTAGCCTGACTTCCCCCAACCCCTGCCATTGGTCCACGGCACCACCCCCCCCCCCTCCAATTGACGCGCCCTCGCACACCACCCGCCAATTGGCGAGGAGTCGGCGCCCGCCGCATTCTCATTGGCTCGCGCCCGGCAGCCCCCGCCCCACCACCTCCTGTTCATTGGTCTAGCCGCGAATGATGGACGGGCCGCACTCCCTTCCTGTTGGCCAGCACCGACGTCAAACAGCGCCCCGCCTCCTTCGAGACCGCCTGTTGCACAATGTGAGGGTCTGCGGGCACAGGCTCTCCTGATCATTGGGGAGGGGTGAGAGATGGGGAACTCGGGGGAGACGGATCACGGTCATTTAAGCCTCCCTACAAGGTACATCCTTGGAGTGGATGATCTCCTCATCCCCAATAAACCGGTTCACAATCCGCATCCAATGCCACATCTATGGTGCGGGGGGGGGGGGGGGGGGGAGTAAGGTCACAACTTGGGCTGGGGCGCAGGCACTTCGGCTGGGGGAGGCAACACTTGCGCAGGATATTTAGGCACTTCGGCTGGGGGAAGGCAGTACTTCGGCTGGGGGAGGCAGCACTAGCACTGGTGTAAGGAGGCACTTTGGCTGGAGGAGGCAGCATTTGCGCTGGGGTACAGGAGGCACTTCGGCTGGAGGAGGCAGCATTTGCGCTGGGGTACGGGAGGCACTTCGGCTGGGGGAGGCAGCACTTGCGCTGGGGTACGGGAGGCACTTCAGCTGGGGGAGGCAGCACTTGCGCTGGGGTAAGGGAGGCACTTCGGCTGGGGGAGACAGCATTTGCACTGGGGTATGGTACTTTGGCTGGGGGGAGGGATGCACTTACATCAGAACATAAGAAATAGGAGCAGTAGGCCATACGGCCCCTCAAGCTTGCACCACCATTCAATAAGATCATGGCTGATCCGATCATGGACTCAGCTCCACTTCCCTGCCCGCTCTCCATAACCCCTTATCCCTTTATCGGTTAAGAAACTCTGTTTCTGTCTAAAATTTATTCAATGTCCCAGCCTCCACAGCTCTCTGAGGCAACGAATTCCACAGATTTACAACCCTCTGAGAAGAAATTTCTCATCTCAGTTTTAAATGGACGGCCCCTTAATCTAAAATTATGTCCTCTAGTTCTAGTCTCCCCCTATCAGTGGAAACATCCTCTCTGCATCCACCTTGTCAAGCCCCCTCATAATCTTATACGTTTCGATAAGATCACCTCTCATTCTTCTGAATTCCAATGAGCAGAGGCTCAACCTACTCAACCTTTCTTCATAAGTCAACCCCCTCATCTCCGGAATCAACCTAGTGAACCTTCTCTGAACTGCCTCCAAAGCAAGTATATCCTTTCGTAAATATGGAAACCAAAACTGCACGCAGTATTCCAGGTGTGGCCTCACCAACACCCTATATAACTGTAGCAAGACTTCCCTGCTTTTATATTCCGTCCCCTTTGCAATAAAGGCCAAGATTCCATTGGCCTCCCTGATCACTTGTTGTACCTGCATACTAACCTTTTGTGTTTCATGCACAAGTACCCCCAGTTCCTGCAGCAGTTTGCAATCTTTCTCCATTTAAATAATAACTTGCTCTTTGATTTTTTTTCTGCCAAAGTGCATGACCTCACACTTTCCAACATTATACTCCATCTGCCAATTTTTTTCTCACTCACTTAGCCTGTCTATGTCCTTTTGCAGATTTTATTGTACCCTCCTCACACATTGCTTTTCCTCCCATCTTTGTATCGTCAGCAAACTTGGCTATGTTACACTCAGTCCCTTCTTCCAAGTCGTTAATACAGATTGTAAATCGTTGGGGTCCCAGCGGCACCCCACTGGTTACTGATTGCCAACCCGAGAATGAACCATTTATCGTAACTCCCTGTTCTCTGTTAGTTAGCCAATCCTCCATCCATGCTAATATGTTACCCCCAACCCCGTGAACTTTTACCTTGGCACTTGCGCTGTGGGGCAAGGGACATCAGCTGGGGGAGGGATGAACTTGCGCTGGAGTACGAGACTTTGGCTAGGGGAGGGATGCACTTGCGCTGGGGTAAGGGACTTCGGTTGGCACTTGGTGGCTTCTGGGGAGATCTATCCTCTGTGGCTTCTGGAAGTCAAAGTTGATCGAGTTACAATTTGCGAAGTCAGTGAGAACTTGGGCTGGGCGGTTCCAGTTGCACAGTCCAGAGAAACTTCAGGGTGTGGCTTATCCTCTAAGGGGACCAGAGACAAGAAGCTGCCATTTTTACAGTACAAAAAACGCATCCTTTCTATAGTGCCTTTCACGACCCCCAGACGTCCCAAAGCACTTTACAGCCAATGAGGTACTTTTGAAGTGTAGTCACTTGTAATGTGGGAAACGTGGCAGCCAATTTGTGCACAGCAAGCTCCCACAAACAGCAATGTGATAATGACCAGATAATCTGTTTTTGTTATGTTGATTGAGGGATAAATATTGGCCCAGGACACCAGGGAGAACTCCCGTGCTCGTTTTCAAAATAGTGCCATGGGATCTTTTACGTTCACCTGAGAGCGCAGACGGGGCCTCGGTTTAATGCCTCATCCGAAAGACGGCACCTTCGACAGTGTTGCGCTCCCTCAGCACTGCACTGGGAGTGTCAGCCTAGAATTTTATGCTCAAGTCCCTGGAGTGGGACTCGAACCCACAACCTTTTGACTCGGAGGAGAGTGTGACACCTCAGTGAACTGTGTTCCCATCCGGCAGTGCCGGAGCAGAGCTCGGAACGGGTAGGAAGTCAGGCGGCACAGCCGGCAGCGTCCAGGGCTCAGACCGAGAGAGGGGAATGGCCAAAACCTCACTGCATCACCCATTATCTGGGGCTTCACGCTGTGGTGAATGGGGAATGATAATTCACCAGCCTCATCCCTGGACTCACCTATAAGGCTCTTCATCTCAGGGTTGTACCTATAATAGTTGTGTCTTCTTCGTTTTCAGTCACTGTGCCAATTATGATGAAATTCTTCCACGAAGCCTTGAGCTTGTCGTTATAAGCGGGAGTCTTTGCTCCCCCGGAGGCTCCATTTTGAAGAACAGTATCCACTGCAACAGGCTTGAAGTCCATCTGTGCTACGTTGGTTGGCCTCAGTACACCACCCTGAGTAAAGTCAGTATCGTTAATCAGTCACCCCATTACCGGAAGGACGTGATTGCACTAGAGAGGGTACGGGTTTGTTTTCTTTGGAACAGGCAAGGCTGAGGGGAGACTTGATTGAGGTGTATAAAATTATGAGGCGCCTAGATAGAGTGGATAGGAAAGACCTATTTCCCTTAGCAGAGAGGTCAATGACCAGAGGGCATAGATTTAAAGTAATTAGTAGAAGGTTTAGAGGGGAGTTGAGTTGAACTCTTTTCACCCTGAAGGTGGTGGGTCTGGAACTCACTGCCTGAAAGGGTGGTGGTGGCAGAAACCTATATCGCCTTTAAAAGGAACTTGGATGTGCACTTAAAGAGCCGTGACCTACAGGGCTACGGACCAAGAGCTGGAAAGTGGGATTAAGTTGGGTAGCTCTTTGTCGGCAGGCACGGACACAATGGGCCAAATGGCCTCCTTCTATGCTGTAAATGTCCATGATTCTGGTAAGTGTGTGTATGTGGTGTTGGATCAGAACAGGACTGGACATGGCTGTGATGCCCCCCTCCGATGAAACAGTGACTCCTGCTGGAGTGGTGCGTGGCCATCAGGTAAGGGCAGAATTGGGCTCCGCTGCCATGCTGCCCACAGCCGAATAGCTCGGCTCCTAGTAGGACGGCTACTTGGGGAAAAGGACTGGGAGGCTGTCAGGACCGGAGAACTTAACCCAAATAAGAATCTTCAGGATTGTGTCTTGAGGAAGGGGGAGAAAATACAGCAATGGATAATCTTTTCTCTCTGCAGTAAGCATTATCCTGTTGCTAAATAAATTGTGTAAATGTGGGTTTTTAAAGTGAGGAGGCTCACTTCTGAAGAGCATGGTCCAGTAACGGTCCCAACGTTGTCACATATCTCACGATCAAACAAGATGAATGGCTGTGACTAGATGGGATTAAAGGGATCTTTGCATTTGCGATGTCAAGTGGTCGTGAAAGGCGCTATATAAATGCAAGTCTTCCTTTTTCCCTCATTAAATTTTAGGCCATAATTTCAGTCAGCCACACACACACACACACACACACTTGTAGTCAGCCCGACACACACATGCACACTCACAGCCAGCCAGATGCACACACACACACACTGACATCCATCTGCACATTTAATGTGGAACGACGTGATTGGGGCCCAGGAGAGGCGAGGGCCCAGGGGCAGCACGGGCCAGCCCACACTGCGATATGTGTGTGCACTAGGTCCGTGCAGCAGAGCTGGTCTCCAGTCGCCTTGGATAACCCTTGCCACTGGAACAAGACCTGGCTCTGTCAAGCCCCGTGTGGTGGCTGGTGTGCAACGGTCACCACACGTTAAAAAAATCCACGCGCAGGCATCTTCCACCCTTCAGGATGTAGTTCGGGACCTGGAATATTGGGTCCTTCATTGAAACACTTGTGAACTCAGCCGTTTTTTGGTGTGGAAGCAAGCCATCCTCGATACGAGGGATCGCCTAAGAAGAAATGGACACATTCCGAAATTCGTTCATATCATCAGGCACAAGACGCCGGCCGGAAAAAATAAAGAGGCAGGTCACAGATCGTTTCAGGCAACTGACATTTTACTTCTGAGTGTCCCTTACTGATTGCATTGATACCTGCATAGACATTTACAAAAAAGAAACAAAGTAGAAGTCATAAGTGAGAGAATAAAAATTAAACAATGATGCAAATAAATGCGACTTAACAAAATGGAGACAGACGATTCTTCTAATGACACTGAAAACGAGAGCACCGAAAGGAGTGAGGTACCCGTTCCCACCGAGTGGGTATTATGCACAATATTGGCAACTTTGTATCTCTGACACGAGTTTGTGCGATTATAGCCCGTGCGTTCACCTACGCGCCTGCCTCTTCCCGTACATGTTCCAGCTGATTATCTTAAAAACGCTCTGCTCAAAATGCGCTTAAGAAAAAAATTCTACGCTGGTTGCTGTTGTTCCCATTTCACTCCGACATTAAAAAGAGCTGGGAGTTGCAATCGGGAATCATTGACAGCAGTGACGATAAACATGAAAGGGAATGGCAGAGGGCATGAACTGCGGAGGCACCAGCTTTGCAGAGAGACAAAGTTCAGTAAGATTTCAATCCTGAAATCACCTTACCATGTAGGAATTTATATTTTTTGAAGGTGGACTCTGAATAATGTAATGTTCTTCAGCAGTTTGCTGGAGTGTAAGAGATAAATCGGCAGCTACATGTTCTTGAACTGGGACTTTATCAACTCGAGGATTTTGAAAGAACGGGCCACATTTTGGGGGGGAATTTGGCCCAGCTCCCAGGACAAACCAACAGCACATGTAGACTGGTGAATTATTGTTTGCTGTTCTGTGCAGCGGGGAACCCAGGGGAGTGGCTGATGTAGAAAGCACCATTCGACATCACAGCTGAACCCGATCATGACAGCCACACACACACACACACACACTCGTGTACGCACGTACACACGGGCATTTTCCAGCAGCTGCCACCTGGGTAACCCTCAGCGGCCACCTGGTGGATCTTTCCCCTCTCCAGCCCAGTGGCTGGCCAGCCCTGATCCACCACCCTGGGTGAGACCAAGCCATCCCTGCACAGGCTCCGCATCATGTCGGTAACATTTCCTGGTCTACTCTCTGCCTCAAATAGCTGAGCAATTAAAAGGGCCGATCACATATCATTTCTAAATGGCCTTTCACCACCTGGTGTGGCAGTTCTTTAATAGCGTTTGACGTTAACAAGAGAGCTATAACGTACACAGGATGAAAACTGTCAGGCAAGTTGCCTCCTCAGTTGGAGCGAGTATCAGCACTCCTGCCTCGAAGTGAGAGGGCGCAGTGTTCTAATCCCGCTCCGGACAGTTCCGACTGTGGCTCGGAATTCAGCGATACCTGTGTCCTTTCATCCCCCTTCCTCATGGTACGGGTTGCAGGAGCCCATGTATAACCCTCCCGCTGTGCCGGTGCACAGTGGAAACGAGTATGTGCCTCTGGCGACAGAGGACCTCCAGGACTGTCAATCAGCTTGCAAATCCTTCCAACAGGGTTGGTATTTGAACGTGCTCTACCGTGGTACCTCGATTGCCCACACCAGCCTCTCTGTGGGCTCTCTGAGCCAGTTGCCAAGCCTCAGGTTGTGTGCTTTTATGCTGTGGTTGTCCACGGGGAAATGTCCAGGGCCAACGGTCTGCCTTGATTTAACCCCGTCAGTTCGGTTAGCACTGTCCCACAACTAGTTACGAGTTGTAATGATTTACGGGCACAATCTGCGAACAGCAAAATGTTGATGTGACATGAATTAAAATTTGACACAAAACACACTTGTTTCCAGAGGTGCGCCGTGGAGGTAAGTGTGTGCTCGTCTGATTGAGCACTGCAATCATATCGTGTGGTCCTTTGGTTACACCGCTCTTTGGAAAACACCCCTTGCCAAAATAAATCGTCCTACTCATTTCCTTTTACATATAAAGCATCACAAGGAGGGCCCGTTGCGATCCCTACCGAAATCCAGGGTTTCAGTTCTACATTTTATCAACTATGATAACAATTTTTGCAAATATCACAATAAATTATTTTAAATGCGATTGTCGTTTAATCATTGTTAAAAACCAGTTCTTAATTCAGTGTCTGTTGACCTAGTTCAAGGATTCGAGATTCCTAGCTTTTATTTCCTTTTTGGGGTGTAGCTCTCCTGCCAGGCCGCCCTGACGTCTCGTAGTAATGGCTTCAAGGAATTGTTAGTGTAATCGAACATGTACAAAATACAGTATAAATACCACGGTCTTAGACCCACCCCCTGCCCCTAGCTTCTGGTTAGCCAGCCATTCACATCCGCGCCAACGCACGTTTTTCTCCTGGGGACTCTGTTGTGGTGAGGTTCGCTCCGCTACGCTGAGGTCAACACCGAGCGGTTGGTTGTCAGAAATGTCTCTCAGGGACATTTTAGGACCGTGAATATAAAGTGGGGTAGGGGCGAGCGGGGACGAACTCCTCTCGGTTTAACGGGTAGCGAAACAAGTGCATTTGTGAAACAAGCATATACAATTTGGTAAAAATACCAAACACAGGAAATCGCCACAAACACTTTCACAATGTTGCTACACACAGCGATCAGAGCTGTGCAAAGTACAGATAAGGGAGGCAAGGGTTACGGGGAGTGGGCAGGAAAGTGGAGTTGAGGCCATGATTGGATCAGCCACAATCTTATTGAATGGCGGAGCAGGCTCGAGGGGCCAAATGGCCTACTCCGGCTCCTATTTCTTATGTTCTATAATTCCTAGACGTGGCAACAGATTTGTCTCAATAGCAGCGCTTATTCAATGTAAGATTCCTCCCTCACCCTGGACTTTTCTCCCTCAGTCAGTGAATTTTGTTCCAATTGGGGGTCAGTAGGATTCAGTTTGTGTCAGGGTGATCCCAATTAATCTCACCCCCACACACACACACAGACTGCGATCAGCGAGGGCTGTTCCCATCATGCAGAAATGGAATGCTAGCTAACCAGAGGCCAGTTTAATTAAAAAAAAGTCAGTTCCATCTTTAATAACTGCATTTAAGGCACCAGCTTCAACAGACAGAGCTTGAATTTAACAGCGTCTTAAAAACCGAGAATGATTGGGATAAAACATAGCAGCCATGGGGATGGGGGGGGGGGTGGTGGGGAGAGGGAATGTTTTTTTTCCAAACTATACAGATTAACCACAAATACTGCAAGTCAGAAATAAAAAAATAAATATGCCAGGAGGCCAAAGATGGGTTCATATTTAATAGGTGCGGGTAGGTCACGAAAGGTTTGCACACAATTGGATAAAATAATCTGGCTTATTGCAGCTTTCTGTTTCTCTACACCTAGGCTTGATGGTTGGCCAAATGTGAAGTTGCTGGTCTGCTGGGCATTTTCTGCCTGTGGGGAGATTCTTCTAGCCGCTTACTGGGCCCTAACTGAACTGAGTTTTTAAAATAAAGATTTGGAGGAGACAGCTCTCGTTTCTTTGTTAATCGCCGGTGATTCAGATTCAGTACACTGAATAAACCCAGCGACGGCAAGAGAAATAGCTCGGGTCATTTCAGTGTGACCCTGAGCTGGAGGATCAGCTCTCAGAGATCCTCGAAGCACTGCACCTTCAAATGGCAGGAACTGACACTGACATTTCTACAAACCTTCACTCTGCTCACTTCCCAGCACCTGCCAGCCTTTGTGCATTGTCTCCTCAGTTCAGCCATGAACTCATTGAATGGCGGTGCAGGCTCGAAGGGCCGAATGGCCTACTCCTGCACCTATTTTCTTTGTTTCTATAACGGTTGAACTGCTCGGTGGTACCCAGCTTCTTATAGCTACTATTTGTAAATTCTGCTGTTCTCTCACTAACCCGGGGGGGGGGGGGAATCCCCTCTCCCTGCTGGGCCAGCTTCAACCACTCTGATCAGGTGCTGATTGCTGAATGCAGTTCCCCGATCCAAAGGTACCAGTGATGTTATGGGTGTGACACTGCAAGAAGGCTATAGTAGAAGTGGAGAGGGGAGGAAGCAATGCCGTCCCTAAAACAGTGTTAATATGTTTCAAGTATCATTTGTACCCCTGGTTTTAAAATTGAGCTACAAAGGGAATGCATCATTGTGCACAGTCAAAGGGTCTGAATGTTCTGCACTCATGCTCTCCTCTGCCATATTTTCCATGTAACTAGGTACAGAGTGTCTGTGCCGCAATCAAATCTGGGATCCCTTCCTCTCCATTTATCCACTGGGCTTTGAATGAAACACTTCTTCCTCAGTCATGATCTAATTGGCAGAAGAATCAAAGGCGACATGAGGAAAGACTTTTTTTTTTTAAACACAGCGAGTGGTTAGGATCTGGAATGCGCTGCCTGACTCAATCGTGGCTTTCAAAAGGGAGTTGGATAAGTACCTGAAGGAAAAAAAATTGCAGGGCTACGGGGAAAGGGCGGGGGGAGTGGGACTGGCTGAAGTGGTGAGGCCACACCTGGAATACTGCGTGCAGTTTTGTTTTTCATATTTATGAAAGGATATACTTGCTTTGGAGGCAGTTCAGAGAAGGTTCACTCGGTTGATTCCGGGGATGAAGGGGTTGACTTATGAAGAAAGGTTTGTTAGGTTGGGCCTCTACTCATTGGAATTCAGAAGAATGAGAGGTGATCTTATCGAAATGTAGAAGATGATGAGGGGTTTGACAAGGTGGATGCAGAGAGGATGTTTCCACCGATGGGGGAGACTAGAACCAGAGGGCACGATCTTAGAATAAGAGGCCGCCCATTTAAAACTGAGAAGAGGAGGAATTTCTTCTCTCAGAGGGTTGTAAACCTGTGGAATTTGCTGCCTCGGAGAGCTGTGGAAGCTGGGACATTAAATAAATTTAACACAGAAATAGAGAGTTTCTTGAGCGCTAAGGGGATAAGGGGTTATGGGGAGCGAGCGGGGAAGTGGAGCTGAGTCCATGATCAGATCAGCCATGATCTTATTGAATGGCGGAGCTGGCTCGAGGGGCCGTATGGCCCACTCCTGCTCCTATTTCTTATGTTCTAAAGTGCTCTTGCAGAGAGCCGGCATGGGCCGGATGGCTTCCTTCTGTGCTGTAAGCGTTCTATGATTCTAAAGCACGTGAAGTGATCACTTACTTTTGTGCCCTGGGCCACCGATACCTTGAGTTTATACAGAAAGCTGCAGCAAGTTTAAAACAAAAAAAGATTTTCATGACCCCACTTGCACCTGTGCGTTACAGGCCTGGGACACTCGGGAATAACAACTGTAAAGCTCCCAAGACGAGCGTTCCCTCCTGCCCCGGCCCAACCAATACCTCCCCATTTGCCGATCGTGCCTAAGGCTGGTATTCCGCCCCCCCACCCCCCGGGTTAGGTGAGGGAGTTCACTGCAGTCCTGCAGCACATCCCAAGTTTAACGTGTGAAGCTGTAGTTGTGTACACTGCGTCACTCATGCGGGGAAACGCAGAATAATCCGAAGAGTAAAATGGCTCTTTACAGGGGGGGGGGGAAAAATGGCTTTTTAAAAATAGTTAATGCTAAGTTCAAGCCCTGCCTCTTACATGCACCAGAATTCCAACGGTAAGTCCCTTTCCTTTGCATTGTTGTTGCATTTTGTTGTTTTAATTTAAAATCAGCCCCCCTTGACACAAATGAATAAATAATGAAAGTTGACGCACAAAAAAAAACAGTGCATACGCACGCCAAGTCCTTTAGCAGAACGGATGTTCGAGCAACCTTGGGTGTGCAGGATCCTCAGTGTTTCTTTCCCCTCCCTTTTGCTGTGTTGGGCAGGTAGAATTACTACATTTAGGGCGTTTTCTTTTCCAAATTGAAGAGGGCGAGGATGTCCACCATCGCTCGGATGATGTGTCCGCCGAAACGATGAGCATCCTTTCAAAAATTTAAAAAAGGATTGAGTCAGTAGTGTTAGAGTCGTACATTCCCCCTGCACCCCCCGGCCTTCTGCAAGTAATTTAGCCTCAGTGCTCGCCACTTGCAGCACACGTCGTTCTCCTGGACAATCATGTCTGCCTGAACCCAATTCATTCAAGGTCTTCTGTTTGTCTGGTCGCGCTGACAACATTTCAAGTTCTCATCCTTATGCTTAAATCCTTACCGCCTCTCTGTACCTCAAGCCCAACAACCCACCCCCTCATATTCTGACGAGGGAGCGTGCGCTGTCGGAGGTGCCGTCTTTCGGATGAGACATTAAACCGAGGCCCCGTCTGCTCTCTGAAGTGGACACAAAAGATCCCACGGCACTATTTCGAAGAAGAGCAGGGGAGTTATCTCCGGTGTCCTGGGGCCAATATTTATCCCTCAATCAACATCACAAAAAACAGATTATCTGGGTCATTATCACATTGCTGTTTGTGGGAGCTTGCTGTGCGCAAGTTGGCTGCCGCGTTTCCTACATTATAGCACTAACTCAGCAGAGCTGGTCTCCAGTCGTCCTGGTTAACCCTTGCCACTGGACCAAGACCTAGCTCTGTCAAGCCCGTGTGGTGGCTGGTGTGCAACGGTCACCCCACGTTAAAACAATCCACACACAGGCATCTTCCACCCCCTTCAATTGGAGTTCAGGACTGGAATATCAGGTCCTTCACTGAAACATCTGTGAACTCGTATGGAAGCCAGCTTACTCGTTCGAGGGACCGCCTGGGATGGGGTCAACACTAACTACACTCCAAAAGTACTTCATTGACCGTAAAGCGCTTTGAGACATCTGGTGGTCGAGAAAGGCACTACATAAATGCAAGTCTTCCTTTCTTGTCCATCCCCCTTTGCCCCACTATTGGTAGCCAGCCAACGCTCTGGAATCCCCTCCCTAAATCCTTCCGCCTCTCCCGCTCACTTCTCCTCCTTTGAAGGCTTTTACAGTCGCAAGTAGTTGTTGTTGAGACGAGGGCTACTCTGCACACCTCAGCACAGCGCACAGGAATTCCAGGCGCAGATCTGACTCCCATCTACTCTGTGGCGCAGCACATACAGGCTCCAGTCTGCTTCATCAACACGGCTCCTGGGGAAACTCTCGGCCTCGGCCCATAAACCCAGAATACCAACAGCAAGCTGCAGAGTGGGACAATGCAGTGTTCATTCCAATAAATTCCCTCGCCAGCAGATTTTGAATGACATCGGGGACATTAGGGTGATCTTCCAAAGAGAGAAGAGGGGTTAAAATCTAGGATGGTGAATCAACCCCTCACCCAGGCTGCGCAGAAATTAGTCAGGAGAACACTGCCACTAAAAGGCTGTCTGCCTGCTCCCTCAGACTGCCGATAATATGGGTACAAATGAGTGACCCGAAACAGAGAGGATAAACTGTGAAAATGAACAAAACACCAGGTACACATTGTATAAGAGACTAAGTGGATTGGGCCTATACTCTCTGGCGTTTAGATGAATGAATGAGCAGTGATCTCATTGGAGCGTGCCTGCTGGTTGCCTGATAGCCCGGGTGGGAGGCCCAGTCCGTTCTGTGGCATCGGGACGACAGATTCTGTCCAGAGATCAAGAACAGCCAGTAATTAGGAAGGACAATGGCATATTGGCCTTTATTGTAAGAGGGTTGGAGTACAAGAGTAAGGAAGTCTTACTACAGTTGCACAGAGCTTTGGTGAGACCACACCTGGAGTACTATGCACAGTTTTGGTCGCCTTAGCTGTGCAACGAAGGTTCACTAGATTGATTCCCGGGATGAGAGGGTTGTCCTATGAGGAGAGATTGTGTCGATTGGGCCTATACTCTCTAGAGTTTAGAAGTATGAGAGGTGATCTCATTGAAACATACAAGATTCTGAGGGGGATTGACAGGGTAGATGCTGAGAGGCTGTTTCCCCCCGGGCTGGAGTGTCTAGAACCAGGGGTCACAGTCTCAGGATAAGGGGTCGGCCATTTAGGATTCAGATGAGGAGGAATTTCTTCACTCAGAGGGTTCTGAATATTTGGAATTCTCTACCCCAGAGGGATGTGGATGCTCAGTCAAGGCTGAGATCGATAGATTTTTGGACTCGAGGGGAACCTAGGCATATAGAGAAAGTGGAATTGAGGTTGAAGATCGGCCATGATCTTATTGATTGGCGGAGCAAGCTGGAGGGGCTAAATGGCCTACTCGTGTTCCTAATTCTAATGTTGTTAAATGGTCATTACCACCAGTGCTGTTTGTGGGAGCTTGGTGTGTGCAAACTGACTTCCGTGTTTCCTACATTACAACAGTGACTACACGTAAATGTACTTCGTTGGCTGTAAAGCGCTTTGGGACGTCCTGAGGTCGTGAAAGACGCGGTATAAATTGCATGGCAAATATCTATTACCTTATTGAGCATAACCCCTCTTCCCACACAAATAAACTCAGGGAAAGGTAAGTAAGGAGTAGACGCAGAGACTGTACCGTTAGCGGGCTGGAGACTTTGCAGGAGACGTGGAAGTTGATTAGATTGTCTCCGACGATAATGTAAGATACACCATAGCCATCGTCTGCGACCTGAGCAACAGAGACACAGAGGCTCCAGTTTAGTGAGTTGTAAAGTCAGTAACCCAACTACATATTATTACAGTAGCAATATATCTTATCTCTGTGTTTATTTAGTGTCAGTAATGGTGACCATGAAACTACTGGATTGGTGTAAAAACCCATCTGGTTCACTAATGTCCTTTTGGGAAGGAAATCTGCCGCCCTTACTCGGTCTGGCCTATATGTGACTCCAGACACACAGCAATGCAGTCGACTCTTAACTGCCCTCTGAAATGGCCCAGCGAGACACTCAGTTGTATTCAAGGCGGCGGCTCACCACCTTCTCGAGGGCAGTTAGGGATGGGAAATAAATGCCGGCCTTGCCTACGACACCCACATCCCGTGAATGAGTTTTTTTAAAAATGTCTAACGCAGGGCTCCGTGCAACTGCTGGGACCTGAGTTTGCTCCGGCAATTGAATTCGTCCGTGTTGTCACTGAGTGGAGGCAAAGTCACGACTATATACTTCCTAGCAGCTGGGTACTGAGTAACATTGACAAGACTCATGGGAGCAGTCCAATTGTCCATCCTTTCAGCCAGGTTATGCTGCATGGTGCAGATACCTTCTTGAAAACAAATAGCAGGGTAAAGAATATAAAACAAGTGTTTTCTTAGACAAGAAACAAATGTTTCTACACATACCAGGCAGAATGCATTATAATTCCACAGGGACCGACATCATTTTGTTTTAAAAATTGTGATCATTTCCTAAATGATTCTCAAATGAAGTCATGCCAACGTGGGTGTGAGATTACAATGAGTGTTTTCATCGTTAACAGCCACGGAGTGGAATAAAGTATTTATTGAGAATCAACATGTGAAAATGTTATGGTTCGATTCTTTTCCTCTTACTGCTCGAAGACGCTGATTGTTAGAAATTTACTGCACAGAGGGAGGCCATTCTGCCCATCGTCTCTTTGCTAGCGTAATCGAAATCGAAGCTCCGTGCTTCTTACATGGCCCTGTAGCTTTCTCTGCTTCCAATATTTATCCAATTTTCCCTTAAAAGAAGAAATGGTCCCTGCGTCAACCATGCCCTACATAGAAAGTATTCCATGTCCCGACAATCCTTTACCTAAAATCTCTCCTTACCTCTCTCGTCACCCTCAGTCATCATTTTAAATTGATGAGTCCTTCGTCACTAACTTGCCAAACAGAGGAAAGCGCCTTTTCCTATTCATACCATCAAAACACTTCATCATTTGAAAAAATTCTATTGAATCTCAAGGTTCTTAAGGGGCCGAAATTGCCCCCCGTCTAAAAAGTGGCGCCACTACCATTTTTATTTCTCCGCCCCAATCCATGGGGCAGAGAGTCGGCCGATATTTTTCCTGGTCGGGGTGGAAGTGCACATTGTTCAGAGTCGCCAGTGCAACGCGGACGTGTCTGGTAGCGCTGACGCTTCAGTTAAAGGGGAGGGCCGCTGCGAACTCTGCAATTAGTTCAGTTTTGCCCACTGGGCCACCAGGGAGGGTTTCGGGCAGGCCAGCAGCCCAGTACCCAAGAGGGGGCTGCCTGTTGGGAGGCCCGGCCGAACCTGTGGGTTCGCCATTGTTGGGGCGACCTCGGAGTAGGCCGGCAATTTAAATAAAATGGCAGCCGCGGCAGAGTGCCCTCCCCTTGAAGGGCGGACGCACCGCACAGCCACACACAGCTTCCCGCCGGGGAAAGCTGCCGGGGGCACATGGGGCGGAAAAGGGTTGCTGCCGGTCGGTGGGGGGGGGGGTCGGCGTGTGCCCGACAGGGCAGCGGGGTGACGATCACCACCGGTAAACAAATGGGGGGGGCAATTTGATAAATGTCGGTGGCTCTGCGCCAACTAGGCGGTGAGTCCTTACTGACCCCGGCCACCTCTTTGAGTCAGTCACGTCTCTTAAAGAAAGGAGCAATTTCAGCCCCTTATAGTCTTCTCTACTCCAGTCGAAACAGTTCCCATTTGTCAACTCATTACTATAGTTTGTTATCCCTGGCATCATCCCAAAAAATCTTTGCTGTATCTTCTCTGTCCTTTCTGTAACAGGGCTCCTAAAGCTGCACAAAGTGGCCTGGCCAAGGCTTTGTCAAATTAATCATTTGTGCATTAATCTTGTTCTTTGTGCCTCAATTTATAAAACCCAAAATGCTGTTGGCCTTTTCATCTTCACTTTCAGGAAATTAAGTATTTGAACTCCTAGTTCTCTCTGTTCATCTACACCCCTCAGTGCCTTTCCATTGTGTACACTGCCATTCCTTGTTTCCTCTACTCCAAAATGCTATTATCTCACATTTGTCTACACCACCAGGGCCTGAAAGGCTGCATCCCAGAGTACTTAAGGAAGTGGCCCTAGAAATAGTGGATGCATTGGTGATCATTTTCCAACAGTCTATCGACTCTGGCTCAGTTCCTATGGACTGGAGGGTAGCTAATGTAACACCACTTTTTTTAAAAAGGAGGGAGAGAAAAAGAGGGTAATTATAGACCGGTTGGCCTGACATCAGTACTGGGGAAAATGTTGGAAACGATTATTAAAGATGAAATAACAGTGCATTTGGAAAGCAGTGACAGGATCAGTCCAAGTCACATGGATTTATGAAGGGGAAATCATGCTTGACAAATCTTCTGGAATTTTTTGAGGATGTAACTAGTAGAGTGGACAAGGGAGAACCAGTGGATGTGGTGTATTTGGACTTTCAAAAGGCTTTTGACAAGGTTCCACACGAGATTGGTGTGCAAAATTAAAGCACATGGTATTGGGGGTAATGTACTGACGTGGATAGAGAACTGGTTGGTAGACAGGAAGCAAGAGAGTCGGGATGATAGGCAGTGACTAGTGGGGTGCTGCAGGGCTCAGTGCTGGGACCCCAGCTATTTACAATATACATTAATGATTTAGATGAAGGAATTGAATGTAATTATCTCCAAGATTGCACTAAACTAGGTGGCGGTGTGAGCTGTGAGGAGGACGCTAAGAGGCTGCAGGGTGACTTGGACAGGTTCGGTTAGTGGACTAATGCATGGCAGATGCAGTATAATGTGGATAAATGTGAGGTTATCCACTTTGGGGGCAAAAACACGAAGGCAGAATATTATCTGAATGGCGATAGATTAGGAAAAGGGGAGGTGCAATGAGACCTGGGTGTCATGGTACATCAGTCGTTGAAGGTTGGCATGTAGGTACAGCAGGCGGTGAAGAAGGCAAATGGTATGTTGGCCTTCATAGCTAGGGGTTTTTAGTATAGGAGCAGGGAGGTCTTACTGCTGATGTACAGGGCCTTGGTGAGGCCTCACCTGGAATATTGTGTTCAGTTTTGGTCTCCTAATCTGAGGAAGGACGTTCTTGCTATTGAGGGAGTACAGCGAAGGTTCACCAGACTGATTCCCAGGATGGCTGGTCTGACATATGAGGAGAGACTGGATCGACTGGGCCTGCATTCACTGGAGTTTAGAAGGATGAGAGAGGATCTCATAGAAACATATAAAATTCTGACAGGACTGGACAGGTTAGATTCAGGAAGAATGTTCCCAATGTTGGGGAAGTCCAGAACCAGGGGACACAGTCTAAGGATAAGGGGTAAGCCATTTAGGGCTGAGATGAGGAGAAACTTCTTCACTCAGAGAGTTGTTAACCTGTGGAATTCCCTACCGCAGAGAGTTGTTGATACCAGTTCGTTGGATATATTCAAGAGGGAGTTAGATGTGGCTCTTATGGCTAAAGGGATCAAGGGGTATGGGGAGAAAGCAGGAAAGGGGTACTGAGGTGAAAGATCAGCCATGATCTTATTGAATGGTGGTGCAGGCTCGAGGGGCCGAATGGCCTACTCCTGCACCTATTTTCTATGTTTCTATGTAAACTGCACCTGCCACCAGTCTGCCCATTCCGCGATGTTTTCCTGAAATCTTTTGCAGACCTCCTTGGTGCTGCAAAACTCCATACTTTTATGTCATTACCAAATGTTGAAATGATGCTTCTTATTGCCCGTCGAAATCAGTTATAAGTACCCACAAAATTTGGCCCAGCACTGACCCTGAAATACACCAGTTCCATCCTTCTCCAATCCAAGAAACATGACTTTATCGAAACTCTTTCTTGTCAATCAACCAACTTTCTATCATGTTGCTGCATTTTCTCATAAAATATGCCTGAATTTCCTGTTCATTTTAATCTTATCTCCCTGAACTTTGCCCTTCTCCAGCCCAGCACCTTTATCTTTGTCTCTTCATAGCCTTGTGTATTCTTACTGAGTCTATCTAGGTTGTAGTTGCTAGTTCCCAACGCCACATCCTGATTGCCCGTCAGTTGTTTTATGGCATGCTTCCATGGGTGCTCTGAAAGCTTGCCCTAGTGGCCATTCTTCATGGCTGGGCCTAGACAGTGAGCATCGACAGGCTATTCAACAGTGTGGATATCACTGCCAAACCCATTGCTGAGTCTTACCCGACAACATCCTCACATGTGCATTTTCCAGCAGGGATTCCAGGATTGTGACCAGGATTGGAACCCTGGCTGACCTTTTCAGTTCTCTACCACAGGGGTGCTGAGATTGAACTAATTTAAACAGTATCTTTGCATGTTTTCATTGAAGACACTGTGCTCTATAGTGCAGTGCAGCAAATACAGCCTTCTGAACACATAGCACCGTCTACTGATACTACAGCACACCATAAGCACACAGCATTGTTTCATTAAAGCTAAGAGCAATATTCCCACTCAAACAGCGACTTCCTACATTTCAAAGGGAGAGTCAATTTGCACTGTTCTTGCACAGCTGCTAGCCTGGCCAATTCAACAGAGCCACAGCCACTGAACTGAAAGTAGATCGCCCAACTCTCAATTGAGCAAGCTGAGGGGAAAGGGAGAGGGAGAAAAGAGAGAACTTAAATGTAAAATACTAAGTATAATAATGAAAAAGTCATTTATCTCACTGGGCCAAAACCTCCTCCGATGGAGATGTATTCTGGATGATTTACAAGGTCGAACAGCTCAATCTGCTGGATGGGTGTTTGGCTCGTTGAGAGACACCATGGTTCTGAAAGCACCTAAAACAACAAAGAAATTACACTTTTAAGTTCAGACAAAAGAACAGCTTCAGGACACAAGAATCCAAATCAACCATGAGACTCCGGTGATTGAAAGACAATCTGCAGAATTGTCACTGGCTTCAGATCAAGACACTTTAGTGTCCTACACTTCTGCTTATTCTTTCCCAGAATCTCAAAATGGCAGATCTCCTCATCTTAGTTGGTCTTCCCTTCCTCTCACAATCTATTATCAAACCTAAACAGTGAGTGAGCAGCACACTCGCCTCTGAGTCACAAGGTTGCGGGTTCAAGTCCCAGTCCGGGAACCAGAGCACAAAAAAATCCAAGCTGACACTCCCAGTTCAGTGCTGAGGGAGTGCTGCACTGTCAGAGGTGTCGTCTTTCAGATGAAACGATAAACCGAGGCCCCGTCTGCCCTCTCAGGTGGACATAAACGATCCCATGGCACTATTTCGAAGAAGAGCAGGGGAGTTATCCCTCAATCAACATCACTAAAAACAGATTATCTGGTCATTATCACACTGCTGTTTGTGGGAGCTTGCTATGCGCAATTGGCTGCCGCATTTCCCACATTACAGCAGTGACTACACTCCAAAAATACTTAATTGGCTGTAAAGCGGTTCAAGGCGTCCAGTGGTCTTGAAAGGCGCTATATAAATCCAAGTCTTTCTTTCTTTCTAAAGTCGCTGTCACCTAATCACTGTTTCCCAATTTATCCCAACATCCCCTTTAATCTTTTCAACCCCAGTCCAGTCCCGCACCTCAGGTTCTCGCCTTGGTATCTCAACAACTAAATAAAATCAGATGCTTCACTACAATAAAGTGAAACTTTCTGATGCTTTGTAACTACCTATTGCTATTTATTCATTCACTGCTGTGCATTTAATTTGCGAAGCGTGACAAAGGTATCTCGGAGATGATTCCTGCCTTTTTCTTCATTTGACTCTTTGAACCAATATTGACTTCCTGCAAAGTATACAAGTATATGATTTGCTCTGTTGTTATGCTGTTGGGACAGACATTGGAATGTGTGACACAGGAGCTGAGAGTGACACGTCCTCCTGAGTCCCTTTCTTTTTGTGGTATATATCAATGATTTAGATTTGAATATAGGGAGTATGATTAAGAAGTTTGCAGACGACACTAAAATTGGCTGTGTGGTTGATAATGAAGAGGAAAGTCATGGGCTGTAGGAGGATATCAATCTACTGGTCAGGTAGGCAGAGCAGTGGCAAATGGAATTTAATTCAGAGAAGTGTGAGGTGATGCACTTTGGAAGGGCTAATAAGGAAAGGGTATACACATTATGGGGTAGGCCACTTAATAGTGTAGATGAACTAAGGGACATTGGAGTGCTTGTCCACAGATCCCTGAAAGTAGCAGGCCAGGTGGATGAGGTGGTTAGGAAGACATACGGAATGCTTGCCTTTATTGGCCGAGGCATAGAATATAAGAGCAGGGAGGCTATGCTTAAATTGTATAATACTTTGGTTAGGCCACAGCTGGAATACTGCGTGCAGTTCTGGTCGCCGTATTATAGGAAGGACGTGATTGCACTCAGAGGGTGCAGAGGAGATTTACTAGGATGCTGCCTGGAATGGAGAATCTTAGTTGTGAGGACAGATCGGATAGGCTGGGTTTGTTCTCATTGGAACAGGGGAGGTTGAGAGGAGACCTCATTGAGGTGTACAAAATATTGAGAGGCCTGGACATAGTGGATAATAAGGGTCTATTTCCATTGGTGAAGAGGTCTAATACGAGGGGGCGTAGTTTTAAGGTGGTTGGTGGAAGGTTTAGAGGGGATTTGAGAGGGGCTTCTTTACGCAAAGGGTTGTGGGGATCTGGAACTCACTGCTTGGAAGAGTGGTGGATGCAGAAACCCTCAACACTTTTAAGAGATGGTTGGATGGGCACTTAAAGTTCTGTAACCTGCAGGGTTACGGACCTAGAGCTGGTAATTGGGATTAGGCTGGATGACCTTTTGTTGGCCGGCGCAGATATAATGGTAAGTACTGCAGGGAATAGAATACGGCCAGGGTGATCTCCTGGACTAGTTTTGATCGCCTGGATGGGTTGGATAGGAATTTTCCCAGATTATTTCTCCCTAAATTGGCCTGGGTTTTTAATCTGGTTTTTGCCTCTCCCAGATCACATGGCTCCGGTTGGGGTGGAGTGTAGAATGTTGCAGTATAAGGGGTGTCGCAGTTGTGTGGGGCGGACTGGTTGGGCTGGGTGCTCTTTGCCTTTCCATCATTGTTCATAGGTTTATATGTAACCTTCAGGGCTGCTGACCAAGGGCCGTGCGGCTCTTTGTCAGCCGGCGTGGACACGATGGGCCAAAAATGTGTCCTTCCGCGCTGTAAATTTCTATGCTCACAGGTTTGGAGAGCTATTGAGTTGGGAGTGGCTTAGCCAGTCATGTGATGTTCACAAGACTCAATAAAACCCCAGCCAGTTGGGTTCGGGGGATCCACGATGGGGCAGGTGGTTGTGAGTCTGGTGGATGAACTGGTAATGTGTAGTGTGATTGTTAAACCTTTGCTGTTAAGAACTAGGTGCTTTATTAGCAATGTGTTGCTATGAATTCTTAAGCAAAGAACCCAGGAAGCAAATAAATTATACCCCCTTTTACACCTGCAAGTTGGCAATGGCGAGATTGGTAACGTGCCCTGTAGGGAAATATGGATACAAATCCTCGGCTTACCGTACCCTGGTATAATTTCCCAAACT
Organism: Pristiophorus japonicus; assembly: GCF_044704955.1. Taxonomy (NCBI): domain Eukaryota; kingdom Metazoa; phylum Chordata; class Chondrichthyes; family Pristiophoridae; genus Pristiophorus; species Pristiophorus japonicus. The sequence goes on from NC_091995.1 coordinate 87,493,126, forward strand.
GGATTGCATCGGAGTTGACAATCCCTTACCTCCTGAAGGAATGGCGAGTTGACTCCCAGGTATTTGGACACCACGTAGAGGCAGAAGAGATGGCGATCAACTCCACATCCGGTCATGGCAAGTCGGCTGATGTGTTGGTGATTTTTGGCAGCAATACGGAATAGGTGTAGGCACTCTTTAACCTGTGAAGAGAATTTTTTAAAAACCATAATGTTATCTAAATAACTTTTCAAGCGATAACAAAGATCTTTCCTAGAATATTATTCGAGAGACAAAGAATTTCTTTCTCCCAATCTTCGGTAGTCCTTGTGACTTATAACCCCAGCAATGAGCCCCAATCGGACATCTGTTTTTCACATTGGAATACTGCTCCATAAATACTAACCTCTCTCTCTGGCACTTTAACCACATGGCCATTCTTGACAGCACCTCCCAGACCCACGACCTCTACCACCTAAGCGTACAAAGGCAGCAGGCGCATGGGAACACCACTACCTCCAAGTTCCCCTCCAAGTCCCTTGAGAAGGTGGTGGTGAACTGCCTTCCTGAACCGCTGCAGTCCCGTGTGGTGAAGGTGCTCCCACAGTGCTTTTAGGGAGGGAGTTCCAGGATTTTGACCCAGCGATGATGAAGGAACGGCCGATATATTTCCAAGTCAAGATGGTGTGTGACTTGGAGAGGAACGTGGAGGTGGTGGTGTTCCCATGCGCCATCTCCCCTTGGCCTTCTAGGCGGTAGAGGTCACGGGTTTGGGAGCCACGCAGATCAGTTCAATCTCTGGCCTTTTTTAACTCAGCTGGTCTCAGCTTCCCACCGATGCTTGCTATCTCGTGATCCCTGTTGGAACTGTACGTGTGGTTGTCAGGTGAGCAGAGACTGTCCTCGACTGCTGGGACCAAACATGCTCAGTTTAGGGTCACGGACAGCCTCGTGGGCAAGGTACTGGAAGACTTCGGCACCAGTGGAACTGAAAGACAGCATGAATCCCAATTATAGAGAGCGCGGGGAGTAAATGGGAACGAAATAATAAAAGGCTAGATTTTCAGTTTTGATATTTTTGGGGCAGTAATGGCGGCGGGGCGGTAAATTTTGTGCCCGGGAACAGTCTGCGCTTCAGTCATCAAACCTGAGCAGCTGGGCCCTGAGTCAGGGGTACAGCGCTCAGTGAGGCGTTGTACACTTCTCATGGGGCGTTAGCGTGGGAAACTCCCGAGCTAAAAAGTCAGGCTGGCAGCGCTCCGAGAGACGCCTGGGGGAAAAGAAAACGAAAAAACACCCCACTAAAACATTTCCAAAACATTGCCCATGTCACCATAAGACAAATTGCAAAAAAAAATTAAAAGAAAAAACAATCATATATACATTAGGAATCCATTACATACCTCTCCGCTGTCAGGAACGTTGGACCGCCCCAATTTCCCAGGCGGTCAGTGCGGAGCGCATCGAGGGGCATACGGGTCGGGCAGGAGTCAAAACTCGTGCTGGTGTTGCATCCAGGGGCGTTGCACACCGGCGCAGCTCTTCTGGGCGGTTCTGCTCCGAGCCGCTGCTAAGCTGGACCCGAGGATCGGCGCGGGGCGCTGGATGCTGACCGCCCGCCCAGAACACTTCACCGCCGCCATTGCTGCCGCTCCCGGGGCGAAAAACGGAGAGGCGAGGAGCAGAAAATCCAGCCTTATGACTTTGAATACGCCTCTGTTAATCTGGAGTCTTATGTTGTAGTTACTGACAAACTCCATGGACCCAAGTTTCCACATGATTTGCGCCTGATTTTTAGGAGCAACTGGTGGATAACAGACTATCTTAGAAATCGCAATTCTCCACATTTTTTTTTCTGCAGTTCTAGTCAGGTAGAACAGTTCTACTTTGGAACAGAATTTTTTCTTCAAAAGGGGGCGTGTCCGGCCACTGACACCTGATTTGAAAGTTTCCACAGTGAAAACGTACTCCAAACTAAAGTAGAATGGAGCAAGTGAAGATTTTTGTAGAACTGAAAAAACCTGTTCTACACATTAAAAAATCAGGCGCAGATTACAAATTAGGCGTCCAGAACGAGGTGGGGGGGGGGAAGGGAACTCATTAAATTCTACAATAAATCCTTAGTTATACTTCTACAAATATTATACAAATAAATCCAACCTGAATAAACATTTATAAGCAAAGAAAAGATTAAATAAACCATCTTCCTACCTGTGTGAAAGTGCTTCAGCCAGGGAGAATTCTGCAGCCGTTCGTGCCGCTGAGCGGGAGTGGGGGGGGGGGGGGGGGAGGAGAAAGCCGTTTGTTGTTGTGGAGGGGAGGGAGGGGAAGGAGACAGCGGGTTGTTGTTGTGGAGGGGAGGGAGGGACAGCGGGTTGTTGCCGCGGAGGGGAGGGAGGGGAAGGAGACAGCGGGTTGTTGTTGTGGAGGGGAGGGAGGGACAGCGGGTTGTTGCCGCGGAGGGGAGGGAGGGGAAGGAGACAGCGGGTTGTTGCTGCGGAGGGGAGGGAGGGGAAGGAGATAGCGAGTTGTTGTTGTGGAGGGGAGGGAGGGGAAGGAGACAGCGGGTTGTTGCCGCGGAGGGGAGGGAGGGGAAGGAGACAGCGGGTTGTTGCCGCGGAGGGGAGGGAGGGGAAGGGGACAGCGGGTTGTTGTTGTGGAGGGGAGGGAGGGGAAGGAGATAGCGAGTTGTTGCCGCGGAGGGGAGGGAGGGGAAGGAGACAGCGGGTTGTTGCCGCGGAGGGGAGGGAGGGGAAGGAGACAGCGGGTTGTTGCCGCGGAGGGGAGGGAGGGGAAGGAGACAGCGGGTTGTTGCCGCGGAGGGGAGGGAGGGGAAGGAGACAACCGTTTGTTGCCGTGGAGGATGGGGAGGGGAAGGAGACAGTGAGAAGGCTGCAGGAAGCCTCAGTGCTGATGGCAATGTGCTTTTATTAAAAAATGTTCAAAAATTAAACAGCTACAAAGAACTACAAAAATGGCCGAGTGCCAATGTTTTTTTTCACACTGAGCATGCGCGAACGCTCCAACGCGCACGCGCAGCGTTGCCGGCAGGAAAAAAACTAATTTAAATAGTACCCGCCCCCTCCCACTTACAAAATCGGCGCAAGTGTAGGCTCCGCCCCCCTGGGCGCCGCGCCAAACAGACAAGGAGCTGCAAAGCGTTCGAGAATAGCGCGTTTTTTTTCTGGCGCCGTTTTAGGCGCGAAAAATGGGTGCCCAGCTCGGAGGGGCGCCCGTTTTTTATCCTGTGGAAACTTGGACCCCATATATGGACTTTTCTCCAATTTTTGCCCTCTTGCAGGCTCTTACAATGCGAGGGTATACATAATCAGGAGTAGATAAACAGGCTGGGTCTCTTTTCTCTTGAAAAAAGAATGCTGAGAGGTGATCTAATAGAGGTCTTTAAAATTATCAAAGGTTTTGATAGAGAATGTTTCCATTTGTGGGGAAGAGCATAACTAAAGGCCATCAATATAAGATAGTCAACAAGAAATCAAATCGGAAATTCAGAAGAAACTTCTTTACCCAAAGAGTGGTGACAATGTGGAACTCGCTACCACAGGGAGGGGTTGAAGTGAATAGTATCGATGCATTCAAGAGGAGGCTAGACAAGCATATGAGGAAGAAGGGAATAGAGGGTTATGCTGATCGAGTTAGATGAGGAAAGACAGGAGGAGACCCGAGTGGAGCATAAACGCCGGCATGGACTGTTTGGGCCGAATGAACTGTTTCTGTGCCGTATATCCGATGTAATCCTCTTCACAAAATATCGAGCTCTGGCTGAAGGTTGGGTTATTCAGCATAGACTTCCTCCAGTGACAATTTGTTGTAAATGCGTTTTATTATTTAACAGTGTTCATGACTTTGGTGCAAATTGAACACAGGGAATTCGTTCCCCATCACTACTGTTTGGGTATTACGAACCAGGAATGCAAAATTAACAATTCAATCTGGTAATTAACAGAGGGGTTCCAAGTAATGGACTTCCTCAGAGATTAAAACCCGTCATCTTCTGGCTGGGAGTCCATAGAACCGTAACACAGAAGGTGGCCATTCGGCCTATTGTGTCTGTGCCAACTAGTTGCTAGTGCAATTCAAAACTAATCCCACTGCTCTGCTTCAAATATTTATCAAGTTTTCCTTAACTGGCACAATGGTTTCTCTCTCAACCTCTCTCCATGGTGAAGCATTCCATTTCCCAACAAAGCGCTGCACAAACTAACTTCTCCTAACCCTTCTCTTCCCTTTCAGTGACAATTTTGAATAAATGACCTCCACCCCTCAGCACTGCCTCATCAACCAGAGGAAATAGCCTCTCCCTTGTCATGCCCACGTTTGAGGTTGTACGTCTTAATTAATGAGAGAAACTTAATACTCCCAACTCCGCTCACCCACCCACTCCACACCCCTACAGTACCCTCCCCTCACCGAAAACTTCGCGCTCTCCATTGCGGTCACAAAGTTGCACGTCTCAACCGTGCACGAACGCACGGTCTCGGTCCTCCCCTCACGGAATAGCCGGGTCATCGAAGATTCGTAGGTCAGGCAGAATGAACCTTTGTCCTGCAACCAAGAAAACAAAAAAAAAAGCAAAAGAATTCATGAAAAAAAAAACACAATTATATTTATCAGCAATATGTGGAAAGTACAATACACTATTCAAACCATTGATGAAAATGCTGTTTTTATCATTTCAACTGTAAATGAACAAACAAAGAGAGAGTTGCAGAAGGAAGAATAGATATCTACAGTACAGGCTACTGAAGAGTTAAGAGTGAATGATAGAATAATGGGGTACAAACTGGAGTATAATCAAGGAGTTTGGATGAGAGAAATGCTGAAATCAAGTTTAAATGTTCAGGTAGTTTATAACAGTACTTCAAGTGGTCCAGAATCATTCAGGTTCAACTTTCCAGCTCTTAAACTCAAGTGTCTGCACTGTAACTAGCTTCTAGCAGTCTCCGTTCTCCCATGGGGAGTGTAAAGGAGATGCAGGTTTCAGATGCAGTGAGATCTCGTGTTGCTGATTCAGGTACGGCACAGCCCATTGTCGTCCCGGTAAAGCTGACTAAAGGTTGCACAGGGATACAGCCAATCACAGCTGTCTATTAACATGGGATTTGGGTAGAAGGCACAGTTCAGAGTGCAACTGGCTGCTGCATTTAGGGGGTGAGATGTCTATGTTTTATGTTCATATAAAAAGGTTGTGGTGGTAATAGTGAGACACAGATTGGAAGAGCTGTAATAAGAACATAAGAAATAGGAGCAGGAGTAGGCCATAAGGCCCCTCGAGCCAGCTCCACCAGTTAAAACGATCATGGCTAATCTGATCATGGACTCAGCTCCATTTCCCTGTCCCCTTATCGTTTAAGAAACTGTCTATTTCTGTCTTAAATTTATTCAATATCTCAAGCTTCCACAGCTCTCTGAGGCAGCGAATTCCACAGATCCACATCCCTCTCAGAGAAGAAATTTCTCCTCATATCAGTTCTAAATGAGTGGCCCCTTATTCTAAGATCATGCCCTGTAGTTCTAGTCTCCCCCACCAGTGGAAACATCCTCTCTGCATCCACCTTGTCAAGCCCCCTCATAATCTTTTCCAGAAGATCACCTCTCATTCTTCTGAATTCAAATGAGTAGAGGCCCAACCTACTCAACCTTTCCTCATATGTCAACCCCCTCATCCCCGGGGTCAACCTAGTGAACCCTTCTCTGAACTGCCTCCACAGCAAGTATATCCTTTCGTAAATATGGAAACCAAAACTGCACGCAGTATTCCAGGTGTGGCCTCACCAATACCCTGTACAGCTGTAGCAAGACTTCCCTGCTTTTATACTCCATCCCCTTTGCAATAAAGGCCAAGATTCCATTGGCCTTCCTGATCACTTGCTGTACCTGCATACTATCTTTTTGTGGTTCATGCACAAGTACCCCCAGGTCCCGCTGCACTGCAACGCTTTGCAATCTTTCTCCATTTAAATAATAACTTGCTCTTTGATTTTTTTTCTACCAAAGTGCATGACCTCACATTTTCCAACATTATACTCCATCTGCCAAATTCTTGCCCACTCACTGAGCCTATCTATATCCTCCTGCAGCCTCTTTATGTCCCCCTCACACATTGCCCTTTCTCCCATCTTTATATCATCAGCAAACTTGGCTACGTTATACTCGGTTCCTTCTTCCAAGTCATTAATATAGACTGTAAATAGTTGGGGTCCCAGCACTTATCCCGTGGCACCCCACTAGTTATTTGAAAGCCAACCAGAGAATGAACCATTTATCCCGACTCTCTGTTTTCTGTTCATCAGCCAATCCTCTATCCATGCTAATATATTAGCCCCAACCAAAACTGCACGCAGTATTCCAGGTGTGGCCTCACCAATACCCTGTACAGCTGAAACAAGACTTCCCTGCTTTTATACTCCATCCCCTTTGCAATAAAGGCCAAGATTCCATTGGCCTTCCTGATCACTTGCTGTACCTGCATACTTTTATCTTGTGTAGTAACCTTTTATGTGGCACCTTGTCAAATGCCTTCTGGAAGTCCAAATACACCACATCCACTGGTTCCCCTTTATCCACCCTGTTCGTTACATCCTCAAAGAATTCCAGCAAATTTGTCAAACATGACTTCCCCTTTATAAATCCATGCTGACTCTGCCTGACTAAATTTTGTGGAGAGCAAGAGGAATAGAGAGACACAGGTTGGAAGAGGTGCAGAGTGAGAGAGAGACACAGTAAAGGAGGCTGAGGAGGATTCATTACAAGTGAGTTAAGGAATGAAAAGAAAGTGAGATCAAGACAAACAAGGGTAATGAGAAAGAAGGGCTGGGCACGGGAGTGGAGGGGGGGGGGGGGGGGAGGCCAAAAATGGAGGATGAGGAGGAAGATGCAAAAACAAAAGAGGAGAGAGAGAGAGCGGGAAGAAAGTTGAGATAGGACGCTTTTAGAAAAGAAAGCATTGGGGGAATAAGATGTGGAGAGAGGGGGGAAATAAATGGGGCAAAAGAAAGCTGTGGGAGAGAATTGCAAAGGGTCGTGGTTCAGAGATATGGGTCAGGAAGACAGAAACAATTTGAGGTAGCATGAAAGATGGGGAAAGAAACAAGAGATTGTGTGCCGTGCATGTCCATGTGAAAAGAAGGCAGAATCAAAAGCTGGGGGTTTGTAACAAATTCTTCTTTAACCACTAATTTATAAATAGAACAGATATCCAGGAGCAATTTACAGACTGGAATCTAATTGTGAGGTTCTGATAATTTTTATGTAGAATACTGGATAACTAACCACGAGCTACTGATAGGGACAGAGTGATATAATTACAGAAAACATTATTAGCACACGACAACAGAAATCATCATCATCATAGGCAGTCCCTCGAAAACGAGGAAGACTTGCTTCCACTCTAAAATAACACATTAATAAGTCAATAAGTACAGAAATCTGATAGACAGAGAGGATTCTGATGACTTTACGCACTCTTAGGATCTGGGGAATCTGTTTGAAAACCTATGGTTTACATATAGAATAGTGGAAATCTGACAGTGAGTTGCAGGTTGGAATCTTATAGAGGGGTGCAGATGGTTCATACATGTTTAGAAGCATGAGAGGTGAAAAAAAAATTTTAAATCTAGGCTGACACTCCCAGTGCAGTGCTGAGGGAGCAACGCACTGTCGGAGGTGCTGTCTTTCTGATGAGACGTTAAACCGAGGCCCCGCCTGCTCTCTCCGATGGATGTAAAAGATCCCTTGTCACTATTTCGAAGAGGAGCAGGGGAATTATCCCCGGTGTCCTGGCCAATATTTATCCTTCAATCAGTATTAAAAAAAAACAGATTATCTGGTCATTATCACATTGCTGTTTGTGGGAGCCTGGTGTGCGCAAATTGGCTGTTGTGTTTCGCACATTACAACAGTGACTACACTCCAAAAGTTCTTCAGTGGCTGTAAAGCGCTTTAAGACGTCCGGCAGTTGTGAAAGGCGCTATATAAATGCAAGTCTATCTTTTTCATTGAAACATACAAGATTCTGAGGGGGATTAACAGGGTAGATGCTAAGAGGTTGTTTCCCCCTGGCTGGAAGTCTAGAACCAGGGGTCACAGTCTTAGGATAAGGAGTCGGCCATTTAAGAGAGATGAGGAGGAATTTCTTCACTCAGAGGGTTGTGAACCTTTGGAATTCTCTACCCCAAAGTGAGTCGTTGAGTATATTCAAGCCTGAGATGGACAGATTTTTGGACTCTAGGGGAATCAAGGGGTATGGAGATCGGGCGGAAAAGTGTTGGAAGTCGAAGATCAGACATGATCGTATTAAGTGGCGGAGCAGGCTCGAGGGGCCGTGTGGCCTACTCCTGCTGCAAACTCATGTTCTTATGATGGATGCCTTGCAGTGAGTTACAGACTATAACCTAATCAAGGAGTTCAATTGGCTTATGTATTGAAAAAAATAATAGAATCTTAAAGTGATACAGTTTTTTTTGTACAGAATAACAACAGCTACCTGGGAGCGAGTTGCAAGCTGAAATCTAATCAGTTGCAAAATTGTTAACGTCATTGCATGTCTGGCACAGATCAATTTAGCAGTCTAGACAGTTGCTCATTTTTGTGCAGGATCCAAGGCGGACTGGAAACTAAACAGCGGTTAGACAAATAGATGGTTGAGTGCACCCTGCACTGTTACAACCTTGCAAGCAAGATGCCCAAAGGTCACGCAATGGGCGATTCCACATGTTCCACAGCTGTTTCACAATCAGGTTCTAACTGATGGCGCCTGAAATGCTACTACACAAAAGTGGTACACATTTAATAAATATTACTTTCTAGATATAACTGCAGTGCATTTGGCAGATTCTGATAGCTAGTGTTATGGCTTTGTTGCAAGGGCCACCTCTTCTAAATCTGTATAAGTTTGATATGTTGCTACGATATGTGGATGATGCAGAATGAAGAAAGATAAGTTATACATCTTGTTGGGTCATCTTCGTTCTGTGTACAATATTATAAAAAGGGTATAGAGGCACTGGAAAGGGTGCAGAGAAGATTTATAAGGATGATACCAGAAATGCGAGGGTACATCTATCAGGAAAGGATGAACAGGCTGGGTCTCTTTTCTCTTGAAAAGAGAAGGCTGAGGGATGACCCACCTCTGTGGAACGGCAGAACATGGGGTCCCTCTCTAACCTGCACCAGCAACTGGATGACCCAGTTTGAACATATAAAATTCTGACGGGACTGGACAGGTTGGATGCAGGAAGAATGTTCCCGATGTTGGGGAAGTCCAGAACCAGGGGACATAGTCTAAGGATAAGAGGTAAGCCATTTAGGACCGAGATGAGGAGAAACTACTTCACTAAGAGTTGTGAATCTGTGGAATTCTCTACCGCAGAGAATTGTTGATGACAGTTCGTTAGATATATTCAAGAGAGAGTTAGATGTGGCCCTTATGGCTAAAGGGATCAAGGGGTACGGAGAGAAAGCAGGAAAGGGGTACTGAGGTGAATGATCAGCCATGATCTTATTGAATGGTGGTGCAGGCTCGAAGGGCCGAATGGCCTACTTCTGCACCTATTTTCTATGTTTCTATGAACCCTTGTGATTGTTGATTATTTCCTACTGTACTATATTTGCTTTTTGTGTTCTTTGCTTAAGAATTCATAGCAACACATTGCTATTAAGAACTAGTAGGTTTATTAGCAAAAGGTTCAACAATCACACTACACATTGCCAGTTCATCCACCAGACTCACAACCACTTGCCTCATCATGGATCCCCCGAACCCAACTGGCTGGGGTTTTATTGAGTCTTGTGAACATCGCATGACTGGCTAAGCCACTCCCAACTCAACAGCTCGACAACTATTTTAAGTTGCATCTGTAAATCAAATAAATCAAGTGCCCCCTGGTTAAAGGGGCACACTAAATCCGACACAATTAAACAAATTCAACTTTGGACAGTCAACTGGATCAAATTAAAATTTGGTTGTCGGGGGTGATGATGCACTCCAGTCCCTCCGGCGCCCACCTCTCACTGAAGGCTACAACCGTACCGATGGACACCGCCTGCTCCATCTCCAGGGACACCCTGGCTCGGATGTAACCGCGGAAGAGAGGCAGGCAGTCGGGTTGAACGACCCTCTCGATGGCCCGCTGCCTGGACCAGCTGATGGCCCCCTTGGCCGTGCCCAGGAGCAGTCCTACAAGGCGGCCTTCTCACCTGCCCGCTCCCCTCCGCACACAGGGTGCCCAAAGATCAGGAGTGTGGTACTGAAGTGCAACCAGAATTTGAGGAACAGCCCCTTCAAATGTAAGAACAGGGACTGCAACCTCGCACACTCAACATAAATATGGAACACGGACTCATCTTGACCGCAGAAATTACAGGTGGCCTGGGAGCCTGGTAAACCGACTTAAAAATCGATTACACGGGACTGCTCCGTCAACACCCTCCAGGCTAAGCCCCAATAAATAAAGGGAAGCCTCTAAATAAAGGGAAGCCTCCCGCGTAGAGTGCACTCCATCGGGGACCCCCGCCTCGTCTGGACGGCAAGATGGTGCGTCCGGGCGGCAGACGAGGATGGCAACGTGGAGAGTGTGCAAGAGCAGCCCGTACAGGAATCCCCTTCAACAGCTCTACAAACCTGTGGGCTTACTCACAGGTGTATACATTACACCTACCTTCGCTCCATCCCCAACCCCAATAACGAGAACATTGCTGATCTGGCCACACATTCTTTTTTTCTGTCCTTACCCTGAAGTTGGCGAGCTGCAGTGCAATCTGGATGAAGGCGTCAGGGCTGGTTCGGCACTTCTTAATCATTCCTTTGCCAAACCGAGTGAATGTGAAGGCATTGAAATCAACATCGTCGGCCAGTTTCTGCGCCACCGACAATGAATGCATGATTACTTCTTGGCACTGAGGGAGTGGTAGGGAACCAGAAACACGGTTGTTATTGGGCTTAATCAGTCCACTGGTAGCAATACAATACAGGGGGAAAAATAATATTTAACTCAATATATATTTTCGTGTGTGATACTCAATTCATCCACTCAAAATTGCTCCCGCCAATACCATTAGTAGTGTCAACTGTGGTGAAGTGGTTTGCACTTTTGCCGAGTCAGAAGGTTGAGGGTTCAAGTTCCACTCCAGGAACTTGAACACACTAGGCTGACACTCCCAGTGCAGAGGTGCTGTCTTTCGGATGAGACGTTAAACCGAGACCCCACCTGCTCTCTCAAGTGGACATAAAAGATCCCGCGACCATATTTCGAAGAGGAGCAGGGGAATTATCCCCGGTGTCCTGGCCAATATTCATCCCTCAATCAACATAAAACAAAAGCAGATTATCTGGTCATTAATCACATTACTGTTTGTGGGAGCTTGCTGTGCGCAAATTAGTTGCCGCATTTCTTACATTACAACAGTGACTACACTCCAAAAATACTTAATTGGCTGTAAAGCGCTTTGAGATGTCCAGTCGTCGTGAAAGGCGCTATACAAATGTAAGTCTTTTAGCAGTGAATGACCTTAATCACGAGTAGCTCACTCTAGGCTCGTGGAAGTGGAATTATTGGGATGGCTTTCCACTTCGCAAGTGGACTCCGGGCAGCTAGCTTGCGGAGCGTGCCTGCCAGCTGCCCGATAGCCCGGGCGGGAGGGCCAGTCCGTTCTGAGGGCCGGGCCTTATTGGCATCGGGACAACAGGCTCTGTCCAGAGATCAAGAACAGCCAGTAATTAGGAAGGACAATGGCATGTTGGCCTTTATTGCAAAGGGGTTGGAGTACAAGAGTAAGGAAGTCTTACAACAATTGTACAGGGCTTTGGTGAGACCACACCTGGAGTACTGTGCACAGTTTTGGTCTCCTTATCTGAGAAAGGACATACTTGTCTTAGAGGCGGTGCAACAAATTTGATTCTCGGGATGAGAGGGTTGTCCTATGAGGAGATATTGAGTAGAATGGGCCTATACTCTCTGGAGTTTAGAAGAATAAAAGGTGATCTCATTGAAACATACAAGATTCTGAGGGGGATTGACAGGGTAGATGCTAAGAGGCTGCTTCACCTGGCTGGAGAGTCTGGAACTAGGGGTCGGCCTGAAGACTGAGATAGGGAGGAATTTCTTCACTCGGTAGGTTGTGAATCTTTGGAATTCTCTACCCCAAAGTGCTGTGGTTGCTGAGTCATTGAGTATATTCAAGGCTGAAATAGAGAGATTTTTAGACTCTTGGCGAATCAAGGGATAATGGGGATCAGGCGGGAAAGTGAAGTTGAGATGGAAAATCAGCCGTGATCTTATTGAATGGTGGAGCAGGTTTGAAAGGCCTTATCGTCCATTCCTCCTCCTAATTCTTATGTTCTTATGAGTGTCCTGGAGCTGCTGGGCCATAAGGGTTTAAAGTGGGACAAGTGAAGAATAGCTGTAACCTTTTTGCTACTGTACACTTGGGAGGATTTGTTTTGCTGCGATTGTGCGGAGGCTGAGGGGAGACTTTATTGAGGTGTATAAAATTATGAGGGGCCTAGATAGAGTGGATAGGAAGGACCCATTTCCCCTAGCAGAGGGGGTCAAGAACCAGGGCGCATAGATTTAAAGTAATTGGTAGGAGGTTCAGAGGGGATTTGAGGGGAAATGTCTTCACCCAGAGGGTGGTGGGGGTCTGGAACTCACTGCCTGAAATGGTTGTAGAGGCAGAAACCCTCACCACATTTAAAAAGTACTTGGATGTGTACTTGAAACGCCGTAACCTACAGGGTTACGGACCAAGAGCTGGAAAGTGGGATTAGGCTGGGTAGCTCTTTGTCGGCCGGTGTGGACACGATGGGCCGAAATGGCCACCCTCCGTGCTGTAAATTTCTACGATTCTATGTGTGGTATTTGACGGATAATTAACCAACTAGAAAGGGGAAAAATGTAAAAAATTAAATAATAAGGAAGAAGAAAATGAAAAAGCATTAAAAAAAACTGTCGGGCACCCTCCACACGCAAAATATTGTGTTATATACACAGACTTCCTTCCCAGCACTCAATCGCCTCAAGGGTAAATGTAGCACATGTTGCATCACTGAGTCATACAGATCACAAGGTTCCAGATTTGATCGTCAGTCTTTCCTAAGTGAGATAATCTCACTCAAAGCAACAGTTGCGATGCTATGGTCTTAACACCCCGAGGGATAAAAAAAAAATGAGTTTTGTGTTCCCAATCCTGATCTTTACCGATGATCCTCTGTTGAAAAGTGTGCGTGTAGACGGCGAATGAATTCAAGTACAGACTCGGCTGTCTCCGCTCACGTATAAAGCCATTAGAATGGAAAGCATGGTCAGTCGTGGTTCAGTGGGTAGCATCCTCGCCTTGGAGTCAGAAGGTTGTGGGTGCAAGTCCCACTCCAGAGACTTGAGCACAGAAATCTCGGCTGACACTCCAGTGTAGTGCTGAGGAAGTGCTGCACTGTCAGAGGTGCCGTCTTTCGGATGAGATGTTAAGAACATAAGAAATAGGAACAGGAATGGACTATTTGGCTCCTCGAGGCTGCTCCGCCATTTAATAAGATCACGGCTGATCTGATCATGGACTCCATTTCCCTGCCCGCTCCCCATAACCCTTCACTCCCTTATCGCTCAAAAATCTGTCTATCTCCACCTTAAATATATTCAATGACCTAGCCTCCACAGCTCTGGGGCAGAGAATTCCACATATGTACAACCCTCTGAGAAGAAAAAATTCCTTCTCATCTCAGTTTTAAATGGGTGGCCCCTTATTCTGAGACTATGCCCCCAAGTTTTAGTTTCCCCTATGAGTGGAAATATCCTCTCTACATCCACCTTGTCGAGCCCCCTCATTATCTTATATGTTTCAATAAGATCACCTCTCATTTTTCTGAACTCCAATGAGTACAGGCCCAACCTATCTTAAACCGAGGCCCTGACGTTAAAAATCCTGTGGCACTATTTCGAAGAAGAGCAGGGGAGTTATCCCCGGTGTGCTGGCCAATATTTATCTCTCAATCAACATAACAAAAAAAAGATTATCTGGTTGCTGTTTGTGGGAGCTTGCTGTGCGCAAATTGGCTGCCATGTTTCCCACATTACAACAGTGACTACACTCCAAAACTACTTCATTGGCAGGAAAGCGCTTTGAGACGTCCGGTGGTCGTGAAAGGCGCTATATAAATCCAAGTCTTTTTTCAAAATTTAATTGTTAATACAATGGCAGAAGTAGAAAAGTAAAGATCTCACCTCATTTGGGATGTCCCATTTCAGTCTCTGTGGTAGCAACACACTGGTGTCTGGTTCGCCTTTACAGTTACCGTCTTCCTTGTACCCCAGTTGGAAGGAGTCTGTGGCCAACGCATACTGTGGAAAGATGCAGAATAAGAAAACTATGGGAGGGGAAAAAATAACTAGGAATCAATATTCTGTTCTAAGAACATAGGAACAAGTGTAGGCCTTTCAGCCCCTCGAGCCTGTTCCACCATTCAATGAGATCATGACTGATTTGCGACCTATCTCCATATCCCTTAATACCTTTGGTTAACGAAAATCTATCCATCTCAGATTTAAAATTAACAATTGACTTAGCATCAATTGCCGTTTGCGGAACAGAGTTCCAAACTTCTGCCACCCTTTGCGTGTGGAAGTGTTTCCTAACTTCACTCCTGAAAGGCCTGGCTCTAATTTATAGACTATGCCTCTAGTCCTAGACTCCCCAACCAGCGGAAATAGTTTTTCTCTATCTACCCTACCTGTTGTCCTGAATATCTTGAAAACTTCGATCAAATCATCCCTTTACATAGAAACATAGAAAATAGGTGCAGGAGTAGGCCATTCGGCCCTTCGAGCCTGCACCACCATTCAATAGGATCATGGCTGATCACTCACCTCAGTACTCCTTCCCTGCTTTCTCTCCATACCCCTTGATCCCTTAAGCAATCAGGACCATATCTAACTCCCTCTTGAATATATCTAACGAACTGGCATCAACAACTCTCTGTGGTAGAAAATTCCACAGGTTAACAACTCTGAGTGAAGACATTTCTCCTCATCTTGGTCCTAAATGGCTTACCCCTTATCCTTAGACTGTGACTCCTGGTTCTGGACTTCCCCAACATCAGGAACATTCTTCCTGCAACTAACCTGTCTAGTCCCGTCAGAATTTTATATTTTTCTATGAGATCCCCTCTCATTCTTCTAAACTCCAGTGAATACAGGCCCACTCGATCCATTCTCTCCTCATATGTCAGTCCTGCCATCCCGGGAATCAGTCTGGTGAACCATCGCTGCACTCCCTCAATAGCAAGAATGTCCTTCCTCAGATTAGGAAACCAAAACTGAACACAATATTTCAGATGAGGCCACACCAAGGCTCTATACAACTGCATTAAGACCTCCCTGCTCCTATACTCAAATCCCGTAGCTATGAAGGCCAACATGCCATTTGGGTTCTTCACCGCCTGCTGCACCTGCATGTCAATTTTGAATGACTGATGTAACATTGACACCCAGGTCTCGTTGCACCTCCCCTTTTCCTAATCTGCCGCCACACAAATAATATTCTGCCTCCAAAGTGGATAACCTTACATTTATCCACATTATACTGCATCTGCCATGTGTTTGCCCACTCACCTAACCTGTCCAAGTTACCCTGCAGCCTCTTAGCGTTCTCCTCACAGCTCACTCCGCCACCCAGCTTAATGTCATCTGCAAACCTGGAGATATTACACTCAATTCCTTCATCTAAATCATTGATGTATATTGTAAATAGCTGGGATCCCAGCACTGAGCCCTGCAGCACTACACTAGTCACTGCCTGCCATTCTGAGAAGGACCCATTTATCCCCTATCTCTGCTTCCTGTCTGCAAACTAGTTCTCTATCCACGTCAATACATTACCCCCAATACGATGTGCTTTAATTTTGCACACCAATCTTTGTGTGGGACCTTGTCAAAAGCCTTTTGAAAGTTCAAATACACCACATTCACTGGTTCTCCCTTGTCCACTCTACTAGTTACATCCTCAAAAAATTCTAGAAGATTTGTCAAGCATGATTTCCCTTTCATAAATCTAGGCTGACTTGGACCGATCCTGTCACTGCTTTCCAAATGCGCTGCTATGTCATCTTTAATAATTGATTCCAACATTTTCCCCACTACTGATGTCAGGCTAACCGGTCTATAATTCCCCGTTTTCTCTCTCCCTTTTTTAAAAAGTGGCATTACATTAGCTACCCTCCAGTTCATAGGAACTGATCCAGAATCGATAGACTATTGGAAAATGATCACCACTGCATCCATTATTTCTAGGGCCACTTCCTTAAGTACTCTGGGGTGCAGACCATCAGGCCCCGGTGATTTATCGGCCTTCAATCCCATCAATTTCCCAAACACAATTTCCTGACTAATAAGGATTTCCTTCAGTTCCTCCTTCTCGCTAGACCCTTGGTCCCCTAGTATTTCCGGAAGGTTATATGTGTCTTCCTTTGTGAAGACAGAACCAAAGTATTTATTCAATTGGTCTGCCATTTCTTTGTTCCCCATTATAAATTCACCTGATTCTGACTGCAAGGGACCTACGTTTGTCTTCACTATTTTTCTCTTCACATATCTATAGAAGCTTTTGTAGTCAGTTTTTATGTTCCTACTCTATTTTCCTCCTCCTAATTAAATCCTTTGTCCTTCTTGCTGAATTTTAAATTTCTCCCAGTCCTCAGGTTTGCTGCTTTTTCTGGCCAATTTATATGCTTCTTCCTTGGATTTAACACTATCCCTAATTTCCCTTGTTGGCCACGATTGAGCCACCTTCCCCGTTTTATTTTTACTCCAGACAGGGATGTACAATTGTTGAAGTTCATCCATGTGATCTTTAAATGTTGCCATTGCCTATCCACCATCAACCTTTTAAGTATCATTCGCCAGTCTATTCTAGGCAATTCACGTCTCATACCATCGAAGTTACCTTTCCTTAAGTTCAGGACCCTAGTCTCTGAATTAACTGTGTCACTCGCCATCTCAGTAAAGAATTCTACCATATTATGGTCACTCTTCCCCAAGGGGCCTCGCACAACAAGATTGCTAATTAGTCCTTTCTCATTACACATCACCCAGTCTAGGATGGCCAGCCCTCTAGTTGGTTCCTCGACATATTGGTCGAGAAAAAAAATCTTCTAAATTCCAGGGAATACAACCCTACTATGTGTAATCGCTCCTCGTAACTTCACCCCTGGAGTCCGGGTATAAGTTGTGATATACAAGGTATCGTAATTGTGTGGGACAGGCTCGATGGACCAGAGCGTCTTTACCTGTCTGTCATTGTTTGTATGTTTGTACTCTGGTGAATCTCCACTGCACTCCCTCCAAAGCCATAATATCATTCCTAAGATATGGTGCCCCAAACTGCTCGCAATACTCCAGGTTTCGTCTAACCAGGGCTTTGCATAGCTGTTCCCTGTTGTTTAGAAGAGCACGAACCAATCTTTGATACTGATAGTGCCCAGTTCATAAAACTTATATTTTACAAAAATATTTTTAATAATTCACCACACAGTACCTGACCTCAACCTTAACTCTCCCCTCCCAAATTGAAACAAACATTTTCACAACAGTTCCAAGGCTACATATGACTCGATGAGTCATGCAGGCATTAGTACATTTTCTGCCAGATTGAGAATTGTTCTTTCGGCAGAACCAATTATACACACTGTCTATTTGGCAAAAACAAATACCCAGTCTCAAGGTCTTACATAAGAACATAAGAATTAGGAACAGGAGTAGGCCATCTAGCCTGCTCCGCCATTCAACAAGATCATGGCTGATCTGGCCGTGGACTCAGCTCCACTTACCCGCCCGCTCCCCGTAACCCTTAATTCCCTTATTGGTTAAAAATCTATCTATCTGTGACTTGAATACATTCAATGAGCTAGCCTCAACTGCTTCCTTGGGCAGAGAATTCCACAGATTCACAACCCTCTGGGAGAAGAAATTCCTTCTCAACTCGGTTTTAAATTAGCTCCCCCATATTTTGAGGCTGTGCCCCCTAGTTCTAGTCTCCCCGACCAGTGGAAACAACCTCTCTGCCTCTATCTTGTCTATCCCTTTCATTATTTTAAATGTTTCTATAAGATCACCCCTGTGTACCAGCAGTAAAAAAAAGACTTGGATTTATATAGCGCCTTCCATGATCAGAGACATCCAAAGCACTTTACAGCCAATGAAGTACTTTGAGTGTAGTCACTGTTGTAATGTAGGAAATACAGTAGATAATTTGCGCACAGCAAGCCCCCATAAACAGCAATGTGATAATGATCAGATAATGTTTTTTTGTTATGTTGATTGAGTTATAAATATTGGCTAGGACACCCGGGGATAACTCCCCTGCTCTTCTTCGAAACAGTGCCGTGGGATCGTTTACGTCCACCTGAGAGAGCAGACGGGGCCTCAGTTTAACGTCACATCCAAAAAACAGCGCTCCCTCAGCACTGCACTGGAGTGTCGGTCTATATTTTTTGTGCTCAAGTCCTTGGAGTGGGGCTTGAACCCACACCCTTCTGACTCAAGAGGCGAGGGTGCTGCCACTGAGCCACAGCTGACACTGGTACTGACCTATATAGATCAGAAGGTGCCAGCTTCAGTCCCTGGCATGTGAGGTTAGCTGAGAAGAACAAGGGCAGCAGTAGGGTTGCTACAAATGGCCTCAATGCACGTGGGCCATGGAGGGGAAGGGAAGAAAAATCAGCCAGCATTCCTGCCCCTGATCACTTTCATGGGGTTTCTGCTGGAAAATGTCTTGATGTTGGTCAAGAACAGGATTGGACTCTATGACTGAGCAGCCTGCTGAAACTTACGGTGAAGACTGGCCACTTGTGTGAGGCACCACAGACTGCCAGTGATGTTAGTTTTCATACAAATGTTCAAGGCAGAGGTCCCCCCTCTTCCTTCCTGCTAGTACACATAACTCAAACCCCCTCCCAAAAAACTGTCAAACTCCCAAATCAAAGGGAATTCAAGGCCATTCAATTAACACAAGGTTGACAGCATCCCTCCCACTTGCTGAACACCCACAGTGGCCATGTATCACCCAAGTGTCAGCTGTGGCTCAGTCGGTAGCTCCGCCTCTGAGTCAAAAGGTTGTGGGTTCAAGTCCCACTAAAGAGACCTGAGCACTGCACTCGGAAATGCCGTCTTTCGGACGAGACGTTAAACCGAGGTCCTGTCTGCTCTCTCAACTGATCCCGTGGAATTATTTCAAAGAGCAGGGGAGTTATCTCTCCCGTGTCCTAGCCAATTATCCCTTAATTAGCAGATTATCTGGTCATTATCACATTGATATTTGTGGGAGCTTGCTGTGCGCAAATTGGCTGCCTACAACAGTGAGTACACTTCAAAAAAAAAGTAGATTGGCTGTAAAGTGCTTTGGGACGTCCAGTGGTCGCGAAAGGCGCTCTATAAATGCAAGTCTTTCATTTTCTCCTTGTCCACCCCTGCCAGGAGCAACCCGAATCATGCTGGGAAGTAGTACAAGAGTGCACTGAATTGTGTCAGAGGCTCATTGCATATTTCTGTCTGCAACATACCATGCATTCCACACTGAAGAAAGCTTGTAAAATTTGGTACAACTTAATGAGAAAAAACATGCATTTTTAACTCTTTTCTCTCCCCACCCTCCCCTCCTTCCACTACAAACAACAAGAACAACTTGTTGCTATTTATATAGCGCCTTTAACATAGTCAAACGTCTCAAGGTGCTTCACAGAAGTCGTTTGAGACAAAAATTTGACACTGAGTCATATAAGGAGAAATTAGGGCAGGTGACCAAAAGCTTGGTCAAAGAGGTAGGTTTTAAGGAGCGTCCTGAAGGAGGATAAAACAGTGAGAACTGTAATCCAGTGACTGATCTGTATGCTGCAGTTCTGTGAAACACCTTGGGACATTTTCCTACGTTACAGGAAACATATATAAATGCAAGTTTGTTGTTGTTTATGCCTTTTTTCCCCACTACATTCCCATTGTAACACTGTAGGAACAATGCTGCAGCTTTATCGAAGGCCATCAGGCCCTAAATTAAATAGAAAAGTTACCGAACTCGCTAAATGATTCCGGCCTAGATTACCTAGTTATACCCGTCAGGAAAGGAGTTACACCTATCAGGAAAAGATGAACAGGCTGGGTCTCTTTTCTCTTGAAAAGAGAAGGCTGAGTGGTGACCTAATGGAGGTCATTAAAATTATGAAAGATTTCATAAGAACATAAGAAATAGGAGCAGGAGTAGGCCATACGGCCCCTCGAGCCTGCTCCACCATTCAATAAGATCATGGCTGATCTGATCATGGACTCAGCTCCACTTCCCTGCCCGCTCCCCATAACCCCTTATCATTTAAGAAACTGTCTGGACTAGACTTTCCACTGGGGGCCTTCGCCCAAAAAAGTGGGCGATGTTCCAGCGATGTGGGACGTCTCGGCCTTGCTGATCACCGGCACATCGCCCATTTTTTTTCCTCGCGATTTTCCACTCGCCCTTACCCCGGCGATGTCAAATGGGCGATGTGATTTTTCGCCGATCTCACGATCGCCCACGAAAACAGAAATTTTTAAAAGCGCTTCCCTAGCAACGCTATTGTGCGCATCTGTGGGATTTTTTTATTGTGGTTGAGTTTCTTTGCCGCGTTTTGAGAGGTCAGGGGTCATCACACATGCTCAGAAGCACAGGGAGGGTCAGAGAGAGAGGAAGGAAGGGAGGAGTAACTGTTCGAGTGTCTGTGAATTGAAAATCGAAATGTTGTTAAGTATTCATTCTTTTTGTGTTTTAAATATTTTTTTTGACTAATATATATACATAATATACAATACACAATATATTGTATAATATAATTAAAAATATATTTAACTATATATTAGAATGGAGGGAGAAATGGAACGTAAAAGGGCTAAACCCTTTAGCGAGGAGGCCAATGAGGCGTTGGTAAATATCGTGAGCGGCAGGTGGGCTGATTTAACACGGAGTGGGCAGGGGAAACCTCCACCTCATGCATATAGGAGAATCTGCGCCGAGATTGCCGATGTGGTCACCAGACCAGTGCCGTAAAAGATGGAACAGCCTGCTGGCAGCAGCCAGAGTAAGTTGCATTTTATATTTAAAATTATACATAGTTAATATTTAAATGATTTATGGAAATTTTAATTGGAATCTTCAATGTAATTTCGTTATAGTATTAATTAATTACATTATGAAATCATTTATGCATCCTAACACTAAGTTGAATTTTATATTATGGAATATTGTTCATATGCAATGCAATGCAAGGTTCTAATCGAACATTTAAATATGTCAATTTTAAATGTTTATTACCAAGTCAATTAGCTTATGCCATGCAATGTTATCTTATCATTTACAGAAGAAGAGATTTCAATGAATAGAGCCAAGCAGAGGAGAACAGGCGGTGGCTGGGCTCAACTTCAACAACTTTCTGAATACGAAGTGCTTGCGGTTGCCTTAGTGGGGCCTGATAGCCGTTCGGTCACAAATCGAACCCACCCTCGGGTCTCGTGAGTAATGGGAACTGTGCAATGTATCAAACATTATCAAATACATCTTTAAAATATCTTAATTACGTATGTAATGTCCTGCAATGATAATGCTTCATGATATATACTTTTGAGGTAATCATGATTCACAAATGAGGTCAGGTCAGCCGTGGTGAACCATTGTGCATATGGGGTGTTGAAAATTATTCTTATGTAATGGGCTAGTGAAAAATTGATATGTATTGATAGGTATGTTTAATAATAATGAGCACCGTTAATGTCCTAATAAGTTGTCTTGAAATGTTTAGAAATGTCATTCGTCTTTTTAAGGTCAAGTGTCGTTAGAATCTACAACTCCTCCTGGAACGTCAACTACCTCGCAGGAGGAAGACGAGGAACACCTTCCAAATGTGGAGGAAGAGCAGAAAGGAGGTGGCGTTGGAGGAGGAGGAGGAAGAGGACGATCTTGTTTTTGTGGGGGGGGGAAACAACCTGCGGCCATCTCAATTGAGATGGATGAGGCACCGGGACCAAGCGGTGTACAGGCGGTGACGCCAAGGCACGAACTATTGCCAACGCCAACCCCACAGAGGTCAGGTCAGCGGGGTGGGCAATCGCCTACCATGGAGGGCCTGACAGAGAGCTTGATATCTCTGTGCAGGGAGACGGTCGAGATCAATCGCGACCTTATCCAGGGTTTCGCAGGTTTATCAGCAAACTGGAGCCAGTTCTCCACAACCTGGAGCAAGTTCAGCACGAACGTCTTACGTGCAAACACAGACAGCATGGGAGACGTTGGGAGTCAATTCGTGAGCAAACCGCCGCAACCAATGCCCTTCGGCATGCGTTGATGGCTGCACGTGGCGCAGCACCCCAAGGTGTCGTGTCAGCTCGCAGCGAGATCCCGAGCACGCAAGCGAGTACGGAGGACAGAGTTCCACCTGACTCGGAAGTGGAGCCTCAGGCTTCAACTTCCTCTCCTTCACCTCCACCATGGCAGGAAGTCTTGCCGTCCCACTTGTCTTCGTGTCGGTCAGCGTAGACCAAAACTGGTTGGTGAGGCAAGAACACGGGGCGGGAAAGGGCCTGGAGGGAAATGTGGCCGCAGGTAGGGTGGGGTGTGTTTATCATTGTTTAATTGTTGCATTAAAATTTTTATCGTTATCGGTTTGTTCAATGTTCATTGGGATTTGAGGGAAGGGTGGGTTGTGTGGCGGGGGGGGGGGGAGGGGGGGGCGGTGGAGTGGGTGGAGGGAGGGCAATAGTTTTTTTGTGAATAAAAAAAATCTTTAATTCAACAAATATTTTTGTGCCTTCTCTCTTCGTTACATTAGTTAACAAATTTACAGTTGTTCATCCTTATTTGTTTATTCTTTTACTGTAGCAGTACTTTACTTAAAGTAAGCATTAATGTCGATGATAGGCCAGTACAGGCAAGACAACAATGAAACCCCACGCAAATGAAACTTTTGATTAACCATAACTGTAAATGAACATTTGAAAATCCACAATGATAGTTCACGCAAAGCATTCATTAATTAGCTGCTGACGCAATAGCTTAGCGGCCATGTAACTGCCCCTGGCTACTGGTCTTCGGGAGGGGGTGGTGGTCCCGGTGCTAGATCGCTGATTGCGCTCCTCTCTGTCCTCGCCTGCGTCCTCTTCCGCCTCTTCCTCCTCGCCAGCTGGCTCTTCTGTCTCCCCTCCTTCTGGAGCCCGATCTGGCATTACTTGTCCTCTTATTTTAGCTAGGTTATGCAGCATGCAGCACACAACAATAAACTCTGCGACCTGGTCAGGGTGGTACTGTAGGCTGCCTCCAGAATGATCCAGGCGTCTGAAGCGCTGCTTTAGGATTCCAATTGTCTTTTCAATTATGTTGCGAGTTGCTATGTGACTTTCATTATAACATTTCTGTGCTTCAGCTACAGGATTACGCAGCCAACTGGCAAGGCCATATCCTTTATCACCCAGCATCTAACCGTGACCTTCTGGCTGATTGACAAACAGGTCAGGGATAGCACTTTCAGTAAGCTGTGCACATCATGGATGCTGCCATGAAATGTAGCATTTACTGTCAGAATTGTTTGATTGTGGTCGACAACAAGCTACACAATTAGTGAGTGGAACTCCTTTCTGTTACGAAACACCTCTGCGTTCTTTAAGGGTGCTTTCAGGGCAATGTGCGTGCAGTCTATTGCCTCCTGTACCTTGGGGAACTGAGATATCCTGTAGAAACCCAAAGCCCTCTCGGTCTGTGCCTCCCTGGTCATTGGGAAACTTATGAAGTCCATCCTGCGAGCATAAAGGGCTTCAGTCACCTGTCAAATGCAGCAGTGTGTAGCATGCTGAGAGATATGGCAGATGTCACCAGCTGAAGCCTGAAAAGATCCAGTTGCATAGAAGGCTAGGGTTGCAGTAACCTTCATCTCGACGGACAGTGTGGTTCTGATGGTGCTGGAAGGCTGCAAATCAACTTTGATGAACAGGCATATCTCATCGATGACCTCCTTCCGGAATCACAGCCTCCTAAGACAAGCATTTTCAGTCAAGTTCGGGTAAGATTGCTTTTCCAAGTACCTTCGTTGGCTGTACGGACTCCTCCTCTGTCTTCGTCTCCGTTTACGCATTACTCTGCCACCTCTTCGATTGATCCTTTCAGTAACCAGTGTGTGAACAGTTACAATTAATGGCTGGGAAAGCATAGGCCCCATCACTATCGATAATTACTTTCACTAATTTTAATAATCTCTGTACTCTATACTCTCTAATCACTGTACTCTGTACTCGCTACGCTGTATACCAGTCAGTTTAATAACAATATCAGTAAATAATTTCACTAAGTAAAAGCTATTTCCAAAATAATGTCAATATATAAAACCTATTTCCAAAATAAGTTGATAATACCTACTTTATATACCCTGATCTAATATTCTGAGAAGAATTAACTTTAAATTAGCTCTCTAAATAACTCAACTATTTAGCTCCTTCTTTTCTGCTGCCTCCACTCTTCCTCCAATCTTCAAAATGGTGTTCGTAGTGCCCATTTCCTTGTTATGCCCAGTAAAAACAACTATTTTTCAGCACTCTTTTGGGCCTTGCATCAGCCCAGCGAAGTGCATGCTAGGTGCTGAAACATGGGATGGGCTATGTGTGGGCGATCATAGTGGAAACTTGGGCACCAGTTTTTCCGGCGATCTTTCTGGCCTAGTTTCCACTTTTTGCTCAAAATGGGCGATAGAGGTCCGTTTTGGGCGATAGATAAACCTTAGATGGGCGATGTAAAGTGGAAAGTCTAGCCCTCTACTTCTGTCTTAAATTTATTTAATGTCCCAGCTTCTACAGCACTCTGAGGTAGTGAATTCCATAGATTCACAACCCTCTAAGAGAAGAAATTTCTCCTCATCTCAGTTCGAAATGGGCGGCCCCTTATTCTAAGATCATACCCTTTAGTTCTAGTCTCCCTCACCAGTGGAAACATCCCCTCTGCATCCACCTTGTCAAGCCCCCTCATAATCTTATACGTTTCGATAAGATCACCTCTCATTCTTCTGAATTCCAATGAGTAGAGGCCTAATCTACTCAACCTTTCCTCATAAGTCAACCCCCTCATCCCCGGAATCAACCTAGTGAACCTTCACTGAACAGCCTCCAAAGCAAGCATATCCTTTTGTAAATATGGAAACCAAAACTGCATGCAGTTTTCCAGGTGTGGCCTCACCAATACCCTGTACAGCTGGAACAAGACTTCCCTGCTTTTATACTCCATCCTCTTTGCAATAAAGGCCAAGATTCCATTGACCTTCTTGATCACTTGCTGTACCTGCATACTATCCTTCTGTGTTTCATGCACAAGTACCCCCAGGTCCTGCTGTCTGCAGCATTTTGCAATCTTTCTCTATTTAAATAATAACTTGCTCTTTGATTTTATCTGCCAAAGTGCATGACCTCACACTTTCCAACATTATACTCCATCTGCCAAATTTTTGCCCACTCACTTAGCCTGTCTATGTCCTTTTGCAGATTTTTTTGTACCCTCCTCACACATTGCTTTTCCTCCCATCTTTGTATCGTCGGCAAACTTTGCTACGTTACACTCAGTCCCTTCCTCCAAGTCGTTAATATAGATTGTAAGTAGTTGGGGATACTCTAATAGGATACTCACAGAGCGAGTGTTTCCACTTGTGGGGAAGAGCAAAACTAGAGGCCATCAATATAAGATAGTCACCAAGAAATCCAATAGGGAATTCAGAAGAAACTTCTTTGCCCAGAGAGTGCTGAGAATGGAACTCACTACCACAGAGAGTGGTTGAGGTGAATAGCATCGATACATTTAAGGGGAGGCTAAACAAGCATGTGAGGGAGAAGGGAATAGAGGGTTATGCTGATAAGATTTCGATGAGGAAAGACGGGAGGAGGCTTGAGTGGAGCATAAATGCCGGCATGGACTGGTTGGGCCGAATGGCCTGTTTCTGTGCTTTATACCCTACATAGTTTACTTTGGTTCACAGTTGCAAAATGTGGATCCGGTAAGTTATATTTTTGGTGCAGAGTTCTGTAAGTTTCGTGACACGGTATACACCAGAATGAACAGCCAGGAACACCCAATGTGGCACAGATCTTCCCAAAACATATTCAACTGCAGAACCATCAGGCTGCATTACCTGGTTGGAGCTCCTTTTATACAAAATAGCAATTGAAATATGAACATGGTGAATGAAAGAAGACACAGGATAAGGAAGTGATCAATACAAAGTTTTATTCGACATTTTAAAAACTGTATAGTCAGGAAAATTAAAAAAAATTAAAATGATTTTTTACACTGAAAGGACTTTGTTGCATATCCACACCTTCCTTAACCACACCCAGTTCCTCATGTGGGGCGGAGATCTCCTCTGAAGCCACAATGGTTCACTGCTGTTCAAACACCAAGATGTGGAAGCATCATCTGCGGGGATAAAGAGGAAAAGTTTTTCGTTTCATTCAGACAATAAAACAGTAACATTTGGCAGAAATGTGGAACATTACTAGGTGGAACTTATGGAAAAGTAACTGATTTGTAGACCGAGAACACATATTTATCCTTCAACCAACATCACCAAAAACAGATTATCTGGGTCATTATCACATTGCTGTTTGTGGGAGTTTGCTGTGTGCAAATTGGCTGCCACGTTTCCTACACTACAAAAGTGACTGCACTCCAAAAGTACTTCATTGGCTGTAAAGCGCTTTTGGACGTCCGTGGTCGTAAAAGGCGCCGTATAAAATCTTTCTTTTTTTCTTTCCTATTTTCCTCTGCTGTTGCAACCCCACTGTCCATTCCGTGGACAGAACAAGAGTTATTCTGCTTTGAGAGTCATTAATTATGCAAAGCCTGAGATGTTTCGATAAAGCACTATATCAACCCAACTTTTTTTTTATATAGGGGTAGGACCTATATAGAAATGTTATCCTCTGACTGCACGAAAAACAGCTCCAAAAAGGTTGAAGGCTACAGGCGGCTTTGTTATAAACGCGACCAGATCAGCCACTGTTCACTTTAAGCTGCGTGGCCGGGCAGTGCTCTGGAACTCTTGCACAGCCTGCTCACCGCCTTTTAAATGGAAAAATCGCGCACGCATGATATTTTGAATGGGCCCAAGAAAAAATGAGCGGGAACATCGCTTCTGTCGTGATTTTTCTGCGTCAAATACACAAATAGCTACTGGTGGGCAAGTTACTACATCCACAAGGATACAAGAATAATTACAGGCAGGAAGGATTGCTTCACCTGTGGCACAATAAAAGCTACAGGAGTCGGTTATTCAAGATTTAATAGCAATAGTCAAAACTGAAATACCTGAAGTATTAGAGGAGGATTCATAAAATAATCAACTTACCAGAAAATTACTGGAGGCGGATGAAGCGTCAAGGTCCTTTCTTGCACAAGGTGGAATATTCCAGCCATCCTTAGCTTTTTTTTTTCCCCCTCCTTAGGTGCACATATGTCTTTTCTGTTGAACTCAGTTTTACCCAGTTATTCAACACAAGTCATTGAGGCACCTCCTGCAATCTTCTGCTAGCAACTTTTGCTGGGATTTTTTTTTTTTTGCTTCTGGCTGCAACAAACTAACTCCGTCAATGGCTTTCGAATGGCTGGCGTTTTGACATGCTGTGCCTAGATAGAAATCTCTCCCATTTCACAAAGCTGTTTAGGTATTTTGAGTGCCACAATGAAACTGATGCGCTTCTTGATGCATGTCTGCACTCGATACCATTTTGCCATCTGTGCAGAGTGGGAAAACAAGTCACTTGCAATAGGCCAAGAGTTTCACAGTGCTGGTTTGAGCATTCACGCAAAATTATAGTCGGTGAATTCAGATTGGATTTTTTTTTTTACTCATGAATAAAAATATCTGCTGCTGGAATTTTTTGCATCTTGGCGTCAAAATCCTGCAAAGCGTTCAAAACCCCACCTGTACTACTTTTCCATTCGCAGCCTGAACGATCCCATCCAACATTCCTTGGCTTAGAATCTCCTTCTAAAAGCCCCTTTCCCGGACTGCTCTGCTAAGCCATATAATGGTCATCATCAAGAGCAAAGACAGTACTGGGTAAAAATCACGGGGGCCTGAAAGTGGCGGCCACGGGTTGTTGCGGACTGGTCACCGAGGAGGGGCCGCCATTTTATAAATCGCCCTCTCTCAGTTTTGGAGCGGTGTCGGGGACCGCTCTGCCTGTTTTCCCGCCGCAGCGTGCATGCACCAACCCCTTATCGACCGGCGGCGACCCTTTCCCGAAATTGCCCCACCAAAAATTGCCCCGCGGGAGCGGCCCCGCTGCCGGTCGGTGCCCCCAACAGCTTTTGCTGTCGGTACCCTTTCTGTGGCTTGGCAGCCCAGCTGCCCTTAAAGGGGAGGTGGCGCTGCCGGCTACTCCATTTTTTTTTATGCCCGCAGGTTCGGCCTGGCTGCCAACAGGCAGTCTGCCACCCCCACTTGGGTGCTAGGCTGCTGGCCCAGCCGAAACCCTCCCTGGTGGCCCGGTGTTTGCCACTGAAGTGGCTGCAGAGTTCGCAGCGGCCCTACCCTTTAACTGAAGGAGAGGGACGTTGTGACGTGCCGGCGCTGATGACTTCGATCGGCAGCTCCCACTTCCGCTCCACCCCCCCACACCAACACCGCTCCGACCAGAAACATCAGCCAAAAAGCTGAATTTCTCCGGATTGGCCGCGCCATGCATTGGGGTGGTAGGTGTTATGCGTTTCGGGCGGTGGGACCCCACAGAATCATAGAAGAAAGCTATTTGGCCCATCGTGCCTGTGCCGGCTCTATGAAAGAGCTATCCAGTTAGTCCCCCTCCCCTTTCCCCACAGCCCTGTAAATGTTTTCAAGTATATATCCAATTCTCTTTCGAAAGTTAATACTGAATCTGCTTCCACTGTACTCCAAATTACAACTCGCTGCGCAACAAAATTCTCATTTCACCTTTGGTTCTTTTGCTAATTACTGTATCTTACATCTGTGTCCTCTGGTTACCGACCCTCCTGCCAGTAGAGAGTTTTTCCTTATTTACTCTGTCAAAACTCTTTATAATTTTGAACCCCTCTATTAAATCTCCCCTTAACCTTTTCTGCTCTAAGGAGAGCAATCCCAGCTTCCATCATCTCTCCACATAACTGAAGTCCCTCATCCCTGGTATCATTCAAGTAAATCTCCTCTGCACCCTCTCCAAAGCCTTGACACCTTTGACACAAAGTTTAATTATTTCTCCTTTGGATTGTTTTTTGAGAAAGATTACTCTTCATATAATGGTAAAATTAATCAGATAAAATTATTGAAGGACCATATTCTAGGGCACGTTCAACTATTTTAGAATAAAGACCCAGATATTTATCAGGAAACACCATTGCGTTTTTGGTTAGGACATTGTACTTAAGAGGTTCATCTGATTAAGAAATAAGACAGTTCCTTTACCTCCCACAAGTGTCCTATGATTGGTGCGTCAGCCCAGGAATGTTCTGCGTTCAATCCTACTTTGCCATTTGCAAACACAATGAAGGTGAATGACTTATCAAACCACCTGGACGAAAATAAATCAATAATAGGAATAATTTAAATGTGTTAATGATTGTGGCATAGCGCACGCGCACGCCCACCACACACAAACACCACCCAGGCAGACTACACCCGCGCGTCCACCACCCACACCACATACGCACGCGCGCACCACCCACATGCGCACGCCCACCACACAACCACCACCCACGTGCGCCCACTATACAAACACACCACACGCGCACCACATATGCGCACGCACCACACACGAGCGCGCACTTTAGGCTCCTTCCTCCGTGTACAATGTACCATTTCCCTAACTCACGATACCCATGCAACCTTATCCTAAAGCTCTACCAATGTCACTCCAAGACAGATGACAGGCCTGAGCGACGATGATGAACCTGCTTTCAAATTCTTTCCTACTTCCCTTCAAGCTTTTGTGAAATAAATTACAACCTAGCATGCCAAACTATGCCGAGCACAAAGATCCCTGGTCCACGCTGAAGCTAATCTCAGCCCCGACAGGGTCAATATTACCTATTTCACTGACAAACCTAGGTGAAGGGCTATAGTGCAGGACTCCACCCAGGCTAAAAATAGTAGAGAAGATATGGTTAAATCAGTAAGTAGTGACAGCAGGGTTCTGAGTCTTTGGAATTCTCTGCCCCAGAGGGCTGTGGATGCTGAGTCGTTGAGTATATTCAAGGCTGAGATAGATAGATTTTTGGACTCTAAGGGAAATGGGGATCGGGCGAGAAAGTGGAGTTGAAAGTTGAAGATCAGCCATGATCTTATTGAATGGCGGAGCAGGCTCGGGGAGCAATATGGCCTACCACTGCTCCTGTTTCTTATGTCAGTCTTGGCTTATTGGTAGCACTCTCACTTCCGAGTCAGAAATCGGTGGGCCAAGCTTTAGAGACTTGAGCACAGAATGCAGGCTGACATTTCAGTGCAACGCTGAGGAAGTGTTGCACTGTCAGAGGTGCCACCTTTTAAATGAGACCCCATCTGCTCTCTCAGGTGGGCGTTAAAGATCCCATGGCACTATGTGAAGGCGAGCTGGAAAGATCTCAAAGTGTCCCGACAATATTTTTCCTTCAATCAACAACACTAAAACAAATTATCGAGTTATTTATCTCATTGCTATTTGTGGGAGCTTGCTGTGCACAAATTGGCTGCCATGTTTCCCTAAATTACAACAGTGACTACTTCATTGGCTGTGAAGCGCTTTGGGACATCCTGAAGCTGTTATATAAATGTAAGTTCTTTCTGTCTTCTTCTCGTGATTAAGTTTAGGTTTTAAAGAGAGACTGAAGGAGGTAAAGAATGTGACAAGTTTGTGATAGAAGTCAGAACAGTGAGGTTGCGGGGAGAATGCGTGTATATATGATGGCATGTTGTCAGTTTAGGAGGGAGAGAGAAAAATTAAGAAAAGCGATGTGCATGGAAGTAGAGGGTTGGAGCCTAGAGGTAAAAGACGGTAGACGATTAATGAATAAAAGAAAGACTTGCATTTATAGAGTGCCTTTCACAACCACCGGATGTCTCAAAGTGCTTTACAGCCAATGAAGTACTTTTTGGAGTGTAGTCTCTGTTGTAATGTAGGAAACACAGCAGCCAATTTCGCACAGCAAGCTCCCACAAACAGTAATGTGATAATGACCAGATAATCTGTTTTTGTTTTGTTGATTGAGGGATATTGGCCAGTACACCGGGGAGAACTCATCGCTCTTCTTCAAAATAGTGCCATGGGATCTTTTACTTCCACCTGAGGGGACAGATGAGGCCTCGGTTTTACGTCTCATCCGAAAGGCGGCACTTCCGACAGTGCAGCACTCCCTCAGCCCTGCACTGGAAAGTGCAAACCTAGAATTATGTGCTCAAGTCCCTGGAGTGAGACTTGAACCCACGACCTTCTGACTCAGAGGTGAGGGTGTTATCCACTGAGCCACAGTTGACACTTAGGATAAGCCTTTTCTTGTACCTCGTCTTAGTGTACAAGAGAAGCACTCCTTGGCAGGGAAGTGGTACGAGAGTCTTCAGCTTTATAGTAATTCACCAGCTTGGCACAAAAGAGGAAAACAAGCTTTTCGGAGGCCACTTTGGGAGTGCCAGAGACGTGGAAATTACACTTGAGGTATTGCGGCTCAGAATGGTAATAAATCAAGTTTGAGACACAAAAGGTAAAATGCGAAAGCTGTTAGTTGGTTTGGGAGAGACACAAAGCGAGAACTGAGTCTCTGATGCATGTTAATTGGCCCATTGCGCCTTAGGGAGAACGACATACTCTGATTTAGTAATTACACTGCAAGGAGGCTGGGTGTGCAACATGTAGGACTTTGATCACTGGAGATTGAAATAGTTAGTAAAAACAAAAGTGGATAAGGCTAGATGATGAATGAAAGTCATTTATGGGAAGAAAGTCAGCAGTCCGAGGGGGGGGGGGGGGGGTTGTGAGGAGAACGGAGGGGGAGTGGGGGTGAGAAGGAGAGAATTGGGGTGGTGTGGTGAGAAGGGGAGAATTGGGATGGGGGAGAAGAGAGATTGGGGGGGAAGACAACGAATTACAGCGCAGATAGAAACATGCGAGAGTGAACTAGAGGAGCTATGACACACCTCTGATGGGAGACCAGACAAAGTTAGCCCATTTAGCAGTACAATGGCCAACACTCCATCAAACTTTTTGGAGACAATCAGATGCTTAACATAGTCAAGACCAGTGGGGCAGCATACTGGAATCATGGATTAGGTCAAAACTTTCAAAGTGACGGATAATTTGAAACAACAGCGGCTTCTATTACTTTAGAAAGTTCTGATGCAAGGAATAGGGATTGTGTTTCTTAGGGAGGGGTTATTCCCTTAATAACCAGCTATGGAGGCAACAATCTGCCAGATATCCTGCTGTTGGAAAGCAAGAAGGTGTGGCTATTCGGCCAGGTCAGGAAAAAGCTCGGATATGATGCTCCTCCTTGTTGAATAGCCAGCCAATATTTACTGCCTCGTTTTTAAACATAATTAACCATTTAGGTAATATTACCAGGCAGCTTTAAGTGGAATTGTACACCAGTAGGAGTGACTGCCTTCAGGAGAGTCGGGGTGAAACATATGAGGAAAATAATTGATAAATGTGACAAGTCAAGAGATAAAGAATCAAACATTTTCCTGAGGCAATTACATTTGATGCTTTCTTTTAAATAAGCTTTCGAGTGCATTAAAGAGCAGCTTCGAGCCACAGTTTTCCCTTTTCACAGTACTCCCAATACAGAAACATTTTTCTACCACAGATTGACATTCAAAGAAAACCGCACTTGCCTGTCATAGCACTTGCCATGCAGCAGTGACTTGGCATATTCATCCAGTGACTTCACCTGCTTCTGCACATACAGGTCAAATTTCAGATCATCCAAAGTGACAAAGAATGCTGCCTTCTCCACGCTGTCCAGCGCACTCTTGTTCTTCCCGGAGCTGAAGTAGGATTTCCGCGCCTTAGCCCAGGGAACTCTGCTCAGCGGCAGAACATAAAACAGTTGACATCAATATTCTTCCATCTTTTCTCCCCCACCCTCCTCCCCCAAAGGCACCAACTAATGGCAATTCGGCTGTATAGGTGCAGGCAACCCTCCAGCATTCTTGCTCAAATGGTCATTATTCTGCCGAGATGCCGACTGTCGGCAGAGTATTTAGATTGTGGGATGCGATCCACTTGATTTCGATCCTGAGCCCCAACTCTAGTTCCGCATGCACACCGCAAGAGAGGTCACTGAACCGCAATCAGAAGTTGGAGCCCTGGCTTCTTCTGCCCCCCTTCCTAGCCCAGAAGCACTGAAGCCAACTATACTATAATCGCATCCACCTGACCGAGACCTGCTGTATCAGCACAGAATGCAATCAAACCTGAAATCTTCCTGATCGACACGGCTCCGTATCGCCTCCTATTTATAGTGTCAGCCGTGGCTCAGTGGGCAGCACTCTCACCTCTGAGTCAGAAGGTTGTGGGTTCAAGCCCCACTCCAGTACTTGAGCACAAAAAAAATCTAAGTTGACACTGCAGTGCAGTGCTGAGGGAGTGCTGCACTGTCGGAGGCTCTGTCTTTCGGATGAGACGTTAAACCGAGGTCCCGTCTGCTCTCTCTAGTGGACGTAAAAGATCCCGTGGCAGTATTTCGAAGAAAAGCAGGGGAGTTATCCCCAGTGCCCTAGCCAATATGTTGATTGAGGGATAAATATTGGCCAGGACACCAGGGATAACTCTCCTGCACTTCTTCAAAATAGTGCTGTGGGATCTTTGAATTAATTTTAAATATGGGAAGTGTTTTTCTTATTTATTTAAAATGTTTTGAGTTTTTGGGGGTATCCCCATTCATAGAAATGGTGATCTCCGTACAAACCATTACTGTGAATGGGAATACGGCATCTTCATTGGTTGGTCCGGCCCATGTGATCCCAGGCTGCACATACGCTACTGGAATACATGGGCCTCTGCACTGGGCTGAGCATGGTGGCCTCGTAGCGCAAGTATTCGTTCCTGCGGGACCACCAGACACTTTCGTAAATGTTTTTGTGGTCAGAGGCAAATGCTTGCAGGAAGCCTCCGACCGCAATTTCAGGGCCAAAATAAATCTGCTTAGAGGACAGGATAAAAAAAAAAAGTGATATTCCAATAAAGTAACAAAAACAGCGTATTTCTTTTGCAGAAAAAGATCTCAAAGAGCTTCCCGCTGATGAAGAAAAAAGGGAAAATCAAATGTGTTGGAGAAAGTACTGCGGAGGCTATCGAAAGCAAGCTGGAAATTAGTTCCAGGTCAAAGACCTGCTTGGTTAGAAGAGTGGAAGTTGAATTTTAAAAAGCACAACAGCCCAGTGGGCGAAGGTACCACTTTGGGTCTTGTACCTCTGCCATATAGATCAGGAACTCCCAGGTTTTATGAGCTTGTGCTGAATTAGATGACTATAGCCAGGGCATGTGACGGGGCATTACGATCTGTTTCAGCATCTCCGGACTAGGCAAGGAAAAGAAATTCATCAGTTCCTATTCTAATCATTATACAGTAAGATGCTGAGTTACAATGTCCTCCTCAGTTGACGCTACATAGGATTACATGGGATATACGGCACAGAAACAGGCCATTCGGCTCCACCAGTCCATATCGGCGTTTATGCTCCATTCGAGCCTCCTCCCATCTTTCCTCATCTAAATCTATCAGCATAAACCTCTCATATGTTGATCTAGCCTCCCCTTAAATGCAACAATACTATTTGCTTTGACCCCTGTGGCAGGACTGACATATGAGGAGACAGGATCGACTGGGCCTGTATTCACTGGAGTTTAGAAGGATGAAAGGGGATCTCATAGAAACATATAAAATTTTGACGGGATTGGACAAGTTAGATGCAGGAAGAATGTTTCCGACGTTGGGGAAGTCCAGAACCAGGGAGCATAGTCTAAGGATAAAGGGGTAAGCCATTTAGGACTGAGATGAGGAGAAACTTCTTCACTCAAAATTAACCTGTGGAATTCCCGACCGCAGAGAGTTGTTGATGCCAGTTCATTGGATATATTCAAGAGGGAGTTAGATATGACCCTTACGGCTAAGGGGATCAAGGGGTATGGAGAGAAAGCAGGAAAGGGGTACTGAGATGAATGATCAGCCATGATCTTATTGAATGGTGGTGCAGGCTCAAAGGGCCGAATGGCCTACTCCTGCACCTATTTTCTATGTTTCTATGTTTCAAGAGAAAAGAGACCCAGCCAGTTCATCCTTTCCTGATAGGTATATCCTCACATTTCTGGCAACACCTTTGTAAATCTTTTTTGCATTGTCACTGTGCAGTTTGATGATGTGCCACGAGTGTTGGCAGCTCCCATGGAACCATCCATTAAGAGTCAGTGCCCTGAGGTGTCAAATACTGGCAATAAAAACGTAAACCAACAAAGCTCTCACCTGTTTCCTGCGGTCAGTGCAGCCAGGTACTTCTCACCTGGCTGAGGTGAAGAAGTGTCATCCAAGATGTGCTGGAACTGTATCTGTAGCTCACAGGGCTCCAGGAGGCGTCCGCCTTGATACACCCAAACCTTAAAGTAACGGCCCTTGTGATAGACAATGACGTGCTTGCTGTCCAAACGGTGCTGTAACTGGTCTGCAAATTCAACGTGGTCGGTGAATAAAATTGGCATGCTTAATTTTTTTTTAAACAAAATGAATAAGCTATCAAAAGGAGGAAAGGCTTGAGGGTGCAACTTTCTGTGCAAAGTACCCCCCCCACCCCACCAACGTGGGCAGCTCCAGATTAAACCACCAGGCCATTAAAATCAATGAAGCTGCTCAGGAGAACACTCATAGGCCACCACCCCAGCAACTGACACTGTTGGAGCAGCTTGCAATGGGAGCAGGTCCAAAGTGACAGGTCTTCACAAGCCCATTAATATAGTGGGAAGGAGCTAGCGCTTTCATTGAGAGAAATTTCTTCTCTCAGAGGGTTGTAAATCTGTGGAATTCGCTGCCTCAGAGAGCTGTGGAAGTTGAGAAATTGAATGGATTTAAGACAGAGAGCGACAGTTACTTAACCGATAAGGGGATAAGGGGTTGTGGGGAGTGGGCGGGGAAGTGGACCTGAGTCCATGATCGGATCAGCCATGATCGTGTTAAATGGCGGAGCAGGCTCGAGGGGCCAAATGGCCTACTCCTGCTCCTATTTCTTATGTTCTTATGTTCCTTTAATGAAACCAGCATCAGCAAAGCCGAGAGATCCTGCCTCCGGATATCTTTAGCATTCTGGAATCAAGCAAGCGTGCTGCGGTGCAGAGATGCTTCAAATCTTCAGGCGAGCTGCGGTCCACACCGTCACCGGCAACAGTGAGACGCTGCTGGGTCCGGGCATTCTCTGGCAGCCTTTGCAAGCGATCCTCGTCAGCGGGACTGACAGGCCGCTGCCTCCCAGCATCCTGTGCCGGCTGCGACCCCAATCCTTACCGACAGATCTGCAACTCGAGGCTCCCAAGGCAGCCTTTCGGTCGGTGACCGTCAGCAGCGGGACTGAGGGGCTCCCGCCCTCCAGCCACTCTACGCAGCCCACTTGCTTTGAGAGCCCAGCATAATCATAAGCGCAAAGTTTTAGCAGCCCCAGAAAAGAATTGACATCGTACCTGCCTCTACACCTGGGATGCGGGATGAATTGAATACATTCTCATATTGATTAGAACACATGGGGACAACACCTCGAATCAAAAGCTGAAGAGAGGCAGAAAAAAAAAACAGGAAAGAATAACACATGGACATGCAAAGAAACTGCAAGCAACACACCTATAAATGCGGCAGAGAAAGAGGAAATAAAAAAAACACAGCAAGTCAGATTCTTCCACCTGTAGAAGTGTAAACAGAGACAATGAACACATCACAACTCTAGTCAGTCGAGGTACCAGGGAATTGTGCCCAGGAGGTGGAGCGTTAATAGCGTGCGAATGGGGGGAGGAACAAAATTAAAATGGGAGACGGGAAACTAATGAAGCAGACAGGAAGATTTCTTCTGTGTGCTATTTGTAGTGAGATCACCAAGATTAAGTCGATCAATTTGAACAAAAGAAACCATTCCCCGGAGTAGATTATGAACCTGCTCCCCTTCGTAATATGGAGCCAATTCAGGTACAGATCGGCGAGGTTACAACGCAGAAGCAGTTTTGACAATCTTATGTTTGGGACTTGACTTTGAGTCCAAAATGGCAGCAAGAGGTTTACACGAGTGCCAATTTGTGGTCGTGGCTGGGCCGGGGGGGGGGGGCGGGGGGCGGGGTGTGTGTGGGTGCAGTGGCATTTTCCAACCCTGTGCACCCAGCAACAAACACTCACTGACTCAAGTACGGCGCAGGTTTTACGGAGCACAAACCTCCTGCGACTGCCCGATCAAATCACTCCAAATAACCCAAATCGTAGCATCGGCATGGCATTTCCGTTCCAAGGATCATCGATCCTTATGGCTTCTCCGGGTTATGGTGCCAATTTTGATCAAATGGTGAGCTGATTTTCTTTGCTGTGGGCTCGGAACTGAGCAGAGGCTTCCCAAATGGTGCGAGTGCCAAAAGGACAGCCCCAGCACCGCGCGGACCGTTACTTCCAGTGGTGCGGATAAAAAGAAAAAGTGTAAATGGTGCACCAAAAACATAAAATGCTGGATGTCCATCGGCATCCGAGAGAGATGGATAGTTTAACATTTTGGGGTGGACACCTTCGGCAAAGCTCCAACGGAAGGTCTCCACCCAAAATGTTAACCCCAGGAATAATTTACAGGGTTAGGAAACTCGAGCCTGGATTTTCCAATTGGCGTTATCGCACAGAAAGTGAATGGGTTAAGGCTGGCGGTGTGAAATAAATTAAAAACTCGCGTGCGTGCGCGCAGATACACTCTCATACGCGCGCACACACATACACTCTCGTACGCGCACACACACATACACTCTCGTACGCGCACACACACATACACTCTCGTACGCGCACACACACATACACTCTCGTAAGCGCACACACACATACACTCTCGTACGCGCACGCACAAAATGGTAGTTTTGGCCAATGGTTTCGGAGTGGATCATCAGTTTTACTTATAAACTGTGAGTTAAAGTTTTGGTCTTGTTATTCCATTGTAAGCAGTGCAAACCTTGGATTGAAATATTTTTCAATTTGTTATTTTGAGATTAGTTTTCCCAGATCTGGACTGGCAACAGGTCTGGATACCCTCGAGAAGACGGATGCTCTGACGGATCAAGGATAATTTTAGTAGACAGGGAGGAAAAACAAACACACAACTTCATTTAAAGGACAAGTATTTCAAAGAAGACATGTAACAGGAACCTTCACTGAAACAAGTTATTCAACAAAAAAAAGCTGAAGGAGAGAACTGGAGGGGATAGATTCCACCGAGAAACAAACAGGGCTCCAAAGGCCCATTGGAAATGCTGCCGTGAGAAGCATGAAGAGAGAGCAGTAACTACCCAGGCATGCCACACAATGCGGGAGTCCAACACTGACTGTGTAACACTGACAATTGCCGATAAATACTAGCAAGTGCAGATTTGTTTGTTTAAAAATACTTCTTTTTAAGGACCTCTTACTAGTTGGCAGCGAATGGATCTCCCTTCCCTTGACACCTGTTGGCCCTGTTAGCTGTCTGTAATGGGCTACGTTGCACTCTCGAGCCCAGACGGCTTCTCCAGCATTAGCTGCAAGTATCGAGACCGCCCAGCAAAACCGCACAAGTGTGGTTACATTTTGTTTTTGTCAGCGGCTGTCCAACATGGGCAGAAACATGTCGCCATGTTTAAGAGCCTCCATACCAAGCTATGCAAAAATCCACAGGGAGCACTGCACTGTCGGAGTCGCCATTTTTCGGATGAGACGTTAAATTTTGAAGAGCAGGGGAGTTATCCCCGGTGCCCGAGCCAATATTTATCCCTCAATCAAGATCACTAAAACAGATCATCTGATCATTGTCACATTGCTGTTTTGAGGGCTCTTGCCGTGCACAGATTGGCTGCCACGTTTCCTACGTTCCTAGGTTGGGCCTCTACTCATTGGAATTCAGAAGAATGAGGGGTGATCTTATCAAAATGTATAAGATTATGAGGGGGCTTGACAAGGTGAATGCAGAGAGGATGTTTCCACTGATAGGGGAGACTAGAACTAGGGGGCATGATCTTAGAATAAGGGGCCGCCCATTTAGAACAGAGATGAGGAGAAATTTCTTCTCTTAGAGGGTTGTGGATCTGTGGAATTTGCTGCCTCAGAGAGCTATGAAAGCTGCAACATTGAATAAATTTAAGATAGAAATAAGCAGTTTCTTAAACGATAAGGGGATAAAGGGTTATGGGGAGCGGGCAGGGAAGTGGATCTGAGTCCGTGATCGAATCAGCCATGATCGTATTAAATGGCGGAGCAGGCTCGAGGGGCCGTATGGCCTACTCCTGATCCTATTTCTTATGTTATGTTACAACAGTGACTACACTTCAATAAAGTACCTGATTGGATGTAAAGCGCTTTGGGACATCCAGTGGTCATGAATGGCCTTTCCGATGTTAAACGCTGCGCATGCGTGAAACTGTGAGTGGGCTGTGTAGCCGGTTAAAGCAACGATGCCCACCCCAAAAAAAAATTAGGGGGAAGATTGATTGGGACTCTGCCTCTCTGGAGACATTCTAGTCCCTGCTCATCCCCTGTCTGTGAGGGCACGCCTGTTACTAATACTTCGCCATATAGGAGTGCAAACCTGCTGCTCCATAGCATTGTCAACTGGAGGTCCGATGAATTCTACCACCGGGCTTGCCCCTAAATATTCCAATGTGGTTTAATTCGCTCTGTACTGATTAACCCATCAGTGTTAGTAAGGCAGCTGCGGAATCGCGAATCGTGTGAGACATGTGGGCAGCTTTCCCCACCACCCCTGCCCCGAGCGGTTACAAGCAGCACTGCGTCCACAGCCTTTCAATCTTACCTGTCTCCTCGCCTGGCAGTCGCGTCGTGTTGAACATTCGTTCCCACTGTGCTGAACACAGAGGTATTGGGAACCCTGGCAGAGTACTCTGCGCCCAAACAGTGTGTGTGGGGGCAGGGGAGGGCGGGGCAGGGGAGGCATTCAAGACCCACGGAATTAGTGTTAGATGTTAGGAGGTGGAAAAAGTCAGTTCACATCGCCATAAATGGGCAGATATTGGAGGGGGGGGGAAAAAATGTAAAAAAAAAAAAATTATAAATTAGTTTATCCTCTATTTTATGACATTGTTTTTTTAAAAAAGCAAAACTAATAGACAAGACAACAACCCTTTTTTTAAAAAAAAACTATAGTTATAAATCTAAGCTGTAATTAAAAATGAGTGAACAGGTTGGTACAGCAGGTTACGGAGTTGTCCACACACTGCAAAGTGGTCGGACTCAGCTCTGAACCAGTCAGATCTAGCTTGAGGACCACTTGGGGGAGACACTAAGCGGAGGTAATAAACCACCTTTAACCCTGCTGCACTAGCATTGGGGGCACCTGGGGGCAAGATTGCTACTTGCTCTCTCAATTTGAATCGTTCGCAGCTTGGTGTGCCCGTAAGTACCCACAGACTTGGAACGGCTAATCTCAGTGGCACCATCAGGCAGAGAGGGCAAGTCAGAGGCTGCACAGACCAGGCCCTACCAGGCCCTCACAGTTGGGAGACAAGAGGGTGGTATACATGAGGGTCCTAAAAGGAAATACAAGGGAAGCTTAAAATGGCAAGAAACACATTTTAAAATAATGATCCAGCTGCTTCGTTTACTGCTTGTTTAAAAAGTGCAATCAGATCCTGATCACTGTACAATGATTCCTGCCGGAAGATGCACAAGTATGGGTGGCAGGCGAGGGCTGGACCGGGCTTCGTGGTGATGCCCTCGCTGTCGAATAGTCCACTGATGCTCACTTTCCAATTTACATAGAATTTACAGCACAGACACAAGTAATTCAGCACAACTGTTCTGTGCTGGTGTTTATGCTCCACACGAGCCTTCTCCCACCCTACTTCATCTAAACTAAGTACCCAGAGGGCTGTCTGCCCCCAGTGGAAACGCACCCCAACAGTGCCTTCCAGGGGAGCGGTGGAGGCTGAGGAAATAAGGGGGAGGGGGTAAAAATTCTTTGTCCTTTCATTTTAGTTCTATGCAATCATTAAAAAGAAAACTTAATCTATACAAAATGCATTTGTTGCCACAGTAACCGATTGATTTTAGCCCTCAATTCCAGGCAAGATCCCAGCCTCCCGTCCCCAAATTACTTTTTTGCAGCAACAACGTGTATTTATATAGCACCTTTAACGTAGTAATCCCAGGACACTTCACAGGAGACAAAAATTTAACAC
The DNA here is from genome assembly GCF_044704955.1 of Pristiophorus japonicus. NCBI lineage: Eukaryota > Metazoa > Chordata > Chondrichthyes > Pristiophoridae > Pristiophorus > Pristiophorus japonicus. Next base: position 87,534,519 of record NC_091995.1, read on the forward strand.
CGAGCCACATAAGGAAAAATTAGGGCAGGTGATCAAAAGCTTGGTCAAAGAGGTAGGTTTTAAGGAGCATCTTAAAGGAGGAAAGAGAGGTAGAGAGGCGGAGAGGTTTAGGGAGGGAGTTCCAGAGCTTAGAAACTGGGCAGCTGAAGGACAAGAATTTTTTTTTTTTTATTTATTTTTTTTTTTAAAAGGACCATTCAGCCCACTGAAGCTCATCCCTTTGGTAGCTTAAATAAATGATACACTGGATTAAACACAGTCCCCTTTCCTATACCATGTCTTACAGGGATGTGGGTTTGCCACCTGGAAAATAGAGCAAGTGTTCCTGTCTTGCATAGCTGTGTGGTGACAACCTAAAATAAAGATCACCCTGAATGATGTCCAGTGTGATTGACACCAACATTACCTGGGAGGGACGTTTTACTGTGTGAAAGGCTATATAAATGCAAGTTGTTGCTAATACCCTATAACTATAAATAGTTAATATTTTACCATTTTTCTCAGTAAACAATCAACTTATTTACAATCAACTCTGAAAACACCAATTCCCATTTCTGCTTGTAAATTACTTTTTTTTTAAAATCTAAAAGTAATTCCCAATTACTAATGCAATGTTCTTCCCCCCACTCCCTAGGGAGTCTAAGACTAGGGGACATAGCCTAAAAGTTAAAGCCAGGCCTTTCAGGAGTGAAATTCGGAAACAGTTCTACGCAAAGGGTGGTAGAAGTTTGGAACTCTCTTCCGCAAACGGCAATGGATGCTGGGTCAATTGTTCATTTTAAATCGGAGATTGATAGATTTTTGTCAACCAGAAGGTATTAAGGGATTTGGGGCAACGGCAGGTATATGGAGTTAGGTCACAGATCAGCCGCGATCTCACTGAATGGCAGAACAGGCTCCAGGGGCTAAATGGCCTCCTTCTGTTCCTATGTTCCCCTCCCCTAAATTCAAAGCACCATTCCTGACAGAGAGGGCTGGTACACCACCTGTTTTAAGGCATCTGCGCCATAACTAGCTGCCAGAGGATGTGCAAGAATAGGGTATATTCAATCAGCCTTCAGACTTCCCCATCCCTCAGAGTGTGGCCTTGAGTGGAGTGCAATGCGTCCCTCTGCCATAAACACAACTGGGAACTGGTTGCAACGAATTGCAGATGCAAATCCCAGGTCCTAACTTCAGTGCGGTTTGAGCCGTGTTTGCTGAGCAAACTGATAAGGCCCCAGTCAGAGGCAGCAAGTTCCGTCTCATTCCTTTCAATACAATTTAAAAACCTGGTGAGATCCACCTACCCCAGTAAGAGCAGATCCAGTCCTCCAAATGTGCAATGTAGGCAAAAATATAGGACAATACAGTTTATTCACCGAACAGTAATGGAGTGCATAGACACCAAACCGTGAAAGTAACAGTCCCCCGATGAGTCAGTTGGTAAAGGCAGTGTTTGAGTGAGCCATAAAGACCGGGAAGGACCCAGTCTAATATGTCTGAACATCAGGAGGGGACAGGATTCGGCTTGTGATGCCCTTCATGGTCAAACAGCCTGTCAACACTCTGCCTGTACTGTTTCGTACAGTAAGAATAGTCACGGGCGCAGCGGGTGACCGGGATTAGGGGAACTATACCGTAATAATAGCTGATACTTTCACGTGGGGAGATGGGCAGAGGTTCGCCCAGTTACTCCAGCCATACCGCAGGCAGCTCCCCAGCCCTATTAGATGACAGCTGTCAATATGAGAGCTTGCCTATTCAATATTAAGTTTGCATGGAATATTGCTGGTTCTCAACCAGGCTGGGAGAAAAGAGCAGGGAGTTTCTGGAAGGCATTTCTGCAATTACAACTGGAAGGAACTAGAGGAAAAATCCAGCTAAAATAACCCCATCCTGCAGCTCAGGCAGTGGTAGAACTCCCTGCTATTCTCTGCTCAGACGCTCTGCCCTTCAAACATCCAGTCAGTCATTGTAAGAGTACATCGGTGCATCATTAAGGTTAAGTACTTACCGGTGGGATCTCCTCACGACTAAGTTTCCGTCTATAAAGGAGCAAAGCGTGGACCAGATTACCAGCGCGTGCAGCTTGAATTGTTGTTGGAGTCACATACAAGAAATCCTGAAGTTAGAAAGATAGCAATTATTCTCAGTTCGAGAGAATACATTAAACTGCCCCCCCCCTCCCCCACCATGGCTTGGAGACCAGAACAACACTGAGCCATAGAAAGAGAGAAAGACTTGGATGTATATAGCGCCTTTCACAACCACAGCACATCTCAAAGCGCTTTGCAGCCAATGAAGTGCTTTTAAAAAAAAAAAGTGTAGTCACTGTTAAAATGTGGGAAACGCAGCAGCCAATTTGCTTACAAGCAAGCTCCCACAAACAGCAATGTGATAATGACCAGATAATCTGTTTTTTGTTATGTTGATTGTGGTATATTTTCCAGGACACCAGGGATGAGGAGAAACTTCTTCACCCAGAGAGTGGTGAACCTGTGGAATTCTCTACCACAGAAAGTTGTTGAGGCCAATTCACTAAATATATTCAAAAAGGAGTTAGATGTAGTCCTTACTACTAGGGGGAATCAAGGGGTATGGCGAGAAAGCAGGAATGGGGTACTGAAGTTGCATGTTCAGCCATGAACTCATTGGAGTGGGATTTGAACCCACAACCTTCTGACTCAGAGGCGAGAGTGGACTTTGGCCCCTCAAATTGAAAGATACTTCGAACCTAACCCCATGCATGATATTCACATGAAATCCTTACCATGGCATAGTAGTTGCTGTTGACCATAATTGGCTCTCGACCCTGCAGGTAGACGTACTGCTCCCACCAGTCGCTCACCTGGAATGGTGCAATGACAGGACAGTAAAATAGCCCCATTAATAAAACCCTGCGCTGCGTCGTCCCCTCCATTCGGAGAGTTTGTTTGCTGCACAAGTCAATTAAAGCAATAATTTTAAACTCCAAAGAGCAAGGGGCCCCCACTCATCAAGGACCAAGCCTAATTTTTCATCCAGAGTGGCCGCCCCAGGTTGTACAGCTCCCACAGTTGAACAACATGTGGCATGAAAAATGGACCAGCTCATACGAGCACAGATCCTGAGCCATTAGAATCATAAACTGATACAGCATTCAACCCATCTGTGCCGGCTCTTTCAAAGAGCTATCCAATTGGCACCTCTACTTTGCTCTTTCCCCATAACCCTGCAAAAGTTCCCCCTTCAAACAGTTATCCAATTCCCAGTTATTACTGAATCTGCTTCCACCGACCTTGCAGGTCGTGCATTCCAGATCATAACACGCTGGCTAATTTTTTTTTCCCTCGTGTCGCCTCTGGTTCTTTTGCCAACTACCGTAAATCTGTGTCCTCTGGTTTCTGATCCTTCTGCCAGTGAAAACAATTTCTCCTTATTTACTCTATCAAAACCCTTTAGCGATTTTGAACACCTCAAATCAAATCGCCCCTCAACCTTCTCTGCTCGAAGGAGATCAACCCGTTTCTCTGGTCGCTCCCATTAACTGAGCACAAAGAATCAACAGGCTGCACCACTCCCAAGTGCAAAAGCTGACAGCCAAGGCTCGATTTAAACAAGTAGGACCAAATCAGTACCTAGAGCCAGTTACTGAAAGCAGCCCGATTAATTGTTAATCTACGTGGGCCCTGGTGTGGAAAAATATGCAGCCAGCCATTTTAGAAGGCATTATTTAACTAAAATACAGCACTTAACTCACATAGTTGGCAGCCCACCAAGACTTGAGTTTAAGGTACCACTGCAGCCGAGAACCCAGGTTCCGTTCAAAGTCTTTCGCCAAGGCCTTTGTTCGTCCGAAGTCCTCTTCGTTCATCAGAGGCCTCACCGACTCCAAAAACTTGAGGGGGATGGGGGGGAAAATAGGAGGAAAAAGATGAACACATTTCAAACACACTCACTGAAGAGCACACAAGATTCCCGAAGAGAAGGGGTTGTCTTTATGAAGAAAAGTTGAGCAGGTTGGGCTTGTACTCATTGGAGTTTAGAAGAATGAGAGGTGATCTTACTGAAACGCGTAAGATTTTGAGGGGGCTTGACAGGGTAGATGCAGAGAGGATGTTTCCCCTCGTGGGGGAATCTAGAACTAGTAAGATCACCTCTCATTCTTCGAAGCTCCAATGAGTACAAGCCCAAACTGCTCAACTTTTCTTCATAGTTTCAGAATAAGGGGTCGCCCATTTAAAACGGAAATGAGGAGGAATTTCTTCTCTCAGAGGGTCGTGAATCTTTGGAATTCTCTACCCAGAGAGCTGTGGAGGCTGGATCATTGAATATATTTAAGGTGGAGATAGACAGATTTTTGAATGATAAGGGAGTCAAGGGTTATGGGGAGCGGACGGGGAAGTAGAGTTGAGGCCAAGATCAGATCAGCCATGATCTTATTGAATGGCGAAGCAGGCTCGAGGGGCCAAATGGCCGACCCCTGCTCCTATTTCGTATGTTCGTAAGCTACCGGGGCTAAGTGTACAAAAAGCAGTGTAGGGTGGATTTGCCTTCTGGCTGTGAATGTTGTGGGTTAGAGTCCCAGGGTAAGAAAATATGAAGTGCAGGAATAGGAAAAAGTCCATTGGAGTGACCAAGCTCTGGGCATTCCATGATGTGTGAAGCATTTTGGTCCTACATCTTTTAACCCTGTCTGTACTATGGAATGCATCAAGGTGCTTCTGAAGTTTAAAATCTGCTGCTCAAAGACAATTAGTGCAAGTGTATTCATTCTCTTGTTTCGAATGACGGGAAAAGCTTATAATGGGATGTCTATCCATTCGACGGCCTCCTGAGATGCCGAGTGAAGCAACAGATCTCAGCGGGCAGGTTGATGTCATGTGTTCAGCGGTCTGGGACTTATGGCCACACTTCGGGTCATCCTTCATCTTCCACTTGTGGGGCAGGTGGCCGCATTGGCCATACCTTATGCGTCATACTGGGCGACGTCACCAAAACGTCGCCTATTGGAGTATGGGCAGGAACTTCGGCGGGGCCTAGGTACAGCAGAGGTGCGGCAAATGATCGGGACAGAAAAATGGAGCGCGATTGGGGCACATGAGCGACATGATCGGGGCGCAGGAGAGGCGTGGGCCATGGGACAGCACGGGCCCAGCCCACACTGCGATATGTGTGCGCACTAGGTCCGTGCAGCAGAGCTGGTCTCCAGTCATCTTGGTTAACCCTTGCCACTGGACCAAGACCTAGCTCTGTCAAGCCCGTGTGGTGTCTGGTATGCAACGGCCACCCCACGTTAAAAAAATCCAGGCACAGGCATCTTCCACCCTTCATGCAGTTCAGAACTTGGAATATCAGGTCCTCATCGAAACACCTGTGAACTCATCCCTTTATGATGTGGAAGCAAGTCATCCTCGATACGAGAGACCGCCTAAGAAGACCCTGTGTGGATTCAGTTGAGCGCTGTCCACACTGTCTTTGAAGGAGGTCGAAGCCAGCAATCTCTGCACGTCATGCATTTCACTGACCTCAATGTGGTACACACTCATTTTAAATAAATGACACTTTTATCTTGGAATAAAAATACTTACACCTGAGATTTATTGTTCTTTTGGGGGTGGGGGGGTAGAAGGGAACTCTTAACATAAAGCAATTTCAAGGAAAGATGAATATTGTAACCAAGGCTGGAACACTACATATTAAACAACTTACATTTATACAGCGCCTTTAACATAGTAAAGCGTTCCAAGGCGCTTCACTGGGGTGTTATCAAACAAAGTTTGACACCGAGCCACACAAGGAGATACAAGGGCAGAGCTTGGTCAAAGAGGTAGGTTTCAAGGAGCATCTTAAAGGTGGAAAGAGAGGTAGAGATGCAGAAAGGTTAGGGAGGGAGTTCCAGAGCTTAGGGCCTTGACAGCTGAAGGCATGGCCGCCGATGGTGGAGCAATTAAAATTAAACATGCATCAATAAGGAAAATCCTACCTAAAGCAAACAGAAAATCTTAAACTAGCCCACATATAACTCTGCTCTGTCCCAATTCCAGGTTTCTGTCCAAGCTGGATCTTGTTATTTAACTCCCCGGTGTTTCTCCCAGACTTACAAACATACTGATAAAATCTCATTGAGCCTCAGAGGCTCAAGTTAATGATTCATAGGTTTTATACTTGACTAGGTTGAGAGTTGATCAAGTACTTTGCTCTTGCCCCACAGCTAGCCAAACTTCGCTTGACTATTAAAGATCTTCACCTTACCCTTCGTAAGGTGTCTTTTACCGATGGAACAGGCAGACGTGGGAGGGAGTTCTGGAAACTGTACAACATCGGTTTACGACCCGAGAAGATCTTCACCAGAGTCTGAAAAAAAATATATAAACTATAAGTTATTTTTCCTTCTTTCCAGCTTTACTCCCAGACTTTCCTGAAGGACTGATTCCTTCTGAGGTGCAGATCCATTGGCGCTGGGGACCCGCTTGAACCTTTTTCACATGCAAGATGAATCAGTCAGCAGGCTATTCGCTCGTGGGAGCTATCAGAGCTCAGCCTGTCCTCAGCCAAGATCCACACCCAGTACTCCGCATTAGGGGTGAGGAACAGTGATCAGGAGTGGCAACCCTGAAAGATTTCTCCTCTCCCTCGTCCAGTGTACTGAGGCCACTCTAACACTCCCAACTTCTACCCCAGCTGGGCTCAGCTAGCTGAGACCAGGCAGGGAATCAAGAGTCCTAGTTTGCACTGCTGAATGCAAGAGTATCTAATCAAAGACTCGAGGGCCGCCTGCAGAGCACAACAATGTTCGCTGTGAGCTGCGCTTTGTTCTGCACGGCCTGTTTCTTTTAGTGCGCCGTCCCTTTAAATTTCTGCTGTCGCTCCCTCACCCGAGTCAGAAGGCTGTGGGGGTTCAAGTCCCACTCCAGAGACTTGAGCACTAAGCTGACACTCCAAGTGCAGTGCTGAGGGAGTGCTGCACTGTCAGATGAGGCTGATGCTTTAAATCGAGGCCCCGTCTACTCTCTCAGGTGGACGTAAAAGATCCTGTGGCACTATTTCAAAGAGCAGGGGAGGTATCCCTGGTGTCCTGGCCAATTATTATCCCTCAATCAACGTAACAAAAACAAATGATCTGGTCATTATCACACTGCTGTTTGTGGGAGCTTGCTGTGTGCAAATTGGCTACATTACAGCAGTGACTTCACTTTGAAAATACTGCATTGGCTATAAAGCACTTTGGGACGTCCAGGGTCGTGAAAGGCACTATATAAATGTAAGTCAGTGAGCGGCCTGCACGTAACCTTTCCCATTGCTATGCAGCCGCACAGCTTAGAGGGAGAATATTGGTGCAGAGGTCATGGCAATCCAGCCCAGTAAGCTCAAGCAACTCAGTTCTACTTGTGTTTGCATTTCTTACTCACTAGTTTCTTCTGTTTGAAATTCATAGGTTTTCAAAAATGGCTCTTCCTATTGCTATTGCCTCATTGTTGCATAAATTCAGCTGGTGAGTAATTAAGATGCACAAACTAGGAGGGTCCCAAGTTCAAACCACAGTCTGTGCTATTTTTTTAATTGACGGGATGTGGGCATCGCTGGCAAGGCCAGCATTTATTGCCCAGCCCTAATTGCCCTTGAGAAGGAGCCGCCTGTTGAACCGTTGCAGTCCTGTTGGTGAATATGCTCCCACAGTGCTGTTAGGGAGGGAGTTCTAGGATTTTGACCCTGCGACGATGAAGGAACGGCGATAAATTTGAAAGTAAGGATGATGTGTGATTTGGGTTGAACTTGAGCTGATGGTGTTGCCATGGTGCGCCGCTGGTGTTGGGTCTGAGCCACAGTAATGATAGGGGCACTGCAATAGGCATTAGAACGGTTGAGTTAGGAAGAGAGAAGTCAGCCAGGCTACCACTCCTGATGTCTATAAAGCAATTCTCGCTGCAAGTGCACATTGGTGGGTGGCAGCCAAACACAGAATATAGCTCAATATCATTACAATGTCAAGGACAGATACAGAAAATTATCAAAAAGGCTAATATATTTAAAGAACTAGAATCCGAGGGGGTAGAAGTTATGCTACAGCTATAAAAAGCCCTGGTTAGACCACACCTGGAATACTGGTATTCAGTTCCGGGCATCACACCTTAGGAAGGATATACTGGCCTTGGAGGGAGTGCAGCTTAGGTTTACCACAATGATACCTGGACCGCAAGGGTAAAATTACGAGGAGCGATTACACAAACTAGGGTTGCATTCCCTGGAATTTAGATGGTTAAGGGATGATTTGGTCAAAGTTTTCAAGGTATTAAGCAGATTAGTTCCCCCCAAATTGGCCTGGGTTTTTTTTAATCTGTTTTTTTTGCCTCTCCCAGGAGATCACATGGTTTCAGGTGGGGCGGAGAGTGTATATGTTGCGATGCACAAGGTATCGCAATTGTGTGGGACAGGCTTGATGGACCAGAGGGTCTTTACCTGTTCGTCATTGCTCATATGTGACTAATAGGGTAGAGGGAGAAACTATTTCTGCTGGTTGGGGAATCTCGGACTGGGGACATAGTCGAAAAATTAGAGCCAGGTCTTTCAAGAGTGAAGTTAGGAAACACTTCTACATGCAAAGGGTGGTAGAAGTTTGGAACACTCTTCTGCAAAAAGGCAATTGATGCTGGGTCAATTGTTAATTTTAAATCTGAGACAAATAGATTTTTATTAAGCAACGGTATTAAGAGATATGGGGCAACGGTGGGTATATGGAGTTATGTCACAGATCAGCCATGATCTAATTAAATGGCGGAACTGGGTCAGGGGAGCTAAATGGCTTCCTCCTGTTCCCGTGGTTGACTATCATTATCAACATTCATGGTCATGCTCACACAGGGCAACTTGGACAAGGGATCAGAGGCTGCCAGTGGAACGGTGTCCACAGCAAGCAGTCGAACACATTCACGACAGCGGGCACGGAGACGCAAAAGGGAGAAAATGGGAAGAAATTTGGTTATTTCATGCATGGGGCAGTGACACGAAGGTGATGCGTCAGCACTTACAAACCAGACTTTGGTGGTAGCGGACACATTGCCATGCTCTTCAAACATCCAGCCGTGGTAGGAGAGGAGGGATTTGAGGATCTGCTGCATCACAAAAATCAGTGCCAGCCACAGCCCCGTTGCAAACAGCAGTGCGCTCACCACGCTCTGACCCTGGTGTGATAAGTATCTTCTATAAAAGACAGACAAACACAATATGTTAAAAGGTGGTTGTAAAATAGCAAATCTGCAGGGCATCCCAAAGTAATTCAGAGCCAACAAAGAGCTCTTGAAGCGTAGTTACTGTTGGCTTGAGGGAGTTAAAGATGACACAAGTGCGAGTGTCCCTCTTAACAAATCCCACTGTTGGATCATCAGGGGAAGGACTTGTTTTTTCTGTTACTCTAAAAACCAAAGGGTAATGGGAGTCCAAAAGCCCTTGATGTAACAAAACGTCCTAGGCAATGTTCCCTCCAATTTTAGTTTTGGAGCCGCGCGGCCCCTTTAACGGGCTACGCGGCCCATTCAAAATTCCGCACATGCGCGTTTTTTCCCATTTGAAAAGCCGGTGTGCCTGCTGCACAGGAGCTCCAGACCGCCGCGTGAAGCTCAAGTCCAAGTCACTGAGAGCCGCTCACTGTAGAGGGAGGTGGTCCTTGAGCTTGGCTATCATTCCCATCGAGGGATCGACCCGTGTATACATCGTACCGACGACAGTCAACACTACAAAGAGCCAGCTGGATGGGCTGGCAGGGTAAACACCGCTCACAAAGTTGTTCTGCAAAGAGGCAAAGGAAAAAAAAACAATATTAGAAAAAAAAAATCCCTTTAATACAAGAAGGAAGTTTGCACGAGCTTATGTCAGACCATACAGTCACATCTTATAGTGGGGTAACAAAACCACAGCCTAAAATTTCCCAGCATCATATATAATGTTAAATTACCCTTTCATTTCTCAAACATTATTTACATAAATATATATTTATAGAAGATTGCACTGGACACAGAAAACTCCATACTTGCCCCATTGTGGAACAGCAGCAGCTCAAATACAGCAAGGGTTTTTGCCTCAGTTTTTATTTATTTTCTATTTTACCTCTTTCTTCTTCGGTTTCACCATCCCAAGAGAGCAGGCAGTCACCCCGCCCCGCCTTCCAGGGCCTCTGTGAATATTGTTGTCGCTGGCTACAAGATGATGTGAATCATCGGATGTGCTCTTTCTTGGGGTGAAATGGGGCTTGCGTGGAAGGGAGAAGGGAGATGTGGGGGGTGGGGGAAAGTGAGTGTGAAAACGCCTTTGGTTATCACAAGTGGGGAAAGGCCCATCAAAGCTTAACCCTGCAGTACATTAACTTCCCCGTCATGGCATATTTTAAACAACCCACTGCTTTTACCTCTACTATCTTGATGAATTATTCCCCCACATTTTGCACACATAATCATATTCACCATCCAGGACAAAGCAGCCCGCTTGATCGGCACCCCATCCACCACCTTCAACATTCACTCCCTCCACCACCGGCGCACCGTGGCTGCAGTGTGTACCATCTAAAAGGTGCACTGCAGCAACTTGCCAAGGCTTCTTCGGCAGCACCTCCCAAACCCGCGACCTCTACCCCCTAGAAGGACAAGGGCAGCAGGCGCATGGGAACACCATCACCTCCACTTTCCCCTCCAAGTCACACACCATCCTGACTTGGAAATATATCGGCCGTTCCTTCGTCGTCGCTGGGTCAAAATCCTGTAACTCCCTCCCTAACAGCGCTGTGGGAGCACCTTCACCACACGGGAGTGCAGCGGTTCAAGAAGCACCGCCTTCTCCAGGGCAATTCGGGATGGGCAATAAATGCCCTTATCAGTGACACCCATAGTGCAGGAACAAATTATAAAAAAATACGCAGAGGGTTCACTCTATGGGTACACTTGATTTTGAATGGAAAGCACTTACCTTGAGTCTGATACATTTCTTCTTCCAGGACCTGATGCCCGAGAGGTAGATCTCTTTCAATGCATTATGGCTGAGTTGGAGATCGATGCCCTCTGGAGTGACTGTGAACTGAAATGCGACGGCCTGATGAGCTTCTGCCATGTTCGCACGTTATGCAACTACCTGCAAAACAACAATGGAGGACGGCACCATTACAGCTACTGATAGAATGAAAAAGACTTTCTGTTTATTTATATAGCGAATTCATGATGTCAGGACGTTCCAAAGCACTTTATAGCCAATGAAGTACTTTTAAAGTGTAGTGACTAATGTTATGTAGAAAACACGGCCAATTTGCGCACAGCAAGCTCCCAAAAACAGCAATGTGATAATGACACAGATAATCTGTTTTTAGTGATGTTGATTGACGGATAAATATTGGCCAGGACACCGGGGATAACTCAACTGCTTTTCTTCAAAATAGTGCCACAGTGTCTTTTACATCCACTTTAGAAAGCAGACAGGCCTCGGTTTAACGCCAGAAAGACTGCACATCCGATAGCGCAACACTCGCTCACTGCACTGGAGTAGATTTTATGCTCAATTCCCTGGAATGAGACTCGAACCCACAACCTTCTGACTCACGAGGCGAGAGTGCTACCCACTGGGCCACAGCTGATACATCCTAAAGGCCATCTGTTCCTGTCTCAGTTTTTCCGATGTCTCTACCTACTTTGAAACATTTTTTTTGGTGAGGCAATCATATTTTTGTTTTCTCCACATCAACCAGACTTAAACACTGTTAGCGTCCTTTCACATGGGAGACTTCATCAAAAGTAGCATTGAAACGACTGCAGCAACTAGAGAAGTGCATAGAATCTACAGCACAGAAATAGGCCATGCAGCCCAACTGTTTATACACCATACGAGCCTCCCATTCTAGTTACCCATTCCCACCCTGCCTCGGTGCCCCTCTATCCCCTTCTTTCTCTTTTATGCAACAATCTGCTTCAACACATCCCATGTGGCAACAAGTTCGAGATTCTCGCCACTGCAGAAAGTAATCGACTTATTTAAGAAATTTCAACACAGAAGGAAGGGAAAAATTGAGCAGGGACAACGTTAACCCTTTGCTGAGGGTCATAAGAACATAACAATTAGCAGGAGTCGGCCATTTGGCCCCCCAAGCCTGCTCCGCTATTCAATAAGATCATGGCTGATCTGATCTTGGCCTCAACTCCAATTCCTTGCCTGCTCTCCATAACCCTCGACTCCCCTGTAGTTCAAAAATCCACCTTAAATATATTCAATGGCCCAGCTTCCACAGCTCTCTGGGGCAGAGAATTCTACAGATTCATGACCCTCTGAGAGAAGAAATTCCGTTTTAAATGGGCGACCACTTATTCTGAAACTATGCCCACTAGTTCTAGATTTCCACACGAGGGGAAACATTCTCTCTGCAGCTACCCTGTCCGGCCCCCTCAGGCCACAATCCCAGCAGTGATTTTCTCAAATCAATTTTCTGAGACGTACCATAAAGCAATTTTTTTAATTGTTTTTTCCTCACCTCCCCATCCCCCCCCACCACCCAATTTTCTGGCTCTGGTTACATCCCAAAACTAGCAAGCAGTGTGCTTGAGTTACAGTCATACAGCACGAGGCAGGTATGCTGAGGGCGACAGGCAAGGGGGAGGGGTGGCAGTAGACAGCAAGTGAGAGGTGATCTTATTGAAACATGTAAGATACTGAGGGGGCTCAACAAGGCAGATGCAGAGAGGATGTTTCCCCTTGTGGGGGAATCTAGAACTAGGGGGCATAGTTTCAGAATAAGCGGTCGCCCATTTAGAACTGAGATGAGGAGGAATTTCCTCTCTGAGGGTGATGAATCTTTGAAATTCACTGCCCCAGAGAACTGTGGAGGCTGGATCATTGAATATATTTAAGGCAGATTTTTGAGCGATAAGGGAGTGAAGGGTTATGGGGAGTGGGCAGGGAAGTGGAGCTGAGTCCATGATCGGATCAGCCATGATCGTATTAAATGGCGGAGCAGGCTCGAGGATCCTACTCCGGCTCCTATTTCTTATGTTCTAAGTGGACGTTTTAGGAGTACGAACAAAAAAGTTCAAATGCTGCAGATGCTGGAAATTTGAGACAAAACAGAAAAGGCTGGAAACACTCAGAAGGTCAGGCGGCCTCTCAGGAGGAGAGAGCAGACAGTTAATGTTTCAGGTGCGCATTCCACACATCGAAATAACTGGACTGTGCCAGGAGTATTATTGCTTTACGATGCCAGAACAAACCTGCGTTCCAACCAATTGCTTCACACCCTCTCTTTCTGCAGTTAGCGACAAGTGGCAATAAAAACTCGTGCCTTTCACTCAGTTTAACAGCTTACTTGTCTGACATTAAACAGATGAGCACCTACAGTACAGGAATGAGGTCTGACTGGGGAACGACGGTGCAGTCAGCTATCGCAGATTTGGGACTCCCGACCACCCAGAAAAATACAAGATTCCTCCGTGTGACAGCTGTATAGGTTCAGCGCATCAGAGCACAACTCAACGGTGCAAAAGTGTTTGCGATTCAGTATAAATGAGCAATCTCATTGGGAGAGGCCTCAAGGACAGCTGGAAGGGGAGAGCAACTAATACAGGGGGTAGCGTATTGACTGTTGGCCTGAGGATTGTTAAAAGGGCGGAGGTGGGGCGGGGACAGGGAGATTGAGGCAAAACAGTAAAACTTTCCCCTGAATTGTCTGAGCTCTCACCTCAATTAACAAAGTGCTTGAGCCATTGAAATTAAAAACACAGGAATGATTTGGCAGAAAATGTGGAAGCAAATCAAGGAGAAAGCTCATAAAAAGGACACAATCTTAAAATCTTCCCTTAATGGCCAATCAATGCCACTGTACTGTGCGGTCTAGCCTGGCAGCTGCCCAACCTATTTCTATATGGTTTGAGTTTCCATAGTAGTGCATACCACAAATAACTCCACAAAGATCAGATTGCTACGAGAAAGACGATTCCTTCTGTAAAGCTGGACCGGCCCAACGTGTTTCAGTCTGTGACTGTGATGTGGAGTTATCCTACCTCAGGTATTGTATTCTGCGTGCAAGAGGAAATCATTTGTGGACGATCAGCATTACTTTTTTCCCCAGCTATTAGCCACATTGTTCAATGGAGGAAACAGATATCTACCGGACGCTTGCCACTTTAATAGTTTGACCCAGCCCCCACAAACTGACCTCTGTCCCTGGCCTCCGACACCATTGCAATAAAGTTCCACTCAAGCTCGAGAGGAACACAGCACCTAGAGTTTCTAACTGGCACTTTGCAGCGCTCTCGACTCAACGCTGATTTGAACAGCTTCAGGCCTTAACCACAGCTCTCCTTTATTCTCGGTTAGCTGATGGTGGGTGCAATCAGCGCTTCCAAGATGAGGGGAGGGAGTGTGGGTTAGTGCTTGGGGTGGGGAATCCCCTATCTGTGCAAGGCTGGCAAGGAGGTCCACATCCCTGGTGTCCATCTGTCTTTAACATTACTGTGGCACCAGAGCAGTGTCCACTTATCAGATTTTCCATGCTTCCCTCCCCCTCTGCTGTAACCATTCACATAGCCACCGCGTCTCGGATATATCTTTCATTTCTCTCATTATTGCCTCCTTTACAACAGTGACCACACTCCATGGAAGTCTTGCTACAGTTATACAGAGTATTGGTGAGGCCACACCTGGAACAATGCGTGCAGTTTTGGTTTCCATATTTACGAAAGGATATACTTGCTTTGGAGGCAGTTCAGAGAAGGTTCACTAGGTTGATTCTGGGGATGAGGGGGTTGACTTATGAGGAAAGGTTGAGTAGGTTGGGCCTCTACTCATTGGAGTTCAAAAGAATGAGAGGTGATCTTATCGAAACATATAAGATTATGAGGAGGCTTGACATGGTGGATGCAGAGAGAATGTTTCCACTGATAGGGGGAAGACGAGAACTAGGGGGCATAATCTTAGAATAAGGGGCTGCCCATTTAAAACTGAGATGAGGAGAAATTTCTTCTCTGAGGGTTGTAAATCTGTGGAATTCACTGCCTCAGAGAGCTGTGGAAGCTGGGACATTGAATAAATTTAAGACAGAGATAGACAGTTTCTTAACCGATAAAGGAATAAAGGGTTATGGGGAGTGGGCAGGTAAGTGGAGCTGAGTCCATGATCGGATCAACCATGGTTGTATTAAATGGCGGAGCAGGCTCGAGGGGCTGTATGGCCTACTCCTGCTCCTATGTCTTATGTTCTTATGAGACGTGAGAGGGACTATATGAATGCAAGTCTTTCTTTTGTCTTGCACTATCACTCTGTCCTTTAAGCATCTCCTGTCCTCCACGATCATTTTACAGCTCATATTTTTTGTGGACAAGGTCACTTTTATTCTTCGCCTCCCTGCTGCTTTTCCCTAGCACACTGAGTTCCTCCTTATAAGCTGTTCATCTGTAACATCTTGTGGTTCTGACGCAGGGTCATAAAGCTGAAATGTTAACTCTACCTTCCTTTCTCCACAGATGCTGCCTGACCTGCTCAGCATTCATAGCTTTTTCTGATTCTGTTTCAAATATCCAGCAGTACTTTGCTTCCTGTTAATTTTAATTTTTTTTTAACCTCGAAAAAATATTCAAATTATCCAATTATTCAAATTAAATGTAGATTGCAGTTTAAAAGTCTTCAAGATGTTACAGATCTCTCAAGCTATTAATTACCAGACACAGTTTTGATCATTTTCCTCTTATACAGCTAATGTAAAACAGCCTCCATTATTTAAAAGCAACCTCCTCACCCTAATACTTAGCCACACTGGTTAATTGTCAGTAGGGATCATTTAGGACTATGAGGAGGAGGCATTTCCTCACTCAGAGGGTTGTGAATCTTTGGAATTCTCTATCACAGAGGGCTGTGGATGCTCAGTCATTCAAGGCTGAGATAGATAGATTCTTCGGCAATACAGTAATCAAGGGATATGGGGATCGGGTGGGAAAGTGGAGTTGAGGCCATAATCTGATGAACGGTGGAGCATGCTCGAAGGGCCGAATGGCCTCCTCCTGCTCCTAGTTCTCATATTGTTATGTAGGTGTCATTAGTAACAATATCATCCAGTTTGGCATTACCTGAAAGAAAGACTTGGATTTATACAGCGCCTTTCACGACCACCGGACATCTCAAAGCGCTTTACAGCCAATTAAGTACTTTTGGAGTGTAGTCACTGTTCTAATGTAGAAAACGCAGCAGACAAATTGCGCACAGCAAGCTCCCACAAACAGTAACGTGATAATGACCAGATAATCTGTTTTTGTAATGACTCTAACAATGAAAATATTTCCATGGAGCATCCAAATATTTTGTTGCTTTCTACACTTCAGTCCACTGTTCACTTGGATTATATTAACCAGACCAACAGTACAACAGCAGGAGTATTCTGAGGGACAGCGTGCACCGGGACGGTACTGAGGGAGAGCGCGTGCACCGGGGGGGGTAGTGAGGGAGAGCGCTTGCATCAGAGGGGGTAGTGAGGGAGAGCGTGTATCAGGGGGGGTAGTGAGGGAGAGCGTGCATCAGGGGGGGTAGTGAGGGAGAGCGTGCATCAGGGGGGGTAGTGAGGGAGAGCGTGCATCGGGGGGGGCGGTAGTGAGGGAGAGCGTGCATCAGGGGAGGTAGGTAGTGAGGGAGAGCGTGCATCAGGGGAGGTAGTGAGGGAGAGCGTGCATCGGGGGGGGCGGTAGTGAGGGAGAGCGTGCATCAGGGGAGGTAGTGAGGGAGAGCGTGCATCGGGGGGGGCGGTAGTGAGGGAGAGCGTGCATCAGGGGAGGTAGTGAGGGAGAGCGTGCATCGGGGGGGGGGGGGGGTAGTGAGGGAGAGCGTGCATCAGGGGAGGTAGTGAGGGAGAGCGTGCATCGGGGGGGGGGGGGGTAGTGAGGGACAGTGTGCACTGGGGGTGGGGGGGGGGGTACTGAGGGACAGCGTGCACCAGGGAGGTACTGAAGGAGACGGTGCACCAACTGCAGTGTGCTAGACAATATGAAACAGCATCATTTACTTGCACAGATGTCTCTCTCAGGTGCAAGTTTCCCTGCCAGTCACTAGTCCTTCTGTAACTTTGCTTCATACCTTACTGTAGCACGATAATAGTAACATAGAAACATAGAAAATAGGTGCAGGAGTAGGCCATTCGGCACTTCGAGCCTGCACCACCATTCAACAAGATCATCCACCGCAGCACCTCCCCCCCACGCCCCCTCCACACCCCCCCAGCCGCAAGGACCACATCCAACTCCCTCCCGAACACATCCAATCAACTGGCATCAACAACTCTCCGCGGCAGGGAACCCCACAGGCCAACAACTCCCCGAGTGAAGTCGTCTCTCCCAATCCCAGCCCCAAACAGCCCACCCCCCATCCCAAGAGCATGCCCCGCCCCCCCCCCCCCGGGCTCCGGACCAAACCGGCCACCCCGGAACCATGCCCCCGCGACGCCAACTGTCACAGGACAGAGAGTGGAGAGCACCAGTTCACACTGTCACAGGACAGAGAGTGGAGAGCACTAGTTTCCACTGTCACAGGACAGAGAGTGAAGGGCACCAGTTCCCACTGTCACAGGAGCACCCAGTCGTACCCCGGTAACTGCCCCCAAAGGCAGTGGAGTGTGGGAAATTGCACTCCGCTTCCATTGAGGGGTGGTAAGGCCAATTCTGCGGCGGGAGCAGGACTTCCACGCTGGGAGCTAAAATTCCCTGCCTCAGAAGGTTACCGCCCCCAAGATGGGGGGAGGCAGAGGGAAGATATGGGGAGACGGGGGCGGGGGATGGAGGGGAGAGTGGTGGAGGTGGGGGGGCGGAGAAACCCAGGGCAGGGGACAGGAGGGGCCACATTGCAGCGAAGTGTGTTGGAGGGTCAGGACTGGGGGCTCTGTGCCTTGGTGCGGGGAGTGTTCGGAGTGGGGTGGACAGGTTGACTGCGCAGATGGCGGTTGGTGGATGTGGTGCAGTCAGTAAAATGTGTGCCGGCATATCACCCACAATATAATAATCAACATCCACGGGAACTGAGACAAGCCATTCAACTGCAACCTGTTCCCTTGTAAACAAATCCTTCCTCGAATCAATGATTCCGAGGCGAATCCATCTACATTAGGATCATTTCCCCTCTCATCTCCTGAAACTATTCCACAGGCACCAGCATCGCTTAGCAACCAAGTTACCATCCTTAATGAGGGAGCCTAGACAAGAGTGTAGGCACGGTATTCGACAGTGAAGGAACTCAGAACCGGACTCGATCCCGCCTTCCTGCGATGTTGAGGAATGTTTCAAATCAGACCAGCTATCTCAGTCTGGAACAGTCCAGGAACTGAACTTTTTTTTTTAAATTCATTCACGGGATGTGGGTGTCCCAACAAGTCCGGCATTTATTGCCCATCCCTACCTGCCCTCGAGAACCTGGTGAGCTGCCTTCATGAAAACAACTGAGTGTCTCGCTGGGCCATTTCAGAGGGCAGTCAAGAGTAAATCACATTGCTGTGGGTCTGGAGTCACATATAGGCCAGACCGGGTAAAGGACGGCAGATTTATTCACTAAAGGACGAGTGAACCAGATGGGTTTTTACGACAATCTGTTAGTTTCTTACTGAGACAAGCTTTTTATTCCAGATTTATGTATTTAATTGAATTTAAATTCCCCAGCTGCCGTGGTGGGATTTGTACACATATCTCCGGATCATTAATGCAGGCTTCTGGATTACTAGTCTAGTAACATAACATAACCCACTATGCTACATGGAATCTTCTGATCTATACAGCTTAGTACATTAAGATGAAATCATCGGGTCGCTGCTTAAACACTATTTTGCTTTATTTTAGAATCAGCAGCATGTTTAATCAGTTGCATTATGTGACCTTATCTCAAGTTGAGCAGTGCAAATCTTGCAAACAACCTTTGTTCAACTGACCTTGCAGAGCCAATGGTAGCAAATAACTGCAACTCCACAAACTCACATAAATCAAGGAAATTAAAAAGTTATGGGTATATAAATGTAAGACTCGTCCCTTTTTTCTCCTCTCCCAAGTCTTCAAATTTTCAACTTTTCAATCAAACCAGTGGGGATGTGCGCAGTAAGGTGCAACAGATAACAACTGGATCGTCACACCATGAAACACAAGAGTACAGTTCAGTTCCCATGCCATAGAGTCTCTGTCCTGCAGCTTCTCTATACTTGTTAACCGCTCTCTGACCCTTTGTCTCCTGCTCCGTTTCAGTTCATCTTTTTAAATTACGCATGTAACCAATAACCAAACGCTTGAGGAAGGAAGAGAGGAACATGTACGAATACTTGCAATTCTTGCATGTCTATCATTGGGAGTCGACACAGATACTCCAGACCCACAGCAATGTGGTTGACTCTTAACTGCCCTCTGACACGGCCGAGCGAGCCACTCAGTTCAAGGGCAAATAGGGTTGGGCAATAAATGCCGGCCTTGCCAGCGATCCCCACATCCCAAGAACGAATTTTTAAAAAGAAAAAAATATATACATTTTACTCTGCAAGGAACTGAGAACAAGAGGGGTTTTGTTTGATAGAAGAACAGTTATGTGCATTAAGCAATTTCAGCAATAATGTGGGTAAAATAGCATGATCATAAGAACATAAGAAATAGGAGAGGAGCAGCCCTTCGGCCCTCGAGCCTGCTCCGCCATTCAATAAGATCATGGCTGATCATCAACCTCAACTCTACTTTCCCGCCCGATCTCCATATCCCTTGATTCCCCTAGACTCCAAAAAAAATCTATCTCAGCCTTGAATAGATTCAGAGACTCAGCAACCACAGCCTCCTGGGGCAGAGAATTCCAAAGATTCACCACCCTCTGAGGGACGAATTTCCTCCTCATCTCTGTCTTAAACGGCCAACCCCTTATCCTGAGACTGTGCCCCCTGGTTCTAGACACTCCAATCAGGGGGAAACAGCCTCCTCAGCATCTACCTTGTCAATCCCCCTCAGAATCTTTCAATGAGATCACCTCTCATTCTTCTAAACTCCAGAGAGTGTAGGCCAGTCTACACAATCTCTCCTCATAAGACAGCTCTTTCATCCCAGCAATCAATCTTATGATCAGTAATGTAACTTTAAGCCCTACTCTTTCAGGATCAGTACTATGGCACAAAATGTTGCACAATCATCTGACCGGTTGCTTCAGTGAATTTGCTTTATCAGAACACAGGCAAACTGCTGTTAGATTTGAGTGCACAAACCACACTTCCAGTAGTAGCGAGCAACCAAAACAGGAGATTGGCTAGTGAAAAGTGAATCAGAAACAACAACTCCTTATGACTCTGTCAGTCTCTATTTTGAAAATGCACACCGTCCTTGGCTTGACTTCGACAAAAGCTACTAGTGAACTGTACTTAGTTAGCTGCCCCAGTGTTTAAACAGGATCAGATTGGCTACTGCAAAATGAGATAATTAGATTAGTAAAAATCTTCATGCATTGTTGGCTGAGCTTCTCTTCCCGGCCCCCAATTTGCATACGGGTCCAGTTTTGCACTTTTATAAAACGGAGTGTTCCTCCAAAGTCCACCATCCCCCATCAGCATATAAACAAACTTGCTCTTCGTAATCTAAATAGGTCAGTTTGACTCAATAGCATCTCTCCTGTCTCTGAATCAGAGTTCAAGCCTTGCTACTGATTTGAGCACATAATCCAGAGAAACACTTCAGTGCAGTCCTGAGGGACGCTGCATTGCCAGAGGTGCGATCTTTTGGATGAGACGTTAAATCAAAGTCCTTGTGCAGCTCGATGTATAATGTGATCCCATGACACAATTTGAAGAAGGGAAGCTGTCCTGTCCAATATTCCTCATTCAATCGCCAAGACAGATTAACTGGTTTTTGCTGAACGAGGGAGGTTGCTATGTGCAAATTGGCTGACACATTTCCCTACACACCAACAGGAACTACACTTTAAAAACAATTTGTTGGCTATGAAGCACTTTGTGACATCCTGACAATGTGAAAGGTAGTATATAAATGCAAACCTTTCCTTCACTCCAAGTTCCATCATTTAAACCTAAATTAGAAAATGCCATTGACGTCACAAATTGCCATTGTTTTTTTCAAAATGTTAGCCGTGAGAAGAGTTTATTGTTGGTCTCCCACCGACAATGCTGAACACCCTGCCCAATACAGCCATTTTGAAAATTCTCCAAAATGACCGCTTTGAAGACTACCTGTTTTTTCCAATTTCAATTACTGAAAGAAAGCAAGAAAGAATTTGCATTTTTATCGTGGCTTTCACCACCTCAGGATGTCGCAAAGCACTTGACAGACAATGAAGTGCTTCTGAAGTGTAGTCACAGTTGTAATGTGGGAAATATTTATCAGAAGAGATTGACTGCTCCAAAGGAAGTAAACTAACAGCACACTCAGTGACTATTTACTATAATCAGAGGGGAAGTGCTGACAATAGAACACAGAAAAGTAGAGTGATTGCTATCTTGCTACAACTTCTGGCCCGGTGAGTTCCTGAGGTTCAGAGGAGGACAGTATTGACAGGTGAGATTTGTTTGAACCATCTGATGTGGGATGCTCATTATCTGGCAATGCCTTCTCTTCTTTTCTCACTAGGATTTTTCTCCTCTTAACTGCCCTGCCCTTCCAAAGGCAGTTACTAATTATGGAACTTGGCTCCACAGCTCTCCTACCATATATAATGAACATTAGAAGGCTATTGATTATGTTAGGCTACAGTACCGACCCGATTCTATCCTCATTCAGCATCCACATCAGCCGTGGCTCATTGGGCAGCACTCTCGCCTCTGTCAGGAGGTTGTAGGTTCAAAGCCCACTCCAGAGACTTGAGCACAAAAATCTAGGCTGACACTCCAGGGCAGTGCTGCACTGTCGGAGGTGCCGTCTTTCAGATGAGACATTAGACCCAGGCCCCGTCTGCTCTCAGGTGGACGTAAAAGATCCCACAGCACTATTTCGAAGAAGAGCAGGGGAGTTATCCCCGGTGTCCTGGCCAATATTTATCCCTTAAATCAGCATCTGGTCATTATCACTTTGCTGCTTGTGGGAGATTGATGTGCACAAATTGGCTGTCGCGTTTCCTACATTACAACAGTGACAACACTTAAAAACCATTTCGTTGGCTGTAGAGCGCATTGGGACGTCCCAAGGTCGTGAAAGGTGCTATATAAATGCAAGTGTTTCTTTTCCACTGGATGACAAATCAGAAAAGGCGACCAAGGTCGATTTCCCACTTCATATCCCGGGTTCACTGTGGCCCATTACAGCATTCCACTGCCACCCGGATTGAAATCAGATAACAACACAAACTAGGGTCCGGCCTCCAACACTCTCGTCTAAAGAGCACGGCACCTCACCGCTTATATCTACGAAGCCAACTGTAAAACGCCGTTGTTTTTAAAGAGAATGTCTCTCCCTCACAAAGTCTGCAATTAATTATCCTGATCATCAAATACTCCTCCTGAGCCAAGCCTTCCATATGTTGGAGACATATATTCAGAACAGCGTAACTGAAGTCCAGGAGCTAAAGTCCAGTACAAGCAAACTGGAAAGCCCATAGAATAAGGGAGGGGCATTATCAGTAAAGCATAATGATGGATTATACAATTGATTGCTGGGAAATTCTAAATGGGTACCATGTTACTTGCCCTAATTAAATATGCTTCCTCTCACGCAATTTGCCCAATATTACAATATCAACAAATGCAATTTACAACCCAGTAACTTATTTATTAATTGTAAGACTGGTAACACACTCTCCTCTGAGTCAGAAGGTTGTGGCTCAGCACAAAAATCTACACCGACACTCCCAGTGCAGTGCTGAGGGAGCGCTGCACTGTCGGAGATGCCGTCTTTCCGATGAGACGTTAAACCGAGGCCCCGTCTGCTCTCAGGTGGACGTAAAAGATCCCACAGCACTATTTTGAAGAAGAGCAGGGGAGTTCTCCCCGGTGTTCTGGGCCAATATTTATCCCTCAATCAACATAACAAAAACAAATTATCTGGCCATTATCACACTGCTGTTTGCGGGAGCTTGCTGTGCTCAAATTGGCTGCCGCAATTCCTACAACAACAAAATCTTGTATTTATATAGTGCCTTTAATGTGGTGAAACGTCCCAAGGCGCTTCATAGGAGTATTATGAGACAAAACATTTGACATAAGGAGAAATTAGGGCAGGTGATCAAAAGCTTAGTCAAAGAGGTAGGTTTTAAGGTGTCTTAAAGGAGGAGAGAGAGGAAGAGAAGGTTTAGGTAGGAAATTCCAGAGCTTGGGACCTAGGCAACAGAAGGCACGACCACCAATGGGATGCTCAAGAGGGCAGAATTAGAGGAGCGCAGACATCTCGGGGGGTTGTGGGGCTGGAGGAGATTACAGAGATAGGGAGGGGCGAGGCCAT
This sequence comes from Pristiophorus japonicus, assembly GCF_044704955.1. Taxonomy (NCBI): domain Eukaryota; kingdom Metazoa; phylum Chordata; class Chondrichthyes; family Pristiophoridae; genus Pristiophorus; species Pristiophorus japonicus. The sequence continues at coordinate 87,557,870 of NC_091995.1, forward strand.
GGAGTGATTTGTAAACAAGGATGTGAATTTTGAAATCGAGGCGCTGACGAACTGGCAGCCAATGTAGGTCAGCGAGCACAGGGGGTGATGGGTGAGCTTTCTGAGCCTTGAACAACAACCCACGCGGGAACAGCAAATCAGCATTACAGACGGTTCAAGGCTGAGGTCCAACAAAAAACCCGGGACCTAAAGAACAGGTGGTGGATGGAGAGAGCACAGGAGATACAGCAGCTGGCCGACAACCATGATGTGCGAGGATTCTTCATCACAGCCAAGACTATCTTCGGGCCAAACACCCAAGGCCCCATCTCATTGCTGACCAAGAACGGGGAAACACTCATCAAGGACACTGAGGCAGTCAGGGCCCGCTGGAAGGAGCACTTTGAAGATCTCCTCAATCGAGACTCTGACTTTGACTCGAGTATCCATCCCGCAGCATGCGACCCGCCACCACCTCAGTGAGACCCCAACACTGCACGAGGTAGAAAAAGCCATAAGACAGCTTAAAAACAAGGCTACAGCTGCGGACGGAATCCCTGCTGAGGCACTGAAGTATGGCGGAGAGGCATTGCTGGCGCGAATATACAACCTCATATCTGTCATCTGGAGGGGGGAGAGCATGCCGGGGATCTCAGAGATGCAGTAATCATGACCATGTTTAAGAAAGGGGTCAAGTCCGACTGCGGCAACTACAGAGGACTCTCCCTGCTATCAGCCACTGGGAAAGTCGTCGCTAGAGTCCTCCTCAACCGTCTTCTTCCCATGGCTGAAGAGCTCCTCCCGGAGTCACCGTGCAGATTTCGTCCCCTACGTGGCACAACGGACATGATCTATGATCTTTGCAGCACGACAGCTACAGGAAAAATGCAGGCAACAGCACCAGCCCTTATACGTGGCCTTCTTCGACCTTACAAAGGCCCCTGACACGGTCAAATGAGGGTCTATGGAGCGTCCTCCTCCATTTCAGATGCCCCCAAGAGTTCGTCAACATCCTCCGCCTGCTCCATGACGACATGCGGGCCATGATCCTTACCAACGGATCCATCACAGAGCCAATCCACGTCCGGACCGGGGTCAAACAGGGCTGTGTCATTGCCCCAATCCTCTTCTCAATCTTTCTCGCCGCCATGCTCCACCTCACAGTCAACAAACTTCCCGCTGGAGTGGAACTAAACTACAGAACCAGTGGGAACCTGGTCAACCTGCGCCGTCTCCGCGCCAGGTCCAAGATCACCCCAACCTCTGTCGTCGAGCTACAGTACGCGGAGAGGCAGAACTCCAGGACACAGTCGACATATTTACTGAGGCGTACGAAAGCATGGGCCTTACGCTAAACGTCTAAGACAAAGTAACTCCACCAGCCTGTCCTCACCGCACAGCACTGCGGCCCCCCAGTCATCAAGATCCTCGGCGCAGCCCTGGACCATACCCCATATCTCGGGAGCCTCCTATCAACAAGAGCAGGCATCGACGACGAGATCCAACTTCGCCTCGTGTGCCAGTGCAGCCTTCGGCCACCTGAGGAAAAGAGTATTTGAAGATCAGGCCCTCAAAACTGCCACCAATCTCATGGTCTACAGGGCTGTAGTAATACCCGCCATCCAGTATGGTTCAGAGACATGGACCATGTACAGCAGACACCTCAAGTTGCTGGAGAAATATCACCAACGACGTCTCCGCAAGATCCTACAAATTCCCTGGGAGGATAGGCGCACCAACATCAGCGTCCTCATCCAGGCTAACATCCCCAGCATTGAAGCACTTACCACCTCGATCAGCTCCGCTGGGCAGGCCACATAGTTCGCCTTCCAGTCACAAGGCTCCCAAAGCAAGTGCTCTACTCGGAGCTCCTTCACGGCAAATGAGCCAAAGGTGGGAGCGGAAATTCCTACAAGGACATCCTCAAAGCCTCCCTGATAAAGACTGACATCCCCACTGACACCTGAGAGTCCCTGGCCAAAGACCGCCCTAAGTGGAGGAAGTGTATCCGAGAGGGCGCTGAGCTCCTCAAGGCTCAATGCCGAGAGCATGCAGAAATCAAGCGCAGGCAGCGGAAAGAGAGTGCGGCAAACCAGTCCCACCCACCCCTTCTCTCAACGACTATCTGTCCCATCTGTGACAGAGTCTGTGGATCTCGTATTGGACTGTTCAGCCACCAAAGAACTCACTTCAGGACTGGAAGCATCCTCGATTCCGAAGGACTGCCTATGATGATGATGACGGATAAGCGGGACTTGGTGCGAATTAGGACATGGGCAGCTGAGTTTTGGTTCACCTCAAGTTTACATAAGGTAGAATGTGGGACGCCAGCCAGGAGTTGGAATAGTCAAGTCTAGAGGTAACAAAGGCATGGATGAGGGCTTCAGCAGCAGAAGAGCTGAAGAAAGGGCAGAGATGGGCGATGTTACAGAGATGAAAATAGGCGGTTTTAGTTATGCTGCAGATATGTGGTTGAAATCTCATTTCAGGGTCACATATAACTCCAAGGTTGCGAACAGTCTGGTTCAGCCTCCACAATACAACAGTGACCACACTTTCAAATAAGAAAGTTCTTAATTGGCTGTAAAGAACTTAGGGTCATCCAGAGTAGCTCTTTCTTTTAGGCAGTAATCAGGTCAACTAAATTATACAACATGCAGAATTATCTGAAAATTCACCATCAACTACAATAAAAGCATCATTTGTAAGAATTCATGGGATTTAACATTATTATAACACCTCGATACGCACACTATTCTCTGTAGCAGGGGAGAAGGTGGTTTCCTAACTCCTGATTGCCATCCAATATCAATTGCTGGGAAGTGCACATAAATCATAGAATAGTATATTACAGAAGGAGGCCATTCCGCCTATTGAGTCTGCGCCCGCTCTTTCGAAGAGCAATCAAGTTAGCCCCGCTCTTTCCCGATATTCCTGCAATTTCCTCTCCTTCAAGTATTTATCCAATTCCCTTCTGAAGGCTACTACTGAATCTGTATCCACCACCCTATCAGGCAGCGCATTCCAATACCCAACTACTGGTAAAAAGGTTCTTTTGCCAATCACCTTAAACTTGTGCCCCCTCGATTTCGGCCATTCAGGCATTGGAAACAGTTTCTCTTTATTTACTCTATCTAAATTCACATATATAAACGTCAGGTGCAGAGTCTGGCTTGCTTACGATGCCCTCTGCGGTCAAATAGCCCGAATGAACACTCTCTGTCCCAGCCCACGCATGAAAATAGCCAGTGCCCACAGAATCATGTCATCCCAGCACACATTGATGCCTTGAGAAGATGGGAGAACACTGGATAAATCTCTTTTTTTAAACTACATCCTCTTAACATTGCAAATAATAATAGAGGATTGCCAGAGATTTAAGGCAATCAGGGAGAACAGTTAATTATTGACAAATATACTGGTCAATTTATAGCCACTGCCTTATCATTCATCAACAGCAATATATCATCTATTGTGATAATAAACACAGAATGTATCATTTTCTATAGAACACAGTGCAATAATACTACACCTTCAAATCACATGCTATAATTAAATCACTTCAGTCCAAATCATGCAGTTTAATTATGGATGCTGGTTAATGGCAATAAGGAAACTAAAAATACAATTTTACAAAAAGCAGAATACAATGTACCCTGTGAACTCCAGCCGATGTTTAAAGGATGTCACCCGAATTCAGCAGCCAGCCGGAGCTCAAAGTTACAGTGTGCCTCACGCTTACAGTAGTTTCGTAGCTCCAGTTTGAGCAGACTGAGCAAGCTTGCCAAAGGGCAGAGTCAATGCAGCGTGAGGCGGGAGCTGCACTACGCTGACAAGGCATATGACTGAGAAAAGTAGGTGAGAGGTTATAGCCAGCAAAAACGCACGCTGGGAGGGGACTTGGCAAGGTTTTAAAATTAACCACAGGCAGTTACTACCAGGACGTAGCTGTATGCACAAGTAGGACGCATTTCAAACTTGCCAGAATATATATGCATAAAGCAGACTGCAAATAATTGTCCATGGCTGCTGAATATGACCAGTAAAATTTAAATAAACTAATACTGGATTAAAGCTCAAGGCGAACACATCCAATATCTCGCTCTGAACTCGTATCATGTATTTCAGTAAACGTAGAAACACAGAAATTTACAGCGCAGGAGGCCATTTCAGCCCATCGTGTCCACGCCGGCCAACAAAGAGCCACACGGCCCTTGGTCAGCAGCCCTGAAGGTTACATATAAACCTATGAACAATGGCGGAAAGGCAAAGAGCACCCGGCCCAACCAGTCCGCCCCACACAACTGCGACACCCCTTATATTGAAACATTGAAGTCCCAAAGTTTTTCACATACAACAAATAATGCATAGAGACCATCACAGAATGTTATGTAGGTAGTAAATACGGCAACCATCGCAGAGTGCGATCCCACAAACAGCAATGAAATGGGAAAGAAACAGTTAATCTGTAATGTATTTGCTTCATGTGTTCTTTGCTTAAGAATTCATAGCAACACATTGCTATTAAGAACTAATTGGTTTATTAGCAACGGTTTAACAATCACACTACGCGCTACCAGTTCATCCACCAGGCTCACATTTCACCTGCCTCGCAGTGGATCCCCCGAACCCAACTGGCTGGGGTTTTATTGAGTCTTGTGAACATCACGTGACTGGCTAAGCCGCTCCCAACTCAACAGCTCTACAAACCTGTGAGCATCCTCACAGATGCATACATTACACACGCAGGTGTTGTTTGAGGAAGGAATGTTGGCCTGGACATCAGGAGAACGCTCTGTTCTTTAAAAATAGTGTCATGGGTTCTTTAATGTCCACCTGATCCCATGAGAACAGGCAGATGAGGCTTTGCTTTAGTGTCACATCTGAAGGTTGGCTTCACCGACAACGTAGCACTTTCTCAGCGGCGCTGCAGTGTCAATCTAGATTATTTGCAATGTCAGCCATGCCTCAGTGGGTACCACCCTCACCTCAGTCAGAAGGTTGTGGGTTCAAGTTCAGAGACTTGAGCACAAAAAGCTAGGCTGACACTCCCAGTGAAGTGCTGAGGAAGCGCTGCACTGTCGGAGGTACCATCTTTCAGATGAGACATTAAACCGAGGCCATATCTGCTCTCTCAGGTGGGTGTAAAAGATCCCTCGGTATTATTTCGAAGAAGAGCAGGGGAGTTAACCCCGGTGTCCTGGGGCCAATATTTACCCCTCAATCAACATTACGAAAATAGATTATCTGGTCATTATCACATTGCTGTTTGTGGGAGCTTGCTGAATGCAAATTGGCTGCCGCGTTTCCTACATTAACTGTAACTGCACTTTAAAAATACTTCATTGGCTGTAAAGCGCTTTGGGATGTCCGGTGGTCGTGAAAGGCGCTACAGAAAGGCAAGAAATTCTTTATTCTTTGCAATCTTGGCACTCAATTTAGAAATCCAGAAGCTGAAAGAATGCATCATGCATTCTTTTTAGCGCTATGCAAATGGTGCAATTCTGCAAAACCTGAATAAGGTAAAACCAGAGGCTGTAAGCAGTCAAAAAGAAAAGATAGGCAGCCTCCAGCACCATGTGGCTTTGTTAACGTTTGCCAACATGGTTCTTCTCCAATATAGGGAGATGTTGTTGGACTCTTCGGATATGTAGTATGCCTTAGCACCACACTAGCCAATGGATTGATCCATTTCCGGGATCACCAAGGCCAAGAATGAATCATTAAATTATTTTTCTCTCGACTCTCCGATGGGCTTGCTCCTGGAGCTCAGCAAGGAACGCAGTCCCAGTGCTCCAGCAAAGTTGCTCTGGACTAGCTGCTGGGAGATGATGACATTCTCTCTAATTGTGGTTTCTGCTCAGCATCCCCCCATCTACCCCCCCCCCCACCCCCCGTAGGAGGGTGGCGGTGGCTGAGATCAGGAACGGCAGAGTGAGAGGTAAGGGGAGGGTGGGACAATACAAACATGCATCCTTAGTGCACCCATCATTACCCAGTGATCCACCCTGAAGCATAACTAAGACCCCTCTATTTGCACCTCCGTAACATCCCCTGTCTCAGCCCTTGCCTCAGCTCATCCGCTGCTGAAGCCCTTGTCGATGCCTGTGTTATCTAGACTTGATTATTCCAACGCACTCTTGGCTGGCCTCCCACATTCTACCCTACGTAAACTCGTGGTGATCCAAAACTCGGCTGCCCGTGTCCTAACTCGCACCAAGTCACGCTCACCCATCACCCCCTGTGCTCACTCACCTAAACTGGCTTCCGGTTAAGCAATACTTCGATTTCAAAATTCTCATCCTGGTTTTCAAACCCCTCCATATCTCTAATCTCCTCCAGCCCCCCCGCCCCCCCAACCCGTCACCAAGATGTCTGCGCTCCTCTAATTCTGCCCTTTTGAGCATCCCTGATTATAATCAGTCAACAATCAGTGGCCGTGCCTTCTGTTGCCAAGGCCCCAAGCTCTGGAACTCCCTGTCTAAACCCCTCCGCCTCTCTTTCCTCCTTCAAGACACTCCTTAAAACCTAACTCTTTCACCAAGCTCACCTGCGCTAATTTCTACTAGCGCAGGTCAAATTCTTTATCTCAATAACCTGTGAAGCACCTTGGGACGTTTCACTACTTTAAAAGTGCTATATAAGTACAATTTGTTGTGTTTGAAAGCGCATTGTTGCATACATCAAGTGAAGAGCTGAGGTTCAACTATGGTGGTCCCCATGACTGAACAGCCCAATTCCACTCGTATATGCACAATGGCCACTTAAGTGAGGTGTTTTGTACCTCAGCAACAATCAACATTCCCTGGAGGAATTTAGAGTTTCTAAATGAACTAGTGTTGAATCTACCAAAACCAACTTCTCATTGTGATCCCTCTTGGCTAGTTGGTGAAATTCATGCCTCACTAGGAACAGAATTTTTTTGCCACAAGCCTCTCATTCAGACTGCCCACTGTGCTCTCCTACAGATTGCCAAGCTCAAAACAAGGAATCCAAGCAATGAGGTCAATGGGTTTGTGTACTAAACTCGTAACATGATCCACAAGTGCTGAGTTTTAGTGTAGGAGTCACAGGGGTATGTCACAATCTGGAAGGACCAATTCCAGGCAGTAGTGCTTTTACATACAGAGCTGCCACAGAGTAAAGCCCATATTGCTAACATTCCCATCCAGTTTCATACTCCACAAGTCCCAAGGAATGATTAACCGAGTTATGTCATTGAATTTTCTTACCTAGTGTTTTGCATTGCCTTCGATAAAGGTAAAACACCACCAGCAAGTAGTCAAGCTACACACAGAGTTAAATACAACCGGTTCTTCACAGACAGGCTTAACAAGCTGGCACCTTCACTGTGTAACGTGCAATTCCAGCAGGAAAAGGGAAGGGACATCAGGAGGGTGGGGCAAGACTCACATTTATATTTCGAGTCTCAATTTTTTTTTTTGTTAACTTAAAACTATTTGACGTTTTGGAATCATTTTGCATCACTAGTGGTTTTTCAGAGGTCAGACTTGCACAGATCAGTAATGACAAAAGATAAAAAATGTGCTGGAAGTAAAAGCAGAAAATTGGTGGAAGTACACAGCAGCTAATTTAGTATTTCAAGAGGAAGATATTGGTGAACGTTTCAGATGTACATCCTTTGTCAGAACTGCATTTTTCAACATGTCACGCCAGTAGTAAGTTAGGAAGAATGGAACATTGGCATAAATTTTACGGTCATATTGTTGCCAAAAATCACACTATGAAAAAAAAATCAGCCCAGTGACAATACAAGCTCATTCACCTGAATAAAGCAAGTGTTTGTTTTAGTTATGGTAGTCAGGAGTGTGATGGAATACTCTCCACTTGCTCAACACCATCCAGGACAAAGCAGCCCGCTTGATCGGCACCCCATCCACCACTTTCAACATTCACTCCCTCCACCACCGGCACACCGTGGCTACTATGTGTTCCATCTACAAGACGCACTGCAGCAACTCGCCAAGACTTCTTCGGCAGCACCTCCCAAACCTGCGACTTATACCAACTAGGACAAGGGCACCACCATCTCCAAGTCACACACCATTCTGATACATATAATATGCAGGCTGGACCTCTGTGGTCCGGCACCCTTGGGACTGGACCGGTGCCGAAACAGAGAATTTTCCGAACCACGGGAGATCAGTATATAACTGTACCGATACACCCGACATGAGCATACACTTGTAGAGTGCTGCTCACCGCGCTCCTTCTCATTTAGGGGTGAATTAGAGTGAAATAATAACAGAACACTGAGAGCCAGGACAGCCGGCCGGATGTAAACAAACTTTGCGGAAGTGCGAGAAACCGGGACGCCACCCACGCAAAGCGGCAGTTCCGCAACCTATTGCCGAACCACGGATGTTTCCGGACCAGAGAGTCCCAGACCAGAGAGGTTCAACCTGTATCAGTGTTCCTTCATCGTCACTGGATTAAAATCCTGAAACTCCATACCAATGCTTGCCCGTTTTTCAATGGAAAAACCGTGCATGTGCGGAAGTTTGAATGGGTCATGCACACCCCCAAAAAAGATGGAACATTGCTCCCTACCTAACAGCATTGCGGAAGTACCTTCATCACATGGACTGCAGCGGTTCAAGAAGGTGACTCACCTTCTCAAGCAGCAATTAGGGATAGGCAATAAATGCTGGCCTTGCCAGCGACGCCCAGATCCTGTGAATGAATTAAAAAAAGAGCCAATTAACATTTTAAAAAATGTTGCAAGCAAAACCACTGCAAAAGATCACTCATATCGCCTCATAAATCACTGTAGCTATGCAAGTCATAAAACATTCTGAGGCTGAACTCCAGGATATAGTCAATGTATTCACTGAGGCATGTGAAAGCATGGGCCTTATGCTTAACATCCGTAAGACAAAGGTCCTCCACCAGCCTGTCCTCACCGCACAGCACTGTCCCCCAGTCATCAAGATTTACGGCGCAGCCCTCGGCAACTTGGACCATTTCCCATACCTCGGGAGCTTCTTATCAACAAGAGCAGACATAGAAACATAGAAAATAGGCCCTTCGAGCCTGCATCGCCATTCAATGAGTTCATGGCTGAACATGCAACTTCAGTACCCCATTTCTGCTTTCTCGCTATACCCCTTGATCCCCCTAGTAGTAAGGACTACATCTAACTCCTTTTTGAATATATTTAGTGAATTGGCCTCAACTACTTCCTGTGGTAGAGAATTCCACAGGTTCACCACTCTCTGGGTGAAGAAGTTTCTCCTCATCTCGGTCTCACCCCTTATCCTTAGACTGTGACCCCTGGTTCTGGACTTCCCTAACATTGGGAACATTCTTCCTGCATCTAACCTGTCTAAACCCATCAGAATTTTAAACGTTTCTATGAGATCCCCTCTCATTCTTCTGAACTCCAGTGAATACAAGCCCAGTTGATCCAGTTTTTCTTGATATGTCAGTCCCGCCATCCCGGGAATCAGTCTGGTGAACCTTCGCTGCACTCCCTCAATAGCAAGAATGTCCTTCCTCAAGTTAGGAGACCAAAACTGTACACAATACTCCAGGTGTGGCCTCACCAAGGCCCTGTACAACTGTAGTAACACCTCCCTGCCCCTATACTCAAATCCCCTCGCTATGAAGGCCAACATGCCATTTGCTTTCTTAACCGCCTGCTGTACCTGCATGCCAACCTTCAATGACTGATGTACCATGACACCCAGGTCTCGTTGCACCTCCCCTTTTCCTAATCTGTCACCATTCAGATAATAGTCTGTCTCTCTATTTTACCACCAAAGTGGATAACCTCACATTTATCCACCAAAGTGGATAACCTCACATTTATCCACATTATACTGCATCTGCCATGCATTTGCTAACTCACCTAACCTATCCAAGTCACTCTGCAGCCTCATAGCATCTTCCTCGCAGCTCACACTGCCACCAAACTTAGTGTCATCCGCAACTTTGGAGATATTACATTTAATCCCCTCGTCTAAATCATTAATGTACAATGTAAACAGCTGGGGCCCCAGCACAGAACCTTGCGGTACCCCACTAGTCACTGCCATTCTGAAAAGTCCCCATTTACTCCTACTCTTTGCTTCCTGTCTGCCAACCAGTTCTCAATCCACGTCAGCACACTACCCCCAATCCCATGTGCTTTAACTTTGCACATTAATCTTTTGTGTGGGACCTTGTCGAAGGCCTTCTGAAAGTCCAAATACACCACATCAACTGGTTCTCCCTTGTCCACTCTGCTGGTGCAGAGATTCAACACCACCTCCAGTGCTCCAATGCAGCCTTCGGCCACCTGAGGAAAAGAATGTTCGAAGACCAGGCCTTCAAATCTACCACAAAGCACAGGGCTGTAGTAATACCCACTCTCCTGTATGGTTCAGAGGCATGGACGATGTACAGAAGACACCTCAAGTCACTGGAGATATATCACCTCTGCAAGATCCTGCAAATCCCCTGGGAGGACAGGCGCACCAACATCAGTGTCCTCGTCCAGGCTAACATCCCCATCATTGAAGCACTGACCACTGTGGAAATGTATTTTTATCTAAGCTGGAACCACAGGTATTTTTGTGCCCTTTTTAATATATAACAAAATGGAGTCCTGGTCCTTCCAGAAATTTCTGCATAAAGCAGTCGGCTTGCATAAACAGCTAAACCTGGCTTGAAAGGGCTGATAGCCACCAGACAGCTAGGAGGCAAGTCCTGCTGAGACAAGTAACACCCCCCCCCCCAACCCCATGGTGCTCTCCTATTGTCTATATAACACCAGTTCCACTCCACTCCACCCCACCCTTTTCGAAGTACTCGAACCACCAGCCATTATCTCTTGTAGAGACCTCATCCATTTGATGCAAAAAGATAACTGACCAGGAAACTGGACAATCCTGACACAATGCAAGACAGGTAATAGCTCATTACCACACTCTCATGGAGTAATGGCCGGCTGGCCAACTAATAACCCTGACAAAAGGAAATATCTGGAAACCATGTCAGGACAAGGATGTAGTAATTAACTCTTTATCTGTATTCACTGACTGCGAGACAGAGCCAATACACAGGGAGAGGCCATAACTTGGGTTTTACTGTATAAATATCTTGTGAAACTGTACCATTTCGGAGGTGTTCACTTAACCATTGACTGAGTGTGACCTTTCCCTTGCTAGCAAGTAAATTAAAAGAAACTTCTGCCGGAGCTGAAGGTGTCTGAGTCATTTATCGGAGATTCGAGATTTCGACACCACACTCGATCAGCTTCGCTGGGCAGGCCACATATTTCGCATGCCAAACACGAGATTTCCTAAACAAATGCTCTATGCGGAGCTCCTTCACGGCAAATGAGCCAAAGGTGGGCAGCGGAAACGTTACAAGGACACCCTCAAAGTCTCCCTGATAAAGTGCGACATCACCACTGACACCTGGGAGTCCCTGGCCGAAGACCGCCCTAGGTGGAGAAAGTGCATCCAGGAGGGCGTTGAGCTCTTTGAATCTCAACGCCGAGAGCGTGAAGAGGTCAAGCACAGGCAGCGGAAGGAGCGTGCAGCAAACCAGTTTCACTCCCTCGGCGAATATCTGTCCCACCTGTGATAGAGTCTGTGGCTCTCGAAGTGGATTGTTCAGCCACCAAAGAACTCACTTCAGGAGTGGAAGCAAGTCTTTCACGATTCCGAGGGACTGCCTATGATGATGATGAAAACATGAAAAGTTGCCACTCAGCACTTGATTTACCAGTACAGTTACTGAGTTTTTTCCCCATCAATTTTCTCCCAAAGGCATTCAGTTTTGCTGAGAGATTTTCATAGACAGTAAACTGTCATGGTGCACCTTTCAATGCTGCCATTCTTCATGTGTCATCCTTGATCGTGTTGGTGGTCAATTCGAGCACTTGGCGCATCACAGCTAAGCCTGATCCTTCCTCATCCAGTATCCGCGTGCGCACTTTTTTGCAGCCAAAGTGGGAATTCTAACTGACTGCAGCACCCCTACTGCCAGTCCTATTAAGAACATAAGAAATTGGAGCAGGAGTCGGCCATTTGGCCCCTCGAGCCTGCTCCGCCATTCAATAAGATCATGGCTAATCTGATCATGGACTCAGCTCCACTTCCCTGCCCACTCCCCATAACCCTTTATTCCCTTATCGCTCAAAAATCTGTCTATCTCCGCCTTAAATATATTCAATGACCCAGCCTCCACAGCTCTCTGGGGAAGAGAATTCCACAGATTTACGACTCTCAGAGAAGAAATTCCTCCTCATCTCAGTTTTAAATGTGCGGCCCCTTACTCTGAGACTGCTATGTCCCCTAGTTTTAGTTTCCTCTATGAGTGAAAATATCCTCTCTGCATCTACCTTGTTGAGCCCCCTCAGTATCTTATATGTTTCAATAAGATCACCTCTCATTCTTCTAAATCCCATGAGTATAGGCTCAATCTACTCAACCTATCTTCGCAAGTCAACCCCCTCATCTCCGGAATCAACCTAGTGAACCTTCTCTGATTAATCTGTCTTGAATATACTTAACGACTGAGTCTCCACAAGTCCTCTGGGGTAGAGAATTCCACCCCGTATCCTTCCTTAAATACGGAGACCAAAACTGTACACAGTACTCAAGATGTAGCCTCACCAATACCCTTTAGCAGGAATTCTCTACTCTATCCCCCTTACAATAAAGGGCAATATTCCATTTGCATTCCTGATTACTTGCTATACCTGCATACTAACTTTTTGTGTTTCATGTACAAGGACCCCCAGGTCCCTCTGTACTGCAGCATTTATTCAGATCGGCTAACCCTGTTCAGATCAGGGAATGAAGCTTGGGGAATTCAGAGAATCATAGAAATTTACAGCACAGGAGGCGGCCATTTCGGCCCATCGTGTCCGTGCCGGCTGACAAAGAGCTTTCCAGCCTAATCCCACTTTCCAGCCCTTGGTCCGTAGCCCTGTAGGTTACAGCACCTTAACTGCACATCCAAGAATCTTTTAAATGTGATGAGGGTTTCTACCACCCTTTCAGGCAGTGAGTTCCAAGCCCCCACTACCTATGGGTGAAGAAATTTCCCCTCATATCTCCTCTAAATCTCCCCCAATTACTTTAAATCTGTGTCCCCTGGTTGTTGACCCCTCTGCCAAGAGAAACAGGTCCTTCCTATCCACTCTATCCAGGCCCCTCATAATTTTATACGCCTCAATCAGGTCTCTCCTCTGTCCCAAAGAAAACAGACCCAGCATCTCAAAATTCTCCAGTCCAGGCAACATTGTTGTAAATCTCCTCTGCTCCCTTTCCAGTACAATCACATCTTTCCTGTAGTGTGGTGACCAGAACTGCAAGCAGTACTCCAGCTGCGGCCTAACCAGTGTTTTATACAGTTCAAGCATAACCTCCTTGCTCCTGTATTCCATAACTCGACTTATAAAGGCAAGTATTCCATATGCTTTCTTAACCACCTTATCTACCTGACCTGCTACCTTCAGAGATCTGTGGACCTACACTCCAAAGTCCCTTTGTTCCTCTACACTTTTCAGTGTCGTACCATTTAATGTGTATTCCCTTGCCTTGTTATACCTCCCCCAAATGCATTACCTCACACTTATCCAGATTGAATTCCATTTGCCACAGTTCCACCCACCTGACCAGTACATTGATATCTTCCTGCATTCCGCAGCTTTCTTCTTCATTATCAACCACACAGCCTATTTTAGTCTCATCTGCAAACTTCTTAATCATATCAAGTCCAAGTCATTGATATATACCATAAAAAGCAAGGGACCCAGTACTGAGCCCTGCGGAACCCCACTGGATACAGCCTTCCAGTCACAAAAACACCCATCAATCATTACCCTTTGCTTCCTGCCTCTGAGCCAATTTTGGATCCAACTTGCCACTTTGCCCTGGATCCCATGGGCTTTTACATTCATGACCAGTCTGCCATGTGGGACCTTATCAAAAGCTTTGCTAAAATCCATATACACTACATCATACGCACTGTCCTCATCGACCCTCCTGGTTACCTCCTCGAAAAATTCAATCAAGTTAGTCAGACGTGACCTTCCCTGAACAAATCTATGCTGACTGTCCCATGTCCTGGCCAATATTTATCCCTCAATCAACATAACAAAAACAGATTATCTGGTCATTATCACATTGCTGTTTGTGCGAGCTTGCTGTGCAAATTGGCTGTCGCGTTTCCCACTTTACAACAGCGACTACACTCCTAAAGTACTTCATTGGCTGTGAAGTGCTTGGAGACGTCCAGTGCTTGTGAATCATCATCATCATAGGCAGTCCCTCGGAATCTAGGAAGACTTGCTTCCACTCTTAAAATGAGTCCTTAGGTGGCTGAACAGTCCAATACGAGAGCCACAGTCCCTGTCACAGGTGGGGCAGATAGTCGTTGAGGGAAGGGGTGGGTGGGACAGGTTTGCCGCACGCACCTTCCGCTGCCTGCGCTTGATTTCTGCATGCTCTCGGTGATGAGACTCGAGGTGCTCAGCGCCCTCCCAGATGCACTTCCTCCACTTAGGGCGGTCTTTGGCCAGGGACTCCTAGGTGTCAGTGGGGATGTTGCACTTTATCAGGGAAACTTTGAGGGTGTCCTTGTAACGTTTCCTCTGCCCACCTTTGGCTCGTTTGTCGTGAAAAAGGCACTATGTAAATGCAAGTCTTTCATTCTTATTGTTGTTTCAATTCGATTAGCATAAATGCATTTAAGGGGATGCTGGATACATACATGAGGGAGAAAGAAACAGGATCGGCAAATTGGGTGAGATAAAGTAGAATGGGAGAAGGCTCGTATGGAGCATAAAAACTGGTAGAGCCCAGTTGGGTCAAATGGCCTGTTTCTGCGCTGTAAATTCTATGCAATCCCTCACAAATGCCTGTGGCTCAAGGTTGCCAGAATGCATTCACAGATAAGGCACAGGTCTATAACCAACGGTCCCGCTGGTCTCTTAAGCACTGGAATTCCCTCACTAAACCTCTCCGCCGCTCTCTGCTCCTTTTAAATCGCTCCTTAAAACCTACCTCTTTGACCAAGCTTTGGGTCATCTGCCCAAATATCTCCAAAGCTGTGCAGCCAACACAGGCAGCGGTCTGGAGATCCCGCACAGGTCGCTCACCAGTTTTTCAATGTAAAAATTTGAACAGGCCACGCAGCCAAAAAACGGCGTCAACAACAATGATCCCAGGGATAACGAGCATGCAGAAGGTAGCATTACTGTCTCAATTTACCCGTGTCGAATCCACTGCCAAGAAAAAAATATTTACTGGATCCGCCCAAATTCAGTCTCATTGTGAAACAACCATTTCTCAAACAGCCAAATACATTCAGGAATAATTTGGGAGGGAGGGAGGGGGGGAAAGGAAAGAGGGAACAAGAAATACCGGTCATTATGCAAACATGCAGTTCGTGCATTCCACAGTAACAGGGACAACGACATACCGAGAGTAGTTTGTTAAGTTTGCACTTGAATGTTTTCCAGTGGGCTGCAAAGCCATAGAATGGTATTTGATTACAACAACAACTTGCATTTCTATAGCGCCTTTAACGGAGTAAAACCTCCTAACGTGCTTCACTGGAGCGTTATCAAACAACATTTGAGGTCTTTAGAATAATGACAAGATTAAACTGCGTCCATGTGGATAGACTAATTGAATTCGATAGGTTCGAGAGAAGCATCACTGCCAGTGTTCGCACTACACTACAGAAACTTAGCAATGCCGTCGAATTTAGGGCTCAAAGATGCAATTTGTGCTCACAATTTAAATGAAGTCAAAAATTAACAAGCTTCGTATATCTGGTTTGTAAAAGAGCTCCAGTTGCGAACACTCTCAAAATCAGCACAAATATTTTCCACTCCTTGGTGCCAATGCCATCTCCCTTTGCTTTATTCAACACCCCATTGAGCCACAGTGCCAACAGACAAGTCCCTGCCAAACTATAGCAATTATGTTTGAGTAACAGGCGTCCCGAATATTCAAACTTACAAGCCTAACAATCATGCAATTCATGATATGCCAAACAATGAGCCCACTCCACATGCCTGTCGTGAGCTCTGTGAAAGAGGTTCACAAGAATGCACCCCCCACCCACCAACAGAGCCTGGCTCAGTGCCCACCCAATACACTAGTGATACTGGATGAGCAAAGATCATGGGCCAAATTTGCCCTCTGCCCCATTTGGGGCGGATAATTAAAATTATCTAGTGAGTTACCGCCCCAATCGATGGGACGGGGAACAGAGGGAAATTGCCCACTTCTTCGGAAAAATCATTGAGACGGTGTGTGGCGTGGCAGAGGGGCAGAAGCGAGTCGGGAGCGGGGTGGAAGGTGCCATCAGCGCCGCGGTGAGCAAGTTAGTGCGATGCTGATGACCGCGTCACACTGACGCTTAGCTACGTCCCTCCACTTCACTTAAAGGGGAGGGAGGCTGCGAGGCCTACTTGACGTCAACTGGGCCACCAGGGAGGGCCTTGGCCAGGCCAGCGGGCTGGCACCCAAGAGGGGGTGCCGGGCTACAAGCCCGGCCGAACCCGCTGCCGCCACTGTCGGACCGATTGCAGAGTCGGCCGACAATTAAAATAAAATGGCGGCCGCAGCGGTGTGCCCTCGCCTTTAAGGGCGGATGTGCCGCCCAGCCACTGGCAGCTTCCTGCCACGTGAAGCTGTCAGGGGCACCGGCAAGCAGTCGTTTGATTATTTGAGGTCAATGTCGCTTCCAGGGCGGGGAGCAGGCGGTCCTCCTCAAAGAATCAGGAGGGCAATGTCCCGAAAGTCGGAAAGTCCAATGAGTTTTTCCCCGTCATTAACGCCTCACTGCTCTTAAAAAAAAAAAGGCAATTACTGCCCCCCCCCATGAGTTCAAATCATACTACGGCAAATTGTGAAACTGAATTTAATATTTAGGCAAGGACCAACTAAAGATTTCATTTTGGTTATTAGCCTGGGCTCAGTGGGCAGCACTCTTGCCTCCAAGTCAAAACGTTCAAGTCCTACTCCAGGAATTTGATAACGTAATCTAATCTGACATTTCAATGCAGTGCTGAGCGAGTCCTGCATTATCGGAGGTGCCGGTCATTCCGATGAGACTTTAAAGCAAAGCCCCTCTCAGGTGGGCTTAAAAGATCCCGCGGCACTATTTCGAAGAAGAGCAGGGGAGTTATCCCCGGTGTGCTGGCCAATATTGATCCCACAACCAACATCACTAAAACAGACAATCTGGTCATTGCTGTTTGTGGGAGCTTGCCGTGCACAAATTGGTTGGCATTTTTCCGACATTACAACAATGACTACACTTCAAAAAAAAAAAGTACTGAATTGGCTCTAAAGCATTTTGAGATCTCCTGAGTTATTTGCTCAAGTCTCTGGAGTGGGACTTAAGCACACAACCTTCAGTGTTTAAGCTGCAGCGGGAACGCTGATAATATCAACAGTGTGTAAAAGGCATTTGATAAAGTGCCACATAATAGAGTTGTTAGCAAACCTGAAGCCAATGGGATTAAAGGGACAGTGGCAACGTGAATCCAAAGACAGAGAGCAGTGATCGGTTGTTTTTCAGACTGGAGGGAAGTATGCGACTGGTACCCCTACGAGTCAGTATTAGGACTATTTCTCTTTTTGATGTATATTAATGGCCTGGACTTGGGTATACAGACCATCATTTCAAAATTTGTAGATGACACTAAACTTGTAGTGAACAGTAAGGAGAATAGTATTTGACTTCACAGAAATTTACAGCACGGAAGGAGGCCATTTTGACCCATCATGTCCACGCCAGTCTAATTCCACTTTCCAGCTCTTGGTCCATATCCCTGTAGGTTACGGCACTTCAAGTGCACATCCAAGTACTTTTTAAATGTGATGAGGGTTTCTGCCTTTCAGGCAGTGAGTTCCAGATTCCCACCACCCTCAGGGTGAAAACATTTCCCCTCAAATCCCCTCTAAATCTCCTACCAATTACTTTAAATCTATACCCCCTGGTTCTTCACCTCTCTGCTAAGGGAAACAGGTCCTTCCTATCCACTCTATCTCGGCTCCTCATAATTTTATACAGCTCAATTAGGTCTCCCCTCAGCCTCCTCTGTTCCAAAGAAAACAACCCCAGTCTATCCTCATAGCTAAAACTCGCCAGTCCATCCTCATAAATCTCCTCTGTACCCTCTCCAGTGAAATCACATCTTTCCTGTAATGTGGTGACCAGAACTGCATGCAGTACTCAAGCTGTGGCCTAACTAGCATTTTATACAGTTCAAGCATAACCTCCCTGCTCTTGTATTCTATGCCTTGGCTAATAAAGGCAAGCATTCTTAACCATCTTATTTGCCTGTCCTGCTATCTTCAGGGATAGAAACATAGAAATTAGGAGCAGGCCATTCGGCCCTTCGGGCCTGCACCACCATTCAATAAGATCATGGCTGATCATTCAACTTCAGTACCCCTTTCCTGCTTTCTCTCCATACCCCTTGATCCTTTTGGTTGTAAGGGCCATATCTAACTCCCTTTTGAATATATCTAACGAACTGGCCTCAACAACTTTCTGCGGTTGAGAATTCCACAGGTTAATCACTCTCAGTGAAGAAGTTTCTCCTCATCTCGGTCCTAAATGGCTTACCCCTTATTCTTAGACTGTGACCCCTAGTTCTGGAACTCCCCAGCAACGGGAACATTCTTCCTGCCTCTAACCTGTCCAATCCTGTCAGAATTTTATATGTTTCTATGAGATCCCCTCATTCTTTTAAACTCCAGTGGATACAAGCCCAGTTGATCCAGTCTCTCCTCATGTCAGTCCTGCCATCCCGGGAATCAATCTGGTGAACCTTCGCTGCACTCCCTCTATAGCAAGAAGGTCCTTCCTCAGATTAGGGGACCAAAAGTGAACACAATATTCCAGGTGTGGCCTCACCAAGGCTCTGTACAACTGCAGTAAGACCTCCCTGCTCTTATTCTCAAATCCTCTAGCTATGAAGGCCAACATGCCATTTGCCTTCTTCACCGCCTGCTGTACCTGCATGCCAACCTTCAATGACTGATGTACCATGACACCCAGGTCTCGTTGCACCTCCCCTTTTCCTAATCTGTCACCATTCAGATAATATTCTGTCTTCCTGTTTTTGCCACCAAAGTGGATAACCCCACATTTATCCACATTATACTGCATCTGCCATGCATTTGCCCACTCACCTAACCTGTCTAAATCATCCTGCAGTCTCTTAGCATCCTCCTCACAGCTCACACCGTCACGCAGCTTAGTGTCATCTGCAAACTTGGAGATATGCACTGCAAGATCCCCTTTGTACCTCTACACTTCTCAGTGTCCTACCAGATGGACCCTACCAGAGTGGTCCGAGCCAGAATCCATTCAATTAACTAAACATTTAGCAGCAATGGTTGTGTCACTGTTGTTTTCAGAAGGTTGTTTGTCCACCCGAGTTCTGATGCTGTGAAAGGCCTCTCCACTTAACAGCGCCTTTGTTTAAACATAAGAGTGTTTTAAAATGCTGGTGTTCTGCCTTTCCCTCTTGAAGAAGGTTATTAGCTGGTAATACTTCCCACATTATAACAGTGACTACTACACTTCAAAAGTATTTCATTGGCTGTAAAGCGATTTGAGACGTCCGGTGGTCATGAAAGGAGCTATATAAATACAAGTCTTTCTTTTACTGTAACCAGCTGGTCTTACAGCCAACCACATGGTTCAACCACTGTTTCAATGAGTGTCTGAATGCAAGTGTCAAGGAGTAGATTGAACTCATATTGATTGTCAGACCAGCTGTGACTGGCAGTGCAATGTCAATTGATTAAATTCAATTTAATTAAAACGCTGATCAATGGAGAAATAGATGGAGGAGGCTTTGAAAAGCAGATGGGCAGCCATTTGAACTGTTCGATAATTCTGGCATTTCAGTATTACAGGGTTTGCTTGGACAGGGGCCTACTTACACTTTAATCACTGCACTTAATAGAAAGAAAACCTTTCACAACCTCAGGATGTCCCAAAGCGCTTTACAGCCAATGAAGTACTTTGAAATTCTAGTCACTGTTGTAATGAAGTTCTGGGCAATAAACGTTTTGTGTATCACTCAATCCGCCCCCACAAATTGCTACTGCCACCAGCGACAGACATATATGCCTATATGTTGCTCATCTTTACCAATTGAGAGTATCTCTCAATACTCCTGTGAAGTACCTTGGGACATTTCACTACCTTAAAGGCACTATATATATACAAGTTGTTGTTGATTACAGCGGGTGGATAGGGAAAATCAGCAGAAGTGCTGCCACGGCGGGAAGGCAGCAGGGTTTGCGTTTCAGCACATCGGCAGTGACAGGAATCATGGATGGCAGAAGTGCTGGTCTCAAATGGGCAGACGTGCAGGAGATTCCGACACATACCCCTGGGGGCGTATCCTGGGGGGCACGGAAAGGCTGCTGTCACACATGGCTAAGTGTATTTTAGCCATTTCTTAACTCTTTCTGATTTCTTCCCCCCCCCCCCCCCGTCAAAAGTTAGCTTGTCATGAGCCACTGTGTCAACCGATGTGAATTAGAAATTTCCTCCCTCCTCCAAGATTACTGCAGGTACCTGAGGGTTTCTGATGGGAATTCGCACCCCCCCCATTTGAAAGAAATGGGTCTATGGATGAGGGATGCCAGGCAAGTCGGGCTGCACAAGAGATATTCGGTGGTTATCTACAAGCAGAGTTTAAAATAACACAGCCAAGCAGACCACTGGAGCGGGCGGAGGTTCCTCTTGCCAGAGAATGACTGACTCACAGTTAAGATGCTTCCTCATAAGGACTCCAAATCGCTGTATGCCATGCTTTCAGCGCAATGCATGAAAGGCGGCATGTCAGAGTTATCAAGAGCCCAACTAGCTCCACCCGTCAAAGAAAGAAAACTTGCGTTTATATAGCGCCGTTCACAACCACTGGATGTCACAAAGCGCTTTACAGCCAATGAAGAACTTTTGAAGTGTAGTCGCTATTGTAATATGAGAAACGCGGCAGCCAACTTGCACACAGCAAGCTCCCACAAACAGCAATGTGATAATGACCAGATCATGTGTTTTTTTTTTGTTATGTTGACTGAGGGATAAATATTGGCTCCAGGACATCAGGGATAACTCCCCCTGCTCTTCTTTAAAATAGTGGCCACGGGATCTTTTACGTCCACCCGAGAGAGCAGACAGGGCCTCGGTTTAACGTCTCATCTGAAAGACGCACCTCCGACAGTGCAGCGCTCCCTCAGCACTGCTCTGGGAGTGTCAGCCTAGATTTATGTACTCAAGTCCCTGGAGTGGAACTTGAACCCACAGCCTTTTGACTCAGAGGCGAGTGTGCTGCCCACTGAGCCACAGCTGACACTACAAAGATGCTGCCGTTTCTGCCGCTATTTCTATGGGCCCTGGCACACCTTGCTGGCAATGACCGTTGGCAGCAGGCATCTCAGGATGTGGATCAGCAGAGGTGCAAGCATTTGTCTACCGCAACAAATGTCTGCTTGGCCAAGTTATTTTATTTGTCTGCTGCAAGAACAAAGGCACACTTGCCAAACGAACACAAGGGGATGATAGAGTGGAGCATCAAAGAGACTAATCACCTCATGCAGCACCAGCTCTACTTCAACAGCCAGCAAATACGCAGTTCAGTCCTCATCTCGTCTGACACATGCCTGCACACATGCCTGGGTGTTCTTTACATAAGAACATAAGAAATAGGAGCAGGAGTAGGCCATTTGGCCCCTCAAGCCTGCTCCACCATTTAATGGCTGATCTAATCATGGACTCGGGTCCACTTTCCTGCCCACTCCCCATAACCCTTTACCTCTCAAAAATCTGTCCATCTCCGCCTTAAATATATTCAATGACGCAGCCTCCACAGCTCTCTGGGGCAGAGAATTCCACAGATTTACAACCCTCTGAAAGAAGAAATTCCTCTTCATCTCAGTTTTAAAAGGGTGGCCCCTTATTCTGAGACTATGCCTCCTAGTTTTAATTTCTCCTATGAGTGGAAATATCTTCTCTGCATCCAACTTGTCGAGCCCCCTTATTATTTTATGTTTCAATATCACCTCTCATTCTTCTGAATTCCAATGTGTATAGGGTCAACCTACTCAACTTATCTTCATAAGTCAACCCCCTCATCTCCGGAATCAACCTAGTGAGCCTTCTCTGAACAGCCTCCAATGCAAGTATATCCTTCCTTAAATATGAAGACTAGAACTGCACGCAGTACTCCAGGTGTGGCCTCACCAATATCCTGTACAGTTGTAGCAGAACTTCCCTGCTTTTATACTCTCTCCCCCTTGCAATAAAGGCCAACATTCCATTTTCCTTCCTGATTACTTGCTGTAGCTGCATACTCACTTTTTGAGTTTCATGTACCTTCATTTTTGCCTCCAAGTCCCCTGCTGCTCTTTAGTGCACTTTAGTCATGGCAAAGACTGATACAGTAATAGGTTTAAATGCGTACCGAGGCTCTCCAAAGAAATGTTCCCGCTAAGCTGTGCACGCGCAGCCATCTGCATCATCATCATCATTATCATAGGCAGTCCCTTGGAATCGAGGAAGACTTGCTTCCACACTTAGAATGAGTTCTTAGGTGGCTGAACAATCCAATAAGAGAGCCACAGTCCCTGTCACAGGTGGGACAGATAGTCGTTGAGGGAAGGGGTGGGTGGGACGGATTTGCTGCACGCTCTTTCCGCTGCCTACGCTTGATTTCTGCATGCTCTCAGCAATGAGACTCGAGGTGCTCAGCGCCCTCCCGGATCAGCGCCATCTGCAAGACCCCCCGCGGACCACTCACCGGCTTTTACATGCGCTGAAATTTAAAGGGACGGCGCATTAAAAGAAACGGACCGCGCAGAACAAAGTGCAGCATACAGGGAGCATTTCTGCAAAGTCTTTCAGAATGTTGTGGCACTCCCCTTTAACAGTTTTAAGTTTGACTTCAATTACATTCTGCATCCCAATTTACACCTTGAGTGTCGCTAACCACCCTATTCCCATTTGAGCCTGTCTATAACTCACCACAAGGCATTCTGGCAGTAACTGTACCAAGAAGGGAAATAGCCAACAGTTATAAAATATATAAATTAAAATATTCACTGGAAGCACAATCCAAGTTTAGCAGAGAAAAATCTGCATTCATACTGCTAGCTGTTTTACACAGCTCAAGCAAACACAGTACGCAAATTATCACCCATTACTTTAAACCCAGAGCTGTATTCCTCAATTTGACGTCTCTCATAAGTGACAGGAAAAAAAATTGATCGACAGATAGTATTTACAGCACAGAAACAGGCCATTCGACCCAACTTGTCCGTGCCGGTGTTTATGCTCCACACGAGCCTCCTCACACCCCTCTTCATCTCACCCTTACAGCATATCCTATTGCTTTCTTCCTCATGTGCTTATCAAGCTTCCTCTTAAATGCATCTACGCTATTCGCCTCAACCACTCCCAGCGAGTTCCACATTCTCACCACTCTCTGGGTAAAGCAGTTTTGCCTGAATTCCTGACTGGAATGTGTACAAGCGTGTGAAATGCACCTGTCAGGGTTTTTCTCTCTTCCTCACCGAGGCATTTATCCACCTGTTCCTTCTTACTCCAAATCCTTTTCCACTACCACCTCATCTACCTCCCTCATGGATGGCACCGCCTGCTGTCCTTGAGTTTGTGACATAGCTCCCCAGTCACCCCTCTCTCAGTCTGTGACTCACGTCCTCTGTCACTCCTCTGTGACCCATCTCTGTAACCCTCCTCTGTCAGTGCCTCCCCCAACACTTCTCCCAGTCTGTGACCTGTCCCTTGACACAGTTCTCAGTCTGTGACCCGTCTCTCCATCCCCGTGAAGCCCTCAGTCAGTGACCAATCTGTCTATTACCCCTCTGTCCTTGGTTGATATCTCAGGCTCCCCTGATTTTGTGTGTCTCCATCAACCCTCTTAAGGTCTGCCAGCCCCCTCTGTCACCCAGCTCCTCACAATCCTTTGATTCTATGAGCCCATGACCCCCTCCTTCTTTGTCTGTGACTAATATCCCCATGGTACCTCTTCATCTGTAATCCGTCTCCTTGGTCCCTTCCTGTCCGCATGACCCATCCCATGATGACAGTGATTCTGTGACACCCGCCCCCCCCTTCTTTGACCAATCTTCCCATAAAACCATTCCTCAGTCTGTGACCTGTCTCCCTGTGACCCCTCCCTCAAAATGTGACCTCTCCTTCAATCTGTGACACGTCCATCACTTTGTGACACCTCCCCTCACTTTATGACCCATCAACCTGACACCTCTCCTTTTTTTTAAAAATTCATTCATGGGATGTGGGCGTCGCTGGCAAGGCCAGTATTTATTGCCCATCCCTAAGTGCCCTCGAGAAGGTGGTGGTGAGCAGCCTTCTTGAACCGCTGCAGTCCATGTGGTGGATGGCGCACTGATCAAGCAGGCTGCTTTGTCCTAGATGATGTCGAGCTTCTCGAGTGTTATTCTATCACACCCCTGACTTGTGCCTTGTAGATGGTGGAAAGGCTTTGGTAAATCAGGGGGTGAGTCACTCGCTGCAGAATACCCAACTTCTGGCCTGTTCTTGTAACCACAGTGTTTATGTGGCTACTCCAGTTAAGTTTCTGGTGACCCCAGGATGTTGATGGTGGGTGATTTGACAATGGTAAAGTAATTGAATGTCAAGGGGAGGTAGTTAGACTCTCTCTTGTTGGAGATAGTCATTGCTTGGCACTTGTGTGGCACGAATGTTACTTGCCACTTATCAGCCCGAGCCTGAATGTCATCCAGGTCTTGCAGCATGCTGGTACAGACTACTTCATTATCTGAGCAGTTGCGAATGGAACTGAACACTGTGCAGTCATCAGTGAACATCCCTACTTCTGACCTTTTAATAGAGGAAAGGTCATTGATGAATCAGACTGTTCAGCCACCAAAGAACTCACTTCAGGAGTGGAAGCAAGTCTTCCTCAATTCCGAGGGACTGCCTAGGATGATGAGAAGATCATTGGACTTAAGACACTGCCCAGAGGAATCCTTCCCCTTTCAATTACCTCGTCCCTTAAAGTGATTCCCCTTAGTGACCCCTCCTTTAAAGTGATTCGCCCTTAAAGTGACACCTGGTAAATTAATCCCTTCCGTTATCATGATCCTTCTTAGTAACACCCTCCTCTTAGTGACCCTCCCTTAACGTTACCGTTCCCTATAGTGATTCCCCTTAAAGTGACCCCCTTCAAGTGATCCCTCCCCTTCAAGTGATTATAGAATCATAGAATGGTTGCAGCATGGAAGACCATTCAGCCAGTTGAGGCCACACCGATTCTGTGCAAGTGACCCCTCCCCTTAAAGTGATCACCCATCAATCACCCCTGTGCTTGCCGACCTACATTGATTGGTTCCCAGTTAAACAACGCCTCGATTTCAAAATTCTCATCCTTCTTTACAAATTACTCCATTGCCTCACCCCCTCCCTATCTCTAATCTTTTTCAGCCTCCCAACCCCACAAGATCTCTGCGCTCCTCGAATGCTGGCCTCTTGACCATCCCTCATTATAACTGCTCAACCATCGGTGGATGAGCCTTCAGCTGCCTGGGTCCTAAGCTCTGGAACTCCCACCCTAAACTTCTCTGCCTCTACCTCTTTTTCCTCCTTCAAGACGCTTCTTAAAACCTTCCTTTTTAAACAAGCATTTGGTCATCTGTCATAATTTCTTCTTTTGTGGCTCGGTATCAAATGTATCTGTTTTGCCTTGTAACGCTGTTGTGAAGCACCTTGGGACAATTTACTACGTTAAAGGTGCTATATAAATAAGTTGTTATTAAAGTGACCCCTCCCTCACTGACCACCCTCCCTTAAAGTGATGCCCCTTATGCTGACGTCTCCCATTAATATAACCCCCCTCCCCTACTCACTGACCCCTGCCCTTAGAGACCTTTAAAAGTGAAGCTCCGGCGACCTCACTCCGTGACCCCTCCCCTCACACCCTCACTCGGCGACCCCTCCCCTCACTCCCTCAGCGACCCCTCCCCTCACTCCCTCACTCAGCGACCCCTCCCCTCACTCCCTCACTCGGTGACCCCTCCCCTCACTCGGCGACCCCTCCCCTCACTCCCTCACTCGGTGACCCCTCCCCTCACTCCCTCACTCGGTGACCCCTCCCCTCACTCGGCGACCCCTCCCCTCACTCGGCGACCTCTCCCCTCACTCGGCGACCCCTCCCCTCACTCCCTCACTCGGCGACCCCTCCCCTCACTCCCTCACTCGGCGACCCCTCCCCTCACTCGGTGACCCCTCCCCTCACTCCCTCACTCACTCGGCGACCACTCCCCTCACTCCCTCACTCGGTCAGCCTTCCACCTGCGTTGAGCCGCTGATCCCCAGCACCGGATGCCGATGGTTGTGTTGTGCTGTGTGTGTCCCTCACTCACCGGCCGGCCCGGGGTGGAGGGGCAGCTGCCGCCTGTCTCTCTCTCTCTCTCTCTCCGCCCCAGCTCGCGCTGCTCTCGCGCTCTCCCTCCGCCGCCCGCTCTCCGCCAATCCGTGCCTCGGGCCAGTAGCGCGCGCCAAACTGCCGCGTCTGCTGACCCCGCCCCCGCGCGTCATCGGCCAGCGGGTCCCCCGGACTCGGGCCGCCGCGACGTACGACGTGTTTGGTCACGTGACGCGGAAGAGCTCGCTTCCCCCCCCCCCCGACACCTCATCCCAAGGCAAATGTTGCCAATGAATGTAAAGGGAGAGGCTTCCTTAACCAGAGCAATGTCCCAGAGGCATGCACTGCACCTTGGGGGGGGAGAGGGAGAGGGAGAGGGGGGAAGGGGGAAGGGGGAAGAAGGAAGGAAGGAAGGGAGAGGGGAGGGGAGGGGAGAAGGGAAGGAAAGGAAGGGAGAGAGGGGGGGTGAGAGGGGAGGGGGGAAGGGAAGGAAGAGAGAGAGGGGGGGTGGGGGGGAGGGGAAGGAGGAGGGAAGGGAGAGGGGGGGTGGGAAGGGAGAGGAGGAGGAGGAGGGAAGGGAGAGGGGGGGTGGGAAGGGAAGGGAGAGGAGGGGGAGGGGAGGAGGGAAGGGAGAGGGGGGGTGGGAAGGAGGGGGAGGGGAGGGGGAGGAAGGGAGAGGGGGGGTGTAGGAGGGGGAAGGGAAGGGAAGGGAGAGGGGGGGGGAAGGGAAGGGAGAGGGGGGGGGAAGGGAAGGGAGAGGGGGGGGAAGGGAGAGGGGGGGGGAAGGGAAGGGAGAGGGGGGGGGAAGGAAGGGAGAGGGGGGGAAGGGAGGGAAGGAAGGAGGTGGGGGGAATAAAGGAAGGGGGTGGGGGAGGAAGGAAGGGGGGGAAGAGAGGAGGAGAGGGGGGGGGAAAGTTTTCATGAAAACGTTTATTTATAGAGATGGATTTATTTTTTTTTGCACCTTGGATGGGATGGGTGACATAAGATACCCAACCCTACTCAATGTTTATATTATTTATGTCCATAGCCAATATAGAATCATAGAAATTTACAGCACGGAATGAGGCCAATTCAGCCCATCGTGTCCGCACCAGCCGACAAAGAGCTATCCAGCCTAATCCAATTTTCCAGCTCTTGGTCCGTAGCCCTGTAGGTATGCTCATTGGAGTTCACTAGAATGAGAGGTGATCTTATTGAAACATGTAAGCTAATGAGAGGTCTCGACAAGGTGGTTGCAGAGAGGATATTTCCACTCATAGGGGAATCTAAAACTAGTTTAGGAAACTAAAACTAAATCTCAGAATAAGGGGCCGCCCATTTAAAACGGAGATGAAGAATTTCTTCTTTCAGAGGGTTGTAAATCTGTGGAATTCTCTGCCCAGAGAGCTGTGGAGGCTGGGACATTGAATATATTTAAGGCGGAGATAGACAGATCTTTGAGTGATAAGGGGTTATGGGGAGCGGGCAGCGAAGTGGAGCTGAGTCCATGATCTTATTAAATGGCGGAGGGGCCAAATGGTCTAATCCTGCTCCTATTTCTCATGTTCTTATGTTCCAGCAATTGAGTTCCAGACCCCCACCACCCTCTGGGTGAATAAATGTCCCCTCAACGCCCCTCTAAATCTCCTACCAATTACTTTCAATCTATGCCCCCTGGTTGTTGACCCCTCTGCCAAGGGAAATAGGTCCTTTCTATCCACTCTATCCAGGCTCCTCATAATGTTGTACACCTCAATAAGGTCTCCCCTCAGCCTCCACAGTTCCAAAGAAAACAAACGCAACCTATCCAATCTTTCCTCATAGCTAAAACTCTCCAGTCCTAGCAACACCCTCGTAAATCTCCTCTGTGCCTCTCCAGTGGGCAGAGGAAACTGTCATGTATGTAACCTTCATGTAACAACACTGCAATACTGTATATACTTGAGAAATGCACACATTGACCACAGGGGGTGAACTTGTGGGAGACATTCCTCACCTGGTCATCCAGGCATATAAAAGGTGGTCCCACGCAGGATCATCACTTCTTGGACCTGTGAATAAAGGTTCAGGTCACAGAGTGACCTTGTTCATAGAATGTGCCTCATGTGGATTTGTGGTATTGTGTAAGGACTTTACAGTGGCGACGAGAAACAGGAATCAACGACCCACGAGAATGGCCACCGGTAGCACAGAGGAACGGTACTGTGTTGGTGAGGACTGGGACGATTTCATTGAGAGGCTTCAGCAGAGCTTTGTCATGAAGGACTGGCTGGGAGATGCAGCGGCCGACAAGCGAAGGGCTCATCTACTGACCAGCTGTCGATCTAAGACTTACGCGCTCATGAAAGACCTGCTAGCACCCGAGAAGCTAGCAGACAAAACCTTTGATGAGTTCAGCAAGCTAATCAGTGAGCACCTCAAACCGGTGAGCAGCATACACATGGCCCGACACAGATTTTATACCCACCGACGTTGGGAAGGACAGAGCATACCGGACTTCGTTGCGGACCTCCGGCACTTGGCCAGCCTCTGTAAGTTCACAGACACCTGCAGGGGGAGATGCAAAGGGATTTCTTTTTTGAGGGCATCGGTCATGCCGGGATTTTCAGAAAGTTAGTTGAGACCAAGGACTTGACCTTGGAAGTGGCGGTGTTGCTGGCTCAGACTTTTATGGCGGGGGAGGAGGAAACCAAGATAATATACGTGCGCAACTCTGACTCCAATGTGGCGGGGGTCAATATCATAAACACGACTCAGAGCCCAGCAGGCAGGCAAGTGCAGTTTGACACACCCCAGGCAGCAATAGACCCCAGAACAGGTTTTCAACACAGACAATGGCAGGCTGAACGGACATTTATGTCATCCCAGTGGACAATGTGTTCTGGGATGGGGCCATTGACACCCACTAACAGGGTGCTCAAGAGCAGTCAAAGGGACAATCAGCGGGGAATGCCTGGTAACAGCTCTTTTGTTCACAACAATGGGAATCTCAGTTCATGCTGGAGGTGTGGGGGCAGACATGCTGCCAGGACTTGCAGGGTTCAACAGTTCGCCTGCAGAAATTGTAACCTCACTGGCCCATTTAGCTAGAATGTGCAGGAAGCCTGTGACCAGGCTAATTTATGAGGTGGATGGACCAGAAGAGGGGTCTGTGAGGCAGGATGACGTGTGGGGCAAATCAATGGATGCTAAAGTTCAGCGGGTTCACGTAGCAAACATTCACAGCTCATATACCAAAACGCCACCTATGATGATGAAAGTCCTATTAAACGGCATCCCGGTATGCATGGAGGTGGACACGGGGGCCAGCCAGTCACTCATGAGTGTTCAACAATTCGAAAAGCTATGGCCACTCAAAGCCAGCAGACCCAAACTAGAACGCATTGAGACTCAACTACAGACGTACACCAAAGAAATCATTCCAGTGCTAGGCAGTGCAATGTTGGCTGTCACACACAATGGATCAGTGAACCGGCTGCCTCTCTGGATTGTCCCGGGCAATGGACCCGCACTGTTGGGGAGGAGCTGGTTAGCTGAGATGAACTGGAAATGGGGGGATGTGCACGCAGTGTCATCTGTGGAGCGAAGTTCATGCGCACAGGTCCTACAGCAATTTGAATCACTATTCCAACCTGGCGTCAGGATGTTCAAAGGTACCAAAGTAGTGATACGCATCACCCCGGACGCCAGACCAGTGCACCACAAAGCCAGAGCTGTGCTGTATGTGATGCGGGAGAAAATTGAGAGC
This sequence comes from Pristiophorus japonicus, assembly GCF_044704955.1. Lineage (NCBI taxonomy): Eukaryota > Metazoa > Chordata > Chondrichthyes > Pristiophoridae > Pristiophorus > Pristiophorus japonicus. The sequence goes on from NC_091995.1 coordinate 87,588,010, forward strand.
AAGTTGGACCGGTTGCTGAGAGAGGGCATCATCTCGCCCGTTGAATTCAGCGACTGGGCGAGCCCCATTGTTCCCATCCTAAAAGCGGATGGCTCGGTCAGGATCTGTGGCGACTACAAGGCCACTATCAACCGGGTGTCCCTACAAGACCAATACCCGCTTCCGAGAGCGGAGGATCTTTTTGCTACGCTGGCAGGCGGCAAGCTGTTCACCAAGTTGGACCTCACTTCAGCCTACATGACCCAGGAACTGGCCGACGAATCCAAACTACTGACCACAATCACCACGCACAAGGGACTGTTTGTTTACAACAGGTGCCCGTTTGGCATTCGATCAGCAGCTGCGATCTTTCAAAGAAACATGGAAAGCCTGCACAAATCCATTCCTGGAACGATCGTATTCCAGGACGATATCCTCATCATGGGTCGGGACACCGAGGAACACCTCCACAACCTGGAAGAGGTGCTGCGCCGACTGGACCGGGTAGGCCTGCGACTCAAGATACCTAAGTGTGTGTTTTTGGCTCCCGAAGTCGAGTTTCTGGGCAGGAGGGTTGCTGCAGACGGGATTCGGCCTACCGAATCCAAACCGGAGGCAATTCGACGAGTGCCCAGGCCGGGAATTGATTCAGACCTGGAACACTGTGTTCGCAGGTGCACGACGTGTGCTCAGCTGGGAAATGCCCCCAGGGAGGCTCCGCTCAGCCCGTGGCCCTGGCCCACCAGGCCATGGTCACGCATTCACAAAGACTATGCGGGCCCATGTTTCTCATCATGGTTGATGTGTACTCGAAATGGATTGAGTGCATCATTTTGAATTCGTGCACGACATCCACCACTGTGGAGAGTCTACGTGCGCCCTTTGCGACCCACGGTTTGCCGGACATCCTAGTTAGCGATAATGGCCCATGTTTCACTAGCTACGAGTTCCGGGAGTTCATGTCGGGTAATGGATTCAACCATGTCAGGACAGCACCGTTCAAGCCGGCCTCCAATGGCCAGGCGGAACGTGCGGTCCAAATCATAAAACAAGGCATGCTCAGGATTCAAGGTCCCTCCCTTCAATGCCGCCTATCACACCTCCTGCTGGCCTATAGCTTCCGACCGCACTCGCTCACGGAGGTCCCGCCTGCGGAGCTCCTTATGAAACGGCTTCCCTCATTCATCCTGTCTTGTCCGACATTGTTGAAGGCAAGCGCCAGTCCCAAAATGAGTACCATGACCGTAATTCAAGGGGGAGATGTATAGAATTTGGTGAACCCGTAATTGTTCTCAATCACGCTTTGGGGCCCAAATGGCTTGAAGGTACTGTAATAGACAAAGAGGGGAATAGGGTCATCGTGGTTAAACTTAACAATGGACAGATATGCCGCAAGCATCTGGACCAAGTTTTAAAAAAGGTTCAGCATGGACACTGAGGAACCTGAGGAAGATCATGAGATGGTATTCACACCACCGCCAGTGAACGAGCAACAAGAAAATTCAGCCGCATTCACAGTCCCTGCGGTCAGCCCGGACAGGCCGGAATCACCACAGGGGACAGAGACGCATACCAAGGCTCAACAGCCAGAGCCCCAACTGCGGCGTTCCACGAGGGAGCGCAGACCACCCGAAAGACTTAACCTGTGATCCCAATAAGACGTTGGGGGGAGGTGATGTCATGTATGTAACCTTCATGTAACAACACTGCAATACTGTATATACTTGAGAAATGCACACATTGACCACAGGGGGTGAACTTGTGGGAGACACTCCTCACCTGGTCATCCAGGTATATAAAGGGAGGTCCCACGCAGGGTCATCACTTCTTGGTACTGTGAATAAAGGTGCAGGTCACAGAGTGACCTTGTTCATAGAATGTGCCTCGTGTGGATTTGTGGTATTGTGTAAGGACTTTACAGAAACGTTTCAAGGCCACCCTCAAAGCCTCCTTGATAAAATGCAACATCCCCACCAATACCTGGGAGTTCCTGGCCAAAGACCGCCCTAAGTGGAGGAAGTGCATCCGGGATGGCGCTGAGCACCTTGAGTCTTGTCGCCGAGAGCATGCAGAAAGCAAGCGCAGGCAGCGGAAGGAGCGTGCGGTAAACCAGACTCCCCACCCACCCTTTCCTTCAACCACTGTCTGTCCCACCTGTGACAGAGACTGTAATTCCCGTATTGGATTGTACAATCACCTGAGAACTCACTTTTAGAGTGGAAGCAAGTCTTCCTTGATTTCGAGGGACTGCCTATGATGATGCTGAATGCAATCACATCCTTCCTGTAATGTGGTGACCAGCACTGCACGCAGTACTCCAGCTGTGGCCTAACTGGTGTTGTACACAGTTCAAGCATAACCTCACTGCTCTTGTACCCTATGCCTCGGCCAATAGATAATAAAGAAACAGAAAATGCTGGAAATACTCAGCGGGTCAGGCAGCATCTGTGGAGAGAGAAACAGAGTTAACGTTTCAGGTCGACGACCTTACATCGCACCTTTTAAGGGACTTGGTACGAGTTAGGACACGGGCAGCCGAGTTTTGGATCAACCCTAGTTTATGTAGGGTAGAATGTGGGAGGCCAGTCAGGAGTGTGTGGGAATAGTCAAGTCTAGAGGTAACAAAGGCATGGATGAGGCTTCAGCAGCGGATGAGCTGAGGCAAGGGCGGAGACAGGCGGTGGAAATAGGCGGCCTTAGTTATACTGCAGATATGTGGTCGGAAGCTCATTTCAAGGTCAAATATGACACCGTGGTTGTTTGACCATATTGAGTTTAACAGCTTCAGCCCTCTCGTACATCCTGTAACATTTACACTTACTCTAGACCCATCTTTCAGGTTCTTTACTTGTCCCGTTATCACCTCCTTTTGCCTTGCCTCATTATCCATTTTGTCCTATAATCACCCCTGCCCTCAACCCTATCACAAACCTCTCCCTTTGTTTCTTTGTTAACCCCCTTTCCCCTGGCTCTGTACTTGCAAAAAAGCTGTTCATCTCCCACGTCTTCTAGTTCTGATGAAAGGTATGATTGACGTTAGCTCTTTGAGTGTGTCCGGCATTTTCTGTTTCTATTTCAGATTTCCAGCATCCGCAGTGTTCTGCTTTCATTGTATCCAAAAAGGGATGACTGATTGCAAACCTATTTATATACATGGGTGGTTATATTTCCTTCCTGTGCTGTCTGTGTATATATTTAATGTGTTAAAAGTCTTGCAGATGCATGTACTTGCTGTGTCGGTTACTTGCTCTGATTCTCATGCTGATCTCCATCATAATTCTGACACAGAATTACATTGAATGTACAGCGCAGAAACAGGCCATTCGGCTCGACAGGTCCGTGCTGGTGCTTACGCTCCACACGAGCCTCCTCTCACCCCTCTTCATCTCACCCCATCAGCATAACCTTCTAGACCATGCTCCCTCATCTAGCTACTGATCCAGCTTCTCCTTAAATGGTCAGGTGGGCAGAGCAGTGGCAAATGGAATTTAATTCGGAGAAGTGTGAGATAATGCACTTTGGGAGGGCTAATAAGGAAAGGATATACACATTAAGCGGTAGGCCACTTAATAATGTCGATGAACAAAGGGACCTTGGAGTGCTTGTCCACAGATCTCTGAAAGTAGCAGGCCAGGTGGATAAGGTAGTTAAGAAGGCATACGGAATCTTGCCTTTATTGGCCGAGGCGGAGAATACAAGAGCAGAGAGGTTATGTTTAAATTGTAAAGTACTCTGGTTAGGCCACAGCTGGAGTACTGCATGCAGTTCTGGTCGCCGTATTATAGGAAGGATGTGATTGCACTACAGAGGGTGCAGAGGAGATTTACTAGAATGCTGCCTGGAATGGAGAAACTTAGCTATGAGAAAAGATTGGATAGGCTGGGTTTGTTCTCATTGGAACAGAGGAGGTTGAGAGGAGACCTCATTGAGGTGTACAAAATTTTGAGAGGTCTGGATATAGTGGATAATAAGGGCCTATTTCCATTGGTGGAAGGGTCAATTACGAGGGGGAATAGTTTTAATGTGGTTGGTGGAAGGTTCAGAGGGGATTTGGGGGGGGTGGGGGGGAGCGCTTCGTCACACAGAGGGTTGTGGGGGTCTGGAACTCGCTGCCTGGAAGGGTGGTGGATGCAGAAACCGTCACCACGTTTAAAAGGTGTATGGATGGGCACTTAAAGTACCGTAACCTGCAGAGTTACGGAGCTAGAGCTGACAATTGGGATTAGACTGGATAACCTCTTGTTGGCCAGCGTAGATACGATGGTAAGTACTGCAGGGAATCGAATACAGCCAGGGTGATCTCCTGGATTAGTTTCGATCGCCTGGATGGATCGGAGAGGAATTTTCCCAGATTTTTGTTTTATCCCCCAATTGTCCTGGGTGTTTATCTGGTTTTTGTCTCTCCCAGGAGATCACATGGCTCTGGTTGGGGTGGAGTGTAGAATGTTTCGGTGTAAGGGGTGTCGCAGTTGTGTGGGGCGGACTGGTTGGGCCGGGTGCTCTTTGCCTTTCCGCCATTGTTCATAGGTTTATATGTAACCTTCGGGGCTGTTGACCGAGAGCCGTGTGGCTCTTTGTCGGCCGGCGTGGACACGATGGGCCGAAATGGCCTCCTTCTGCGCTGTAAATTTCTATGTTTCTATACATCTTTGCTATTCGCCTCAACCACTCCCTGCAGTACCGAGTTCCACATTCTCACCACTCTCTGGGTAAAGATGTTCCTCCTCAATTATTTATTGGATTGATTAGTGACTATCTTATATTTACAGCCGCTGGCTTTGGTCTCTGTCAGCCGTGGCTCAGTGGGCAGCACTCTCGCCTCTGAGTCAGAAGGTTGTGGGTTCACTCTCCAGGGACTTGAGCACAAAATCTCGGCTGACACTCCCAGTGCAGTACTGAGGGAGTGCTGCACTGTTGGAGGTGCCGTCTTTCAGATGAGACGATAAACTGAGGCCCCTTCTGCTCTCTCAGATGGCACTATTTTGAAGAAGAGCAGGGGAGTTATCCACAGTGTTCTGGGCCAACATTTATCCCTCCATCAACATAACAAAAAAACCCCAGATGATCTGGTCATTATCACATTGCTGTTTGCGGAAGCTTGCTGTGCGCAAATTGGCTGCTGCGTTTCCCACATTACAACAGCGACTGCACTTCAAAAAGGTATTTCATTGGCTTTAAAGTGCTTTGAGTCGTCCGGTGGCCGTGGAAGGCGCTATATAAATCCAAACCTGCCTTTCTTTCATTGTCCCCTGCCATTCCCCTCCACCGCCACTTGGGGCAGAGCTGCTCCACTAACCTGAGAACAAAGTGATGAACTACTTGTTAAATTGCGGGGGGGAGGTGTGGGGAGGGTGCGGTCCTGAGACAGATTGAAGTGACAGGCAATCCTGAGACTCGAAGCCCACAACCCGGTGGCCATATAACATCTGCCAGCATTGAGGCAAAGAGCTTTTAGCACCCAGCGAGAGAGAATAACATTCCTCTTCCTGCTGATGCAACCTTCACACACCCCACGGTTTTTGCAAGTTCTTGGCAGAGGGTAGGGCATATACACTGGGACTGCCGGGAGGCACAATCTCAATCATCATCATCATCATAATCATCACAGGCAGGCCCTTGGAATCGAGGAAGACTTGCTTCCACTCTTAGTATGAGTTCTCAGGTGACTGAACAGTCCAATATGAGAACCAGCCTCTGTCACAGGTGGGACAGATAGTCGTTGAGGGAAAGGGTAGGCAGGGAGCCTGATTTGCCGTACACTCCTTCCGCTGCCTGCACTTGATTTCTGCATGCTCTCGGCGACGATACTCGAGGTGCTCAGCGCCCTCCCGGATGCACTTCCTCCACTTAGGGAATAGCCAGGGACTCCCAGGTGTCAGTGGGAATGTTGCACTTTATCAGGGAGGCTTTGAGGGTGCCCTTGTAACATTTCCTCTGCCCACCTTTGGCTCGTTCACCATGGACAAGTTCCGAGTAGAGCGCTTGCTTTGGGAGTCTCGTGTCTGGCATGCGAACTATGTGGCCTGCCCAGCGGAGCTGATCAAGTGTGGTCAGTGCTTCAATGCTGGGGATGTTGGCCTGGACGAGGACACTAATGTTTGTGCGTCTGTCCTCCCAGGGGATTTTCAGGATCTTGCGGAGACATCGCTGGTGGTATTTCTCCAGCACGGCATCAACGACAGTCATTTTACTATCTCGCAGCGGGAGTGATAGAACCCGGAGCAGGCTCAAAGCTGAGAAATTTAACACGTACATCAAGGTCTGGTCAAATTAAAAAGGTATCGACTCTCTGTCTGAGGGAGGGTGGGGCCCACAAGTTCACCGGCTCCACACGACAAGCGAATCCACTCGCTGCAGGGCCAGCTTTCGTAATGCGTTGGGCCCACAGGTCTCCAAGTAATAATTGAGGGTTTTTTGGGGGTGGCGGGGGGAGTGACGGGAGGAGTGGCGGGAGGGCCCCTTTAAGGCTGGTAATCCCACGCCTGCGTTGGTTCTGGTGCTGAGGCTGCGCTGGATAGAAAAAAAGAAAGACTCGCATTTCTATAGCGCCTTTCATGACCACTGGCCGTCCCAAAGTGCTTTACACCTCCCGGGGTCACAGTGCGGATTTCATCCCCTACGGGGCACAATGGACATGATCTTTGCAGCGCAACAGCTGCAGGAAAAATACAGGGAGCAGCACCAGCCCTTATACATGGCCTTCTTCAGCCTTACATCGGCCTTTGACAGTGTCAACCGCGAGGGTCTATGGAGCGTCGTCCTCCGTTTCAGATGCCCCCAAAAGTTTGTCACCATCCTCCGCCTGCTCCACGACGACATGCAGGCCGTGATCCTGACCAACGGATCCATCACAGACCCAATCCACGTCCGGACCGGGGTCAAACAGGGCTGCGTCATCGCTCCAACCCTCTTCTCAATCTTCCTCGCTGCCATGCTCCACCTCTCAGCCAACAAGCTCCCCGCTGGAGTGGAACTAAACTACAGAACCAGTGGGAAGCTGTTCAACCTTCACCGTCTCCAGGCCAGGTCCAAGATCACCCCAACCTCTGTTGTCGAGCTACAGTACGCGGACGACCCCTGCGTCTGCGCATATTCAGAGGCTGAATTCCAGGACATAGTCGACATATTTACTAGGCGTATGAAAGCATGGGCCTTACGCTAAACATCCGTAAGACAAAGGTCCTCCACCAGCCTATCCTCGCCGCACAGCACTGCCCCCCAGTCATCAAGATCCACAGCGCGGCTCTGGACACCATTTCCCCAACCCCGGGAGCCTTTTATCAACAAAAGCAGTCAGTGACGAGGAGATTCAACATGCCTCCCGTGCACCAGTGCAACCTTCGGCCGCCTGAGGAAAAGAGTGTTTGCAGACCAGGCCTTCAAATCTACCACCAACCTCATGGTCTACAGGGCTGTAGTAATACCCGCCCTCCTGTATGGATCAGAGACATGGACCATTGTAAAGGATATGAATTGTAGCAGGCAAAAGAGCAACCAGATAGATGGTCACAACACAATGCTGAATGTGATGAACTAATCAGTATTAGGAGGGTCTGAGGAATTGCCTATGTATGTAACACTTGCTTATGTCGGTATAGCACACTTATAACGCATTAAAACTGTATGGTTAATCTTAGTAACACTAAAACAGGCGAAGTCAGCAGTTGCAAATTTTGATTAGAAGTCTCTGAGGAAGAGATAAGAAAGTCAGTATTTTGGGAACAGTTACTTTAGGCAACATACAGACTGTGGCAAAGTGCAAATGATGGACCAACACAATTAAGATATGATGGGAGATGGACAATTGCATGTACCACTCAGAGCCAGCCTGATAAGAGTCGACAAATCAATGTAACTCCGCCGATAGCAATAGACCTATCGATGATTTTGAAGCAGGTAGCACCTCTCCAAAACCAGTATAAATTATACTCAAAGCCTCTTGTATTTTGAAGGTTCCACGATTGAACTTTCCCTTACATTGCTGGAAATAAAGCCGGTTTAGTTTGTGTACTTCCATGGTCGTTATACGGAGGGCAACGGGCGAGATGTGGATTATCTGTATCAGGCACTCCGCCCCGAGGGAGAGAAGCCTTCCTTTTACCCCAACAACCACGTACAGTAGATACCTCAAGTTGCTGGAGAAATATCACCAACGATGCCTCCGCAAGATCCTATAAATCCCCTGGGAGGACAGACACACCAACATTAGTGTCCTCGACCAGGTCAACATCCCCAGCATTGAAGCACTGACCACACTCGATCAGTTCCATTCGGTGGGCCACATTGTCTGCATGCCAGACACGAGACTCCCAAAGCAAGCTCTCTACTCGGAACTCCTTCATGGCAAACGAACCAAAGGTGGACAGAGGAAACGTTACAAGGACACCCTCAAAGCTTCCCTGATAAAGTGCAACCTCCCCACTGACACCTGGAAGTCCCTGGCCAAAGACCGCCCTAAGTGGAGGAAGAGCACCCGGGAGGGCGCTGAATGCCTTGAGTCTCATCGCCGAGAGCATGCAGAAATCAAGCGCAGGCAGCGGAAAAAACTTACGGCAAACCCTGTCCCACCCTCCCTTACCCTCAACGCCTGTCTGTCCCACCTGTGACAGGGACTGTGGCTTTCGTATTGGACTGTTCAGCCACCAAAGGACTCATTCTAAGAGTGGAAACAAGTCTTCCTCGATTCTATGACTGTCTATGATGATGACAGCCAATGAAGTACTTTTTGCAGTGTAGTCACTGTTGTAATGTGGGAAACGCGGCAGCCAATTTGCACACAGCAAGCTCCCACACACAGCAATGTGACAACAATCAGAAAATCTGTTTTTTTGTTATGCTGATACCAGAGGAAGTGTCCTGTCCTACAAATCGACAACTTCCCATCAGTAAAAAGGAATACATACACTAGTACACTCGTGGCCTTCCGCGAGATATGGGCGCCGGAGGGACTGGAGTGCATCATCACCCCCGGCAACCAAATTTTACTTTGACTTAAGTTACTGTCCAAAGTTTAATTGTTTAATATGTCAGTCTATCAATTCTGGATCAGTTCCTATGGACTGGAGGGTAGCTAATGTAACACCACTTTTTAAGAAAGGAGAGAGAGAGAAAACGGGTAATTATAGACCAGTTAGCCTGACATCAGTAGTGGGGAAAATGTTGGAATCAATTATTAAAGATGAAATAGCAGCGCATTTGGAAAGCAGTGATAGGATCAGTCCAAGTCAGCATGGATTTATGAAAGGGAAATCATGCTTGACAAATCTTCTAGAATTTTTTGAGGTTGTAACTGGTAGAGTGGACAAGGGAGAACCAGTGGATGAGGTGTATTTGGACTTTCAAAAGGCTTTTGGCAAGGTCCTACATAAGAGATTGGTGTGCAAAATTAAAGCACGTGGTATTGGGGGTAATGTACTGACGTGGATAGAGAACTGGTTGGCAGAGAGGAAGCAAAGAGTCGGGATAAACCGGTCCTTTTCAGAACGGCAGGCAGTGACTAGTGGGGTGCCACAGGGCTCAGTGCTGGGACCCTAGCTATTTACAATATACATTAATGATTTAGATGAAGGAATTGAGTATAATATCTCCAAGTTTGCAGATGACACTAAGCTGGGTGGCGGTGTGAGCTGTGAGGAGGACGCTAAGAGGCTGCAGAGTGACTTGGACAGGTTAGGTGAGTGGGCAAATGCATGGCAGATGCAGTATAATGTGGATAAATGTGAGGTTATTCACTTTGGTGGCAAAAACACGAAGGCAGAATATTATCTGAATGGCAGCAGATGAGGAAAAGAGGAGGTGCAACGAGACCTGGGTGTCATGGTACATCAGTCATTGAAAGTTGGCATGCAGGTACAGCAGGTGGTGAAGAAGGAAAATGGTATGTTGGCCTTCAAAGCTAGGAGATTTGAGTATAGGAGCAGAGAGGTCTTACTGCAGTTGTACAGAGGCCTCACCTGGAATATTGTGTTCAGTTTTGATCTCCAATCTGAGGAAGGACGTTCTTGCTATTGAGGGAGTGCAGCGAAGGTTCACCAGACTGATTCTCGGGATGGCAGGACTGACATATGAGGCGAGACTGGATCGACTGGGCCTGTATTCACTGGAGTTTAGAAGGATGAGAGGGGATCTCATAGAAACATATAAAATTCTGACGGGATTGGACAGGTTAGATGCAGGAAGAATGTTCCCGATGTTGGGGAAGTCCAGATTCAGAGGACATAGTCTAAGGATAAAGGGTAAGCCATTTAGGACTGAGATGAGGAGAAACATCTTCACTCAGAGAGTTGTTAACCTGTGGAATTCCCTGCCGCAGAGAATTGTTGATGCCAGTTCATTGGATATATGCAAGAGGGAGTTAGATATGGCCCTTACGGCTAAAGGGATCAAGTGGTATGGAGAGAAAGCAGGAATGGGGTACTGAGGTGAATGTTCAGCCATGATCTTATTGAATGGTGGTGCAGGCTCGAAGGGCCGAATGGCCTACTCCTGCACCTATTTTCAATGTTTCTATGAACCCTTGTGATTGTTGATTATTTCCTACTGTACTATATTTGCTTTTTGTGTTCTTTGATTAAGAATTCATAGCATGTTTCTATGTTTCTGTGTTCTTAGTGCCCCCCCTTTAATCAGGTGGCACTTGATTAAAAAAAAAGGATACATAAGAAACAAATAGCTGACGCAGGAGCGGACTGGATATAATCACAGCGAGAGAGTAACTTGCTGATTTAGTAATTTCTTTGATTTCAATGTGTTTGTTGTTTAAAACCCTGCGATTTTTTTATTTTGAGGGGTGGGGGGGGAGTGATTCTTCCTTATTCCCCCCTCTCCCGCCACCTTCCCCTCTCTCGCTGCAGAAGGGGAGAGGGGAGGGGGGAGGGGAGGCGTCGAGCCCAGTGTCTAGCCAAGCGTCACTGCCCACGCTCGGGCGGGCAGGCGGGGGGAGGAGGGACCTCCGACGTCTCCGTCTCTTGCCGTAGCTGTAGGGGTTGCTCATTTCGATGGGCGCCGAGGTGTCCAAGCCCTTGGTCTTGGTCAGCAGGGTGAGAACGGTGCCCAGTCTCAGGGTCGCGCATGTGGTCAGCATGCAGGGAGCGCGGGGTCTGAGGCGGTGCCCCGAGCCCTGCTTGTTACCCTTGACTCGGCTGTGCGGCGCGTGGCTGGAATCAAAACACAAACAGAAAAAAACACACAGAGTCAGTCAGTCCGTCCGTCAGTGTAACCGTAGACTCTCACAACAACAACAACAGCAGCATTTAATCGCGATTTATTACAAGAGGATTTGAGTACAGCAACAATGACTGAAATTCGGAATCTTCGGGACTGAATCCGTGCCGGTTTTTGCGTTTTGCCGGATTTCAGACAAGAAAATCGAGAGTCTGAAATTCGGAATCCTCGGGACCGAATCTGTGCCGGAATTTGGGGTTTGCCGGATTTCTGACCTCGGCACCCGCCGAAATGTCCGGTTTTCAGACAATTCCGGTTTTTAGAATTCTGGATTCGGGACATTGCACCTGTATAAGAGCAAAGACGTCCTACTGCAATTAGGGCCCTGGTGAGACCACACCTGGAGTAGTGTGCACAGTTCTGGTCTCCTTACCTAAGGAAGGATATACTTGTCATAGAGGGAGTGCAACAAAGATTCACTAGACTGATTCTTGGGATGGGGGGATTGTCCTGTGAGGAGCGATTGAGCAGACTAGGCCGATATTCTCTAGTGTTTCGAAGAATGAGAGGTGATCTCATTGAAACATACACAATTCTTACAGGGTAGATGCAGGGAGGATGTTTCCCCCGGGCTGGGGAGTCTAGAACCAGGGGTCACAGTCTCAGAATTAGGGGTCGGCCATTTAGGACTGAGATGAGGAGAAACCTCTTCACTCAGAGGGTGGTGAATCTTTGGAATTCTCTGCCCCAGAGGGCTATGGAGGCTCAGTCGTTGAGTATATTCAAGACAGAGATCGATAAATTTTTGGATTTTAAGGGAATCAAGGGATATGGGGATAGTGCAGAAAAGGGGAGTTGAGGTAAAAGATCAACCAGCACGCAGCATTCCAAATAAAGTAAATGAGTTGACGGCACAAATCATTACAAATGGGTATGATTTGCTGGCCATTACAGAAACGTGGTTGCAGGGTGGCCAAGACTGGGAATTAAACATACAGAGGTATCTGACAATTCGGAAAAATAGACAAGAAGGGAAAGGAGGTGGGGTAGCTCTGTTAATAAAGGATGATATCAGGGCAGTTGTGAGAGACGATATTGGCTCTAATGAACAAAATGTTGAATCATTGTGGGTGGAGATTAGAGATAGTAAGGGGAAAAAGTCACTGGTGGGCATAGTTTATAGGCCCCCAAATAATAACTTCACGGTGGGGCGGGCAATAATCAAGGGAATAATGGAGGCATGTGAAAAAGTAATCATGGGGAATTTTAACCTACATATCGATTAGTCAAATCAAAGTGCACGGGGTAGCCTTGAGGAGGAATTTATAGAATGCATACGGGATTGTTTCTTAGAACAGTATGTTACAGAAGCTAAAAGGGAGCAAGCTATCTTAGATCTGGTCCTGTGTAATGAGACAGGAATAATAAACGATCTCCTAGTAAAAGATCCTCTAGGAATGAGTGATCACAGTATGGTTGAATTTGTAATACAGATTGAGGGTGAGGAAGTAGTGTCTCAAACAAGCGTACTATGCTTAAACAAAGGGGACTACAGTGGGATGAGGGCAGAGTTGGCTAAAGTAGACTGGAAACACAGATTAAATGGTGGCACAATTGAGGAACAGTGGAGGACTTTTAAGGAGCTTTTTCATAGTGCTCAACAAAAATATATTCCAGTGAAAAAGAAGGGCGGTAAGAGAAGGGATAACCAGCCGTTGATAACCAAGGAAATAAAGTAGAGTATCAAATTAAAAACCAATGCGTATAAGGTGGCCAAGGTTAGTGGGAAACTAGCAGATTGGGAAAATTTTAAACAACAGCAAAGAATGACTAAGAAAGCAATAAAGAAAGGAAAGATAGATTACGAAAGTAAACTTGTGCAAAACATAAAAACAGATAGTAAAAGCTTTTACCGATATATAAAACGGAAGAGAGTGACTAAAGTAAATGTTGGTCCCTTAGAAGATGAGAAGGGGGATTTATTGATGGGAAATGTGGAAATGGCTGAGACCTTAAATAATTATTTTGCTTCGGTCTTCACAGTGGAATTCACCAAAAATTGCTGGTCACGGGACTGTGGGAAGGGAGGAGCTTGAGACAATCACTATCACTAGGGGGGTAGTGCTGGACAGGCTAATGGGACTCAAGGTAGACAAGTCCCCTGGTCCTGATGAAATGCATCCCAGGGTATTAAAAGAGATGGCGGAAGTTATAGCAGATGCATTCGTTATAATCTACCAAAATTCTCTGGACTCTGTGGAGGTACCAGCGGATTGGAAAGCAGCTAATGTAATGCCACTGTTTAAAAAAGAGGGCAGACAAAAGGCAGGTAACTATAGGCCGGTTAGTTTAACATCTGTAGTGGGGAAAATGCTTGAAGCTATCATTAAGGAAGAAATAGCGGGACATCGAGATAGAAATAGTGCAATCAAGCAGACGCAACATGGATTCGTGAAGGGGAAATCATGTTTAACTAATTTACTGGAAATCTTTGAGGATATAATGAGCATGGTGGACAAAGGTGTACCGAAGGATGTGGTGTATTTAGATTTCCAAAAGGCATTCGATAAGGTGCCACACAATAGGTTACTGCAGAAGATAAAGGTACGCAGAGTCAGAGGAAATGTATTAGCATGGATAGAGAATTGGCTAGCTAACCGAAAGCAGAGAGTCGGGATAAATGGGTCCTTTTCGGGTTGGAAATCGGTGGTTAGTGGTGTGCCACAGGGATCGGTGCTGGGACCACAACTGTTTACAATATACATAGATGACCTGGAAGAGGAGACAGAGTGTAGTGTAACAAAATTTGCAGATGACACAAAGATTAGTGGGAAAGCGGGTTATGTAGAGGACACAGAGAGGCTGCAAAGAGATTTAGATAGGTTAAGCGAATGGGCTAAGGTTTGGCAGATGGAATACAATGTCGGAAAATGTGAGGTCATCCACCTTGGGAAAAAAAACAGTAAAAGGGAATATTATTTGAACGGGGAGAAATTACAACATGCTGTGGTGCAGAGGGACCTGGGGGTCCTTGTGCATGAATCCCAAAAAGTTAGTTTGCAGGTGCAGCAGGTAATCAGGAAGGTGAATGCAATGTTGGCCTTCATTGCGAGAGGGATGGAGTACAAAAGCAGGGAGGTCCTGCTGCAACTGTACAGGGTATTGGTGAGGCCGCACCTAGAGTACTGCGTGCAGTTTTGGTCACCTTACTTAAGGAAGGATATACTAGCTTTGGAGGGGGTACAGAGATGATTCACTAGGCTGATTTCGGAGATGAGGGAGTTACCTTATGATGATAGGTTGAGTAGACTGGGTCTTTACTCGTTCAGAAGGATGAGAGGTGATCTTATCGAAACATTTAAAATAATGAAAGGGATCGACAAGATAGAGGCAGAGAGGTTGTTTCCACTGGTCGGGGAGACTAGAACTAGGGGGCACAGCCTCAAAATACGGGGGAGCCAATTTAAAACCAAGTTGAGAAGGAATTTCTTCTCCCAGAGGGTTGTGAATCTGTGGAAGTCTCTGCCCAAGGAAGCAGTTGAGGCTAGCTCATTGAATATATTCAAGTCACAGATAGATAGATTTTTAACCAATAGGGGAATTAAGGGTTATGGGGAGCAGGCGGGTAAGTGGAGCTGAGTCCACGGCCAGATCAGCCATGATCTTGTTGAATGGCGGAGCAGGCTCGAGGGGCTAGATGGCCTACTTCTGTTCCTAATTCTTATGTTCTTATGTTCTTATCTCATTGAATGGCGGAGCAGGCTCGAGGGGCCGAATGGCCGACTCCTGGTCCTAATTCTTCTGTTCTTCGATTGTGAGGGCATCACAGCCATTCTGTCCAAGTGCCCACTTTCCAGCCGGGATCAGCGGCTGGCCATCGGGAGCAGGAACGTTGGCCAAAGGGCCCTGTGTGGGATCTTCCTACGGCAGACTGTGCCCACGCCCCAACCGAACCAATAGGGGGCGTTACACCCGGCAGCCTCAGTAATCGCTGATTACCTGTCATCGGTGCTTTCCTCAGTGTCCTCCGATTTCAAGTTGAGGAATTCTCGAGGGGAGCTGGGGTAATTTTCCAGCACATCCACCCTGGAGTCTTTCAGCTGCTGAAGGAGTGGGAGGAGGGAGGGCAACAGTCTGCAGGCGGGGGAGGGGAGAAAGACAAAAGAAAGAAAAATTAGACCCTCCAGTCAGTCTTGACCGTCACAGCACCTTCAATACACAGCTGCACAACCTGACCGAGATATCTGACAGGTCTCACACTCACTGTGCTGGAGTGAGCCACACTGTCAGCTGTGACTCAGTGGGGAGCACTCTCGTCTCTGAGTCAGAAGGTTGTGGGTTCAAATCCCACTCCAGGGACTTGAGCACAAAAATCCAGGCTGACACTCCCAGTACAGTGCTGAGCGAGTGCTGCACTGTCGGAGGTGCCGTCTTTCACACGAGACATTAAACTGCAACCTGTCTGCTCTCAGGTGGATGTAAAAGATCCCGCAGCACGATTTTGAAGAAGTGCAAGGGGAGTTATCCCTGGTGTCCTGGCCAATATTTATCCCTCAATCAACAAAAACAGATTATCTGGATCATTGTCACTTGCTGTTTGTGGGTGCTTGCAAATTGGCTGCCGCGTTTCCCACATTACAAAAGTGACTGCACTCCAAAAGTACTTCATTGGCTGTGACGCAAGTCCAGTGGTCGTGACAGGCGCTATATAAATGCAAGTCTTTCCACTGTGCTGAATATGTATTAAATGAGTTTGCACCTGTGCCTCCCGCACTGTGAGCTCACCTTTCTCTCCTCCTTCAAGACGCTCCCTAAAACCTCCCTCTTTGACCCAGCCTGTCCTAATATTGGCCGAAGAGGCTTCGGGTCCAATATGTGTTTGATTACACTCCTGCAGAGCGCCTCATGGACTGTTCACCGCGTTAGGTGCGCTGTTGTTGTTTGCAAACAGACCCGAATGTAACAGAGGTGTGCGGCGATCTCTCACCTGTCGGTGTCCTCTGGCCCCTGTGGTTCACCGAGAGCTCCGGTCTGTAAATACAGCACTGCGACCAAGACCAGCCATCTTAGATCTGGTCCTGTGTAATGAGACAGGAAAAATAAACGATCTCCTCGTAAAAGATCCTCTCGGAATGAGTGATCACAGTATGGCTGAATTTGTAATACAGATTGAGGATGAGGAAGTTGTGTCAGAAACGAGCGTACTATGCTTAAACAAAGGGGACTACAGTGGGATGAGGGCAGAGTTGGCGAAAGTAGACTGGAAACAAGGACTAAACGGTGGCACAATTGAGGAACAGTGGAGGATTTTTAAGGACCTCTTTCATAGTGCGCAACAAAAATATATTCCAGTGAAAAAGAATGGCGGCAAGAGAAGGGATAACCAGCCGTGGATAACCAAAGAAATAAAGGAAAGTATCAAATCAAAGACCAATGCGTATAAAGTGGCCACGGTTAGTGGGAAACTAGAGGATTGGGAAAATTTTAAGCAACAGCAAAGAATGACTAAAAAAGCAATAAAGAAAGGGAAGATAGATTACGAAGGTAAACTTGCGCAAAACATAAAAACAGATAGTAAAAGCTTTTACAGATATATAAAACGGAAAAGAGTGACGAAAGTAAATGTTGGTCCCTTAGAAGATGAAAAGGGGGATTTAATAATGGGAAATGTGGAAATGGCTGAGACCTTAAACACTTATTTTGCTTCCGTCTTCACAGTGGAAGACACAAAAACAATGCCAAAATTTGCAGGCCACAGGAATGTGGGAAGGGAGAACCTTGAGACAATCACTATCACGAGGAGGGTAGTGCTGGACAGGCTAATGGGACTGAAGGTAGACAAGTCCCCTGGTCCTGATGAAATACATCCCAGGGTATTAAAAGAGATGGCGGAAGTTATAGCAGATGCATTCGTTATAATCTACCAAAATTCTCTGGACTCTGGGAAGGTACCATCGGATTGGAAAGCAGCTAATGTAACGCCTCTGTTTAAAAAAGGGGGCAGGCAAAAGGCCGGTTAGTTTAACATCTGTAGTGGGGAAAATGCTTGAAGCTATCATTAAGGAAGAAATAGCGGGACATCTAGATAGGAATAGTGCAATCAAGCAGACGCAACATGGATTCATGAAAGGGAAATCATGTTTAACTAACTTACTGGAATTCTTTGAGGATATAACGAGCATGGTGGATAGAGGTGTACCGATGGATGTGGTGTATTTAGATTTCCAAAAGGCATTCGATAAGGTGCCACACAAAAGGTTACTGCAGAAGATAAAGGTACGCGGAGTCAGTGGAAATGTATTAGCATGGATAGAGAATTGGCTGGCGAACAGAAAGCAGAGAGTTGGGATAAATGGGTCCTTTTCCGGTTGGAAATCAGTGGTTAGTGGTGTGCCACAGGGATCAGTGCTGGGACCACAACTGTTTACAATATACATAGATGACCTAGAAGAGGGGACAGAGTGTAGTGCAACAAAATTTGCAGATGACACTAAGATTAGTGGGAAAGCGGGTTGTGTAGAGGACTCAGAGAGGCTGCAAGGATCTTTGGATAGGTTAAGCGAATGGGCTAAGGTTTGGCAGATGGAATACAATGTCGAAAAGTGTGAGGTCATCCACCTTGGGAAAAAAAACAGTAAAAGGGAATATTATTTGAATGGGGAGAAATTACAACATGCTGTGGTGCAGAGGGACCAGGGGGCTTCTTGTGCATGAATCCCAAAAGGTTAGTTTGCAGGTGCAGCAGGTAATCAGGAAGGCAAATGGAATGTCGGCCTTCATTGCGAAAGGGATGGAGTACAAAAGCAGGGAGGTCCTGCTGCAACTGTACAGGGTATTGGTAAGGCTGCACCTGGAGTACTGCGTGCAGTTTTGGTCACCTTACTTAAGGAAGGATATACTAGCTTTGGAAGGGGTACAGAGATGATTCACTAGGCTGATTCCAGAAATGAGGGGATTACCTTATGATGATAGATTGAGTAGACTGGGTCTTTACTCGTTGGAGTTCAGAAGGTTGAGGGGTGATCTTATAGAAACATTTAAAATCATGAAAGGGATAGACAAGATAGAGGCAGTGAGGTTGTTTCCACTGGTAGGGGAGACTAGAACTAGGGGGCACAGCCTCAAAATACGGGGGAGTTGAGAAAGAATTTCTTCTCCCAGAGGGTTGTGAATCTGTGGAATTCTCTGCCCAAGGAAGCAGTTGAGGCTAGCTCATTGAATATTTTCAAGTCAAAGATAGATAGATTTTTAACCAATAAGGGAATTAAGGGTTACGGGGAGAGGGCAGCTAAGTGGAGCTGAGTCCACGACCAGATCAGCCATGATCTTATTGAATGGCGGAGCAGTCTCGAGGGGCTAGATGGCCTACTCCTGTTCCTAATTCTTATGTTCTTATGTTCTTATCACCGCCATGGTCTCCCGATCTGAAAATCAGCAGGTTGCACCGTTAATCACATTGTACCGGGAGCAGCGTGTTGCGATGGGGAGACGCAGGAACTGGGCCCACGCTGACCCGTCCACCCTTTGCTGAGTGGGAGAGGCTTTCTCCAGCGGATGCGGGAGTCCGCGAGGCTCAGGGTCACGGTAACTGCTGCTACGGGCCTCAGCAGCTGGCCGTCCCCAATACTACGCTCCGCGGTTACCCGGGGAACTTTACACATCCTCGTGTGAAAGGTTTGGAGTTCTTCCCGGTGCCCCCACCCCCGGCCAATATTTATCCCTCAAGCAACATCACGGAAACAGATGATCTGCTCATTACTTCGTCGCTGTTTGTGGGAGCTTGCTGTGCGCAAATTGGCTGCCGCGTTTCCCACATTACAGCAGCGACAGATCAGCCATGAATCTTATTGAATGTCGGAGCAGGCTCAAGGGGCCGAATGGCCGACTCCTGCTCCTATTTCTTGTGTTTCTGATGACTGCTCTCCACAAAGTACTTCATTGGCTGTGAAGCGCTTTGTGACGTTCTGAGATGGTGAACGGTCCGGCCCTGCTTCTTGGTGGGGTATCTGCCGGCCCTGACATCCAGACAGCAACCCCCCCTCCTCCCACTGTCTCCCACCCCCCACTGTCCCCCTACCCCTCACTCCCCCCTTGCCCCCCAGCCCCCCTTACCCACCAGCCCCACTCCCCCCCACCCCCAGCCCCACTCCCCCTCCCCCCACTCCCCCCTACCCCCAGCCCCACTCCCCCTCCCCCCACTCCCCCTTACCCCCAGCCCCACTCCCTCCCTACCCCCAGCCCCAATCCCTCCCTACCCCCAGCACCACTCCCCCCTTGCCACCCAGCCCCCTTACACCCCCAGCCCCACTCACCCCCAGCCCCACTCCCCCCCCAATCCCCACTCCCCCCTACCCCCACCCCGCTCTCCCCCCTTACCTTCCAGCCTAACTCACCCCCCCAACGCCCACCCCCCAGCCCCACTCCCCCCTTGCCACCCAGCCCCCCTTACACCCCCAGCCCCACTACCCCCCACCCCCCAGCCCCACTCACCCCCCACCGCCCCACACCCCAGCCCCACTCCCCCCGCCACCCCAGCACTACTCCCCCCCACTCCCCAACCCTCCTCCCCCCTAACCCCCAGCCCTCTCCCCAAGCCCAGACGCTGAGCATCAGGTGAGTCGGTGAGGTTCCAGGCAGACACGTGCACCAGATGGCAGTGAGGAGCAGAAAGCCCGGCTCACAACGCCTGGGTTTGAGAGAGGGACTATGGACAGACAGAGATAGAGTAGCAGGACTTGCATTTATATAGTTCCTTGCACAAACTCACGACGTCCCAAAGTGCTTTGCAGCCGAGGTAAGGTAAGGGACGAGTCGGGATATTCCATTGATGATTTGGCCAACCATATTATGAGACAGATAAGAAGTACTTTTGAAATATTATCACTGTTTTAACAATGTGCCACCTCTCTTGCATTAAACTATAAAGATTGTCAACACACCTTCACCGCCATTGTCGCGTGATTTATGATCAATGATTGCTAAACGTGAACAATATACAATGTTCCAATTTAAACTCCAATAATTCCCTGGCAGCTGTGAGTGAGTCCACTGCAAGGCATGGTTACTGCACTGGCAAACTCACCCAGCAATCTCACCTGGCAACACCACACAGGTAGCCCACGTGGGAAATGGAACTGCAGTGAGGGGTTAACCCACATCAACAGGACAGTGTAGAGGGAGCTCTACTCTGTACCTAACCCCATGCTGTTCCTGCCCTGGGAGTGTTTGATGGGACAGCATAGAGGGAGCTTTACTCTGTATCTAACCCCGTGCTGTACCTGCCCTGGGAGTGTTTGATGGGACAGTATAGAGGGAACTTTACTCTGTACCTAACCCCATGCTGTACCTGTGCTGGGAGTGTTTGATGGGACAGTATAGAGGGAGCTTTACTCTGTACCTAGCCCCATGCTTTACCTGCCCTGGAGTGTTTGATGGGATAGTGTTGAGGGAGCTTTACTCTGTATCTAACCCCATGCTGTACCTGCCCTGGGTGTGTTTGATGGAACACTGTAGAGGGAGCTTTACTCTGTATCTAACCCTATGAGGTGCCCTGTGGTTGAATAGCCTATCTGGGGGGTTGTGCTCGGATGCGAGGTGCCCTGTGGTTGAATAGCCTACTCAGATCGGGACTTGGCTGCGAGGTGCTCCGTGGTTGAATAGCCTCTCCGGATCGGGCTCGGCTGCGAGGACGCTCACGGTTGAATAGCCCAGCAGTGCTCACCAGCTAAGCTCACCTGTCAGAGATAACACCGGGGCGATATCCGACAGGGCGTTCTGGTCTCGCAGACCAACGCAGCCTCCCTCCTGGCGTGATACCGGTGTCATTGGGGGGTGGTGGGGGGTTGCCCCATGGCTCAGCCCGAGCCCTCCATAACCAGCATCCACACACAGTCATCTTTTCAGCTCAGATCCCTGCAGAGAGATCAGGAACTGGAACCCTCGCTGATATTTCCACCCCCTTCACTCATTCTCCTGCCCCCAACCCCAGCTAACTCAGCGCAGACTGGGAATGAAACCCGGGGACTCTCAGCTGTGCCTTTAGGAAACGTAGATATTAAATACGATGAACGAGTTATAATCTAACGGATATCTATTTAAAAATAAACATAAAGCACCTACCCGATTTCATCCGGTGTCGCTGGAACAACAGACTCTGCAAGTTATCGATTCAGTGCCGGCACTTGCTCAGTCTGAGGGTCCCTCGGTCTCTACCTCTGCTGTCTCGTGCTGTGGCCTTAAAGCTTTATGCCATTGAAGGAGGGCGGGTACTACTCGTCTCTCTCTCACACACAGATAGTCACACGTAGCAGTAATTTAAATGCATCCTGTTCCATTTCATCAGGTGGGTAGAAAGACACATTGGTCCTCACAGCAATGACGTCAGCAAACGGCCATTTCACGTTATACCGATTTCACTGTTGAAGCTTCGACAGAGCAGCAGCCAGCGGCTTATTGAATAAAGGGAAAAAACTTGCATTTATATAGCGCCTTTCACAACCTCAGGATGTCCCAAAGCGCTTTACAGTCCAATGAAGTACTTTTGAAGTCACTGTTGTAATTTGGGAAACGCGGCAGCCAATATTCAGCAAGGTGGATGCAGAGAGGGATGTTTCCCCTTGTGGGGCAATCCAGAACTGGGGGGCTATAGTTTCAGAATAAGGGGCCGCCCACTTAAAACGGAAATGAGGAGGAATTTCTTCTCTCAGAGGGTTGTAAATCTGTGGAATTCTCTGCCTCCGAGAGCTGTGGAGGCTGGGTCATTGAATGTATTGAAGGTGGGGATCGACAGATTTTTGAACGATAAGGGAGTCAAGGGTTGTGGGGAGTGGGCGGGAAAGTGGAGCTGAGCCCAAGATCAGATCGACCATGATCTTATTAAATGGCGGAGCTGGCTCGAGGGGCCGAATGGCCCACTCCTGCTCCTATTTCGTATATTCTTATGCGCACAGCAAGCTGCCACAAACAGCGGTGTGATAAATGAGCAAATAATCTGTTTTTGTTATGTTGATTGAGGGATAAATATTGGCCCAAGGACACCGGGAATAACTCCCCTGTTCTTCTTCAAAATAGTGCCATGGGATCTGTTACGTCCCATCTGAGAGAACAGGCGGGGCCTCGGTTTAACGTCTCATCCGAAGGATGGCACCTCCGACAGTGCGGCGCCCATCAAACAATAGTAGTGAGGTTGGGGATGGCATCAAACAAGAAATTAGGGATGCGTGCAATAAAGGTACAGCAGTTATCATGGGCAACTTTAATCTACATATTGATTGGGCTAACCAAGCTAGTGGCAATGCGGTGGAGGAGGATTTCCTGGAGTGCATTAGGGATTAGGGATGGCTTTCTCGACCAATATGTCGAGGAACCAAATAGAGAACTGGCCATCCTAGACTGGGTGTTGTGTAATGAGAGAGGACTAATTAGCAATCTTGTTGTGCCAGGCCCCTTTGGGAAGAGTGACCATAATATGGTAGAATTCCTTATTAAGATGGAGCATGACAATGTTAACTCAGAGAAGGGTCCTGAACTTAAGGAAAGGTAACTTCGATGGTATGGGACGTGAATTGGCGAGGATAGACTGGCAAATGATACTTAAAGAGTTGACGGTGCATAGGCAATTGCAGACATTTATAGATTACATGGATGAACTTCAACAATTGTACATCCCTGTCTGAAGTAAAAATAAAATGGGGAAGGTAGCTCCCTGAGGACTGGGAGAAATTTAGAATTCAGCAGAGTAGGACAAAGGGTATAATTAAGAGGGGGAAAATAGAGTGAGAAGAAGCTTGCTGGGAACTTAAAAACTGACTGCAAAAGCTTCAATAGATATGTGAAGAGAAAAAGATTAGTGAAGACCAACATAGGTCCTTTGCAGTCTGAATCAGGTGAATTTATAATGGGTAACAAAGAAATGGCAGACCAATTGAAGAAATACTTTGGATCTGTCTTCACAAAGGAAGACACAAATAACCTTCCAGAAATACTAGGGGACCGAGAGTCTAGCGAGAAGGAGGAACTGAAGGAAATCCTTATTAGTCAGGAAATTGTGTTCGGGGAATTGATGGGATTGAAGGCCGATAAATCCACAGGGCCTGATAGGCTGCATCCCAGAGTACTTAAGGAAGTGGCCCTAGAAATAGTGGATGTATTGGTGATCATTTCCCAACATTCTATTGACTCAGGATCAGTTCCTACGGACTGGAAAAGGAGGGAGAGAGAAAACAGGGAATTATAGACCGGTTAGCCTGATATCGGTGGTGGGAAAAATGTTGGAATCAATTATTAAAGATGAAATAGCAGCTCATTTGGATCGGTCCAAGTCAGCATGAATTTATGAAAGGGAAATCATGCTTGACAAATCTTCTAGAATTTTTTGAGGATGTAACTAGTAGAGTGGACAAGGGAGTATTTGGTTTATTTGGACTTTCAAAAGGCTTTTGACAAGGTCCCACACAAGAGATTAGTGTGCAAAATAAAAGCACATGGTATTGGGGGTAATGTATTGATGTGGATAGAGAACTGGTTGGCAGACAGGAAGCAAAGAGTAGGAATAAACGAGTCCTTTTAAGAATGACAGGCAGTGACTAGTGGGGTGCCACAGGGTTCAGTGCTGGGACCCCAGCTATTTACAATGTACATCAATGATTTAGATGAAGGAATTGAATGTAATATCTCCAAGTTTACAGATACCACTAAGCTGGGTGGCAGTGTGAGCTGTGAGGAGGATGCGAAGAGGCTTCAGGGTGACTTAGACAGGTTAGATGAGTGGACAAATGCATGGCAGATGCAGTATAATGTGGATAAATGTGAGGTTATCCACTTTGGTGGCAAAAACAGGAAGACAGAATATTATCTGAATGGTGATAGATTAGGAAAAGGGGAGGTGCAACGAGACCTGGGTGTCATGGTACATCAGTCATTGAAGGTTGGCTTGCAGGTACAGCAGGCGGTGAAGAAGGCAAATGGCATGTTGGCCTTCATAGCTAGAAGATTTGAGTATAGGAGCAGGGAGATCTTACTGCAGTTGTACAAAGCCTTGGTGAGGCCACACCTGGAATATTGTGTTCAGTTTTGATCTCCTAATCTGAGGAAGGACATTCTTGCTATTGAGGGAGTACAACGAAGGTTCATCAGACTGATCCCTGGGATGGCAGGACTGACATATGAGGAGAGACTGGATCAACTGGGCTTGTATCCACTGGAGTTTCGAAGAATGAGAGGGGATCTCATAGAAACATATAAAATTCTGACGGGATTGGACAGGTTAGAGCAGGAAGAATGTTCCTGTTGCTGGGGAGTTCCAGAACCAGAGGTCACAGTCTAAGAATAAGGGGTAAGCCATTTAGGACCGAGATGAGGAGAAACTGCTTCACTCAGAGAGTGGTTAACCTGTGGAATTCTCTACCACAGAGAGTTGTTGAAGCCAGTTCGTTAGATTACATTCAACAGGGAGTTAGATATGGCTCTTATGGCCAAAGGGATCAAGGGGTATGGAGAGAAAGCAGGAAAGGGGTACTGAGGGAATGATCAGCCATGAACTCATTGAACGGTGGTGCAGGCTCGAAGGACCGAATGCCCTACTCCTGCACCTATTTTCGATGTTTCTATGTTTCCCTCAGCACTGCGCTGGGAGTGTCATCTGGGATTTTGTTGTTTTAAAGGTCGCTTTTGTTGCATGTACACATAGTGATCGACAGAGGGCAGCACTGAGTGGCGAACCGGGACAAGGTGACATTCCTTCTCTTTCTCTGTAGCATTTAATACAATTTTAGAGGGGTTCACTGCTGGGGGCAATATATTAGCATGGATAGAGGATTGGCTGACTAACATAAAACAGAGGGTCGAGATAAACGAGTCATTTTCCGGTTGGCAAACAGTAACTAGTGGGGTGCCGCAGGGATCAGTGCTGGGTCCTCAACTATTTACAATCTTTATTAATGACTTGGATGAAGGGACCTAGTGTAATGTAACCAAATTTAATGATGGTACAAAGATAGGTGGGAAAGCAAGTTGTGAGGAGGACGCAAAGAATGTGCAAAGAGATTTGGACAGGTGAAGAGAGTGGGCAAAAATTTGGCAGATGGAGTAAATTGTGGGAAAATGTGAGATAATCCACTTTAGTGATTTGTGTACTCGGACCCTGAATCTCTCTGCACCTCCACAGTTCCTAGCTTCTCACCATTTAGAAAATACCCTGATCTATCTTCCGTGGGTCAAACTGGATGGCCTCGCACTTCTCCACACTGAACAGCATCTGCCACAGCTTTGCCCACTCACTTGATCCCTCAATGTCCCTTTGCAATGTTCTGCTCACATTGACACATAGAAACATAGAAAATAGGTGCAGGAGCAGGCCATTCGGCCCTTCGAGCCTGCACCGCCATTCAATAAGATCTTGGCTGATCATTCACCTCAGTACCCCTTTCCTGCTTTCTCTCCATACCCCTTGATCCCTTTAGCCATAAGTGCCATATCTAACTCCTTTTTGAATATATCCAATGAACTGGCATCAACAGCTCTCTGTGGCAGGAAATTCCACAGGTTAACAACTCTCTGAGTGAAGAAGTTTTTCCTCATCTCGGTCCTAAATGGCTTACCCCTTATCCTTAGACTGTGACCTCTGGTTCTGGACTTCCCCAACATCGGGAACATTCTTCCTGCATCTAACCTGTCCAGTCCCGTCAGAATCTTTTATGTTTCTATGGGATCCCCTCTCATCCTTCTAAACTCCAGTGAATGCAGGCCCAGTCGATCCAGTCTCGCCTCATATGTCAGTCAGACACGATTTACGGAGGCTCCTAACTGGGAGTCGTCAGCAAACCTGGATGTACGACGCTCTGTTCCTTCATCTGAGTTACTTATTGAAACTATAATTGATTCATTCAGGATGTCAGCGACGAGGCAGATCCGATTATGTGACGGGAGGCTCCAGCATGTCCTGTTATTTAGCGCAGGGCCCGGTTCCCACAGTCGGTTAGCAAATGAATCACAGACCGATCCACAATTTACAAAGGGATATAGACAGGCTAAGTGAGTGGGCAAACATTTGGCAGAAGGAGTACAATGTGGGAAAATATGAGGTTTATCCATTTAGGCAGAAAAAATAGAAAAGCAAATTATAATTTAAATGGAGAAAAATTGCAAAGTGCTGCAGTACAGAGGGACCTGGGGGTCCTTGTGCATGAAACATAAACAGTTAGTATGCAGGTACAGCAAGTAGTCAGGAAGGCAAGTGGAATGTTGGCCTTTATTGTGAGGGGGATGGAGTGTAAAAGCAGAGAAGTCCTGATACAACTGTACAGGGTATTGGTGAGGCCACACCTGGAGTACTGCATACAGTGTTGGTCTCCGTATTTAAGCAAGGATATACTTACATTGGAGGCTGTTTAGAGAATGTTCATGAGGTTGATTCCGGAGATGAGGGGGTTGACTTATGAAGATAGATTGAATAAGTTGGGCCTTTACTCATTGGAGTTCAGAAGAATGAGAGGTGATCTTATCGAAACATATAAAATAATGAGGGGACTCGACAAGGTGGATACAGAGAGGATATTTACTCCCTCAGTACTGCCACTCCAACAGCGCAGCAGTCCCTCAGTACTGCCCCTCCAACTGTGCGGCTCTCCCTCAGTACTGCCCCTCCGACTCTGCGGCTCTCCCTCAGTACTGCCCCTCCGACAGTGCGGCCCTCCCTCAGTACTGCCCCTCCGACAGTGCGGCCCTCCCTCAGTACTGCCCCTCCAACTGTGCGGCTCTCCCTCAGTACTGCCCCTCCGACTCTGCGGCTCTCCCTCAGTACTGCCCCTCCGACAGTGCGGCCCTCCCTCAGTACTGCCCCTCCGACAGTGCGGCCCTCCCTCAGTACTGCCCCTCCGACAGTGCAACGCTCCCTCAGTACTGCCCCTCCGACAGTGTGGCTCTCCCTCAGTACTGCCCCTCCGGCAGTGCGCCGCTCCCTCAGTACTGCCCCTCCGACAGTGCGGCCCTCCCTCAGTACTGTCCCTCCGACAATGCGGCCCTCCCTCAGTACTGCCCCTCCGACAGTGTGCCGCTCCCTCAGTACTGCCCCTGCAACTGTGCGGCGCTCCCTCAGTCCTGCCACTCCGACAGTGCAGAACTCCCTCAGTACTGCCCCTCCGACAGTGCAGCGCTCCCTCAGTACTGCCCGTCCGACAGTGCAGCACTCCCTCAGTACTGCCCCTCCGACAGTGCGGCACTCCCTCAGTACTGCCCCTCCGACTATCTCGGCCCCTCATAATTTTATACACCTCAATCAGATCTTCACTCTGCCTCCTCTGTACAAAAGAAAACAGACCCCAGCCTATCCAATCTTTCTTCAGTGACCTATGCCCTGTGACCTTTCCTTGTCCCTTATCCTGTCCAACCTCTTGTCCATGAAGTCCAGCAGAATCTGCACCGTGTCCATGTTCATTCGCATGTACTCTGCGGATCCCGGATCAAACTTCGGAACGAGGAGCATGTCAGAGGCAGGTTGACCAAGAGGTTGACTGCGTGCTGAGGAGAGGGGTTGATTGGGGGTTGGTCAGTACAGAAACTCAAGACCCAATTATATATCCAGATGCCCACCTCACCCACCCACCCTCACTATCAGGCAGCCTATCAAAGTTAGGGGGGAATGTACATAAGTACATAAGAATATAAGAAATAGGAGCAGGAGTAGGCCATACGGCCCCTCGAGCCTGCTCCGCCATTCAATAAGATCACGGCTGATCTGATCATGGACTCAGGTCCTATTCCCCGCCCGCTCCCCATAACCCCTTAATCCCTTATCTGTTAAGATACTGTCTATTTCTGTCATAAATATATTCAATAACCCAGCTTCCATAGCTCTCTGAGGCAGCAAATTCACAGATTTACAACCTTCTGAGAGAAGAAATTCTTCATCATTTCAGTTTTAAATATGCAGCCCCTTATTCTAAGATCATTCCCCCTAGTTCTAGTCTCCCCCATCAGTGGAAACAACCTCTCTGCATCCACCTTGTCAAACCCCCTCATAATCTTATACGTTTCGATAAGATCACCTCTCATTCTTCTGAATTCCAATGAGTAGAGGCCCAACCTACTCAACCTTTCCTCATAAGTCAACTCCCTCATCTCCGGAATCAACCGAGTGAACCTTCTCTGAACTGCCTCCAAAGCAAGTATATCCTTTCGTAAATATGGAAATCAAAACTGCACGCAGTACTCCAGGTGTGGCCTCATCAGTACCCTGTATAACTGTAGTAAGACTTCCCTGCTTTTATACTCCATCCCCTTTGCAATAAAGGCCAAGATTCCATTAATCTTTCTGATCACTTGTTGTACCTGCACACTGTGTCCTTAGATGCTCTAACAATGACTCCACGAGGCAATGTGTTGTACTTGAACTGTAGTGACCTTAGTCCTTTATTTGTTAACTCCAGAGTGAGGATCACACCTGCCTTTTATACTAGGCCAGGCACACCTGTACAGGTAACCTACAAGTCTCCCACTGTTGTGCCCTCTGGTGGCACACCTTGTGATAGTACCAACAGTAGCCATGTAGGACACATGACATCACCCTCCCCCAAGCCTTTAGTGTAAATCGCCTCTGCATTGACCGTGCTCTGAGCTTAGCTCTATCTGGGCTCTATCTGATTGACTCTTGGCAGGTCGTTTCAAGCTTGTGTGAGTGGTTGGCGCAGTAGAGTGCTGGTGGTTGCTGTTTGTGTGTGTGTCCCTGACCACTCCATTCTCTCCACCCTCAACCCCCCCCCCGACCCCTCCCCACACTACATATACATTATGCCAGAAGCTCATATCAGAAAAACAAGTTTGTATTATATTTGCGGTTCAGTTGTGAGACAAGTACGTTCGACTGATGAGATACCTTATCGATGCGTAGTGGGGATCGGTGACCGGTGCGTAAGGACAACTAGTTCCAGAACTGCTGGATGGTGTCCCTGCAGTCTGGTGGTGGCGCTGTGCTTGCTCAAGTTGCCTGCTCTTGGGGCTGATGCCGTGGTTCCTAGCATCGGTGCAAGGTTCTGCAAAACCAACCACGGAGACATGCAGCAGGGAGAATGGGAAGATGCCATGTTTCAAATGACCAACTGCAGCCAACAGCCTGTAACCCGTGGAGGATGATGGGACTCTGGCCATCCTGTACAGGAACAGACAGTGTTGTAGGGGCACGGAACCCGAACGGGGGATCAGCCAGCTACCATAAGGGGGTAAAGGGTACATTCAGTTCTTCCAGAAAAATAGATACAAGGCAACTTTATATTTTAAAAGGACATTTCTCCAGCTTTTCGTGTAAAACCCTCACAGAAGAGGCAACATGTCCAGGCAAAATCTGCCCAGTAATACACAAGGCAACACAAAGGGTATCAGTTTGAATAATTAAACAAAGGCCCACAGGTCTGATGCAATCATTTTGACCAGCCCAGATAGAGTGGCACCTCTGTCGAGATAGTGAACAATCATCTTCATTCACCCCATCAGCGAGCGACAGGATACAGGAGGTGTGGCTAATCTCCCATTCCAGACAGATCGATACACATCGAACTGCCATTCACACCCCATTTTATTCAAGGAAGACCCAAGACAACGGCATGCAGTTTTGGCGCGAAGATGAACGGACTATCAGAAAAAGCTGCAAAAACACACAAGGAGGTTTTTGAGGTTGGAGGTTGGAGGTTGGAGGTTTTTGAGGTTGGAGGTTGGAGGTTGGAGGTTTTTGAGGTTGGAGGTTGGAGGTTGGAGGTTGGAGGTTTTGGAGGTTGGAGGTTGGAGGTTGGAGGTTGGAGTCAGCTTTTGCATTGAGTTGTAGAGTTGAGTTAAGAAGGTGGGAGTCAGTTTTTGTTGTGGTTGAGTTGAGTTAAAGGGGAGTTGAGTCAGCTTTTCACAGGGCCCTCGCTCTGGGGAAGGTGTGCTTAACTCCAGCAGGTTTTTGCTCAGGAGCCAACCGAGAGGCAAATAGAAGAAACCGACGCAACATCGAGGAGGAAAACCGAACCGACCAACAAGGTAAAACCCACCCCAGAGGGACCCCGAGCTGAAATAAGTGCCCCCAGAACCCCGGAGTTGATAGGATTGTGAGTATAGCTCAAACCCCCTCACAGACTCAATTTAGGATAGTAATTGGGTGGAAGTGGGAGGTGTGGTTGTGTGTGAGTAGAATGTTTCAACCTCTTATCTTCCCCATCTTTGTTGCGAGAATTTTTTGTGTTGTTGAGTGAGATTGTGCCAGTACTGCTATTTACGACCTCTTCCTATGCCCTCTATCTTTGTGTTTACTCTTCTAAATAAACAACATTAGCCATTTTGCATTCTTACCCACTGTGTCTGGTGCCTCGTTACTCACCCATCCTCATAAATCGCACGTACAGAACCTCAGGGGAGTGTGGATTCGAACCTACACCCCAAGGTCACCTTACACTTATACATGGCCTTCTTCGGCCTTACATAGACCTTTGACAGTGTCAACCGCGAGGGTCTATGGACCGTCGTCCTCCGTTTTGGATGCCCCCAAAGGTTTGTCAACATCATCCGCCTGCTACCAACGGATCCATTACAGACCCAATCCACGTCCGGCCGGGGTCAAACAGGGCTGCGCATCGCCCCAACCCTCTTCTCAATCTTCCTCGCTGCCATGCTCCACCTCTCAGCCAACAAGCTCCCCGCTGGAGTGGAACTAAACGACAGAACCAGTGGGAAGCTGTTCAACCTTCACCGTCTCCAGGCCAGATTAAAGACCACCCCAACCTCTGTTGTCGAGCTACAGTACGCGGATGACCCCTGCGCCTGCGCATATTCAGAGGCTGAATTCCAGGACATAGTCGACATATTTACTCGGCGTATGAAAGCATGGGCCTTACGCTAAACATCCGTAAGACAAAGGTCCACCACCAGCCTATCCTCGCCGCACAGCACTGCCCCCCAGTCATCAAGATCCACAGCGCGGCTCTGGACACCGGGAGCCTTTTATCAACAAAAGCAGACAGTGACGAGGAGATTCAACATGCCTCCCGTGCACCAGTGCAACCTTCGGCTGCCTGAGGAAAAGAGTGTTTGCAGACCAGGCCTTCAAATCTACCACCAAGCGCAGTGTTAGGGGGACAGCACTGCGATATGCTAGTAGACACAGGAGCGTCCATTTCCATAACCAACTTAGATTTGCCTCTGACCCGTAGGACCGTCAACATACAAGGAGTGGGTGGGGGATATCAGAAAGCAACCCTAAGTGAGATGGTGTTGTTCAAAGTACAGGGAGTAATGCTACCTACTCAGTTCTGCTGCTGTCAGAACACAGAGGGCACCATATTGGGCTTCTCGGCCTTTTGGCTAAGATCATGCGTAACTGACCTGACCAGCCACCATGACCTCCGGGTGGTTTCTCCCTGGTCAGGAAGGTATATGCTTGCTTTTTTGGAAACAGGAGGTGGGTGGGGTGGCTTGACCCATCCACCTCCACGGAGGTGTGTGGGGTGGCTTGACCCATCCACCTCCATGGCACGAACCTGGTATTGCAGTACTTCCAGGAACGGTGCAGTGGCTCTAGGCCTTTTGGCTAAGAGCATTGGCGCACAGTGATCCTTGGCATGTGCAAGGTGACCTCTGGCGTTTGTGATTTGACAAAGAATTGGAACGATTGGCTACGAATTTAAAAAAAAAAAAAAAAATCGATACATTAAGGGAGATAGGGGTACTGATAGATCCCCAGCGTAACCGGATAATTTTGGGGGATAAGCAGGAAAACCAAATGAAGTTCGAACACCCGGGACACCAGCAGCAACGAGTGGCCAGAATAATCCTAATCCAAACAAAGGGTGTATGGAGTGTGGCGTGTGCCAATTATACCCGACTCTGAGGGCTCAATACAAGCAGGGTTGTGGATTAGCAGAGATACCACCCATCAGAATTCCTGGACGCGAACACAAAGCTCACCGACAGTACCCACTAAGATCCGAAGCTGAGGCAGCGGTCTGTCAGATAGTACAGGAATTAGAGGAGCAAGGGGGAGTGAAACAGGTAATAGTCTCCACTAATTCACCTGTGTGGCCGGTAAAGAAAGCCGGCAGGTCTTACCGACCGACTAGCGATTATACCGCCCTGAATAAGGGGACTCCCCGAGAACACCCGTTCGTGGCAGTCCGGTCACAATATTTAATGGCCTGGATCCAGAACATAAGATATTCCCCGTGCTGGATATAGCGAATGGATTTTGGGCCATACCCTTAGACGATGAGTCCAAAGGAAAATTTGCCTTCACTGTAAAGGGAAAACAATACACATGGACCAGAGTGCCACAGGGATTCCGTAATAGTCCGAGCATATTTCATCGAGTATTGTCAGGGATTGTGTAACCAGTAGACGTAGGAGAAGGAAGCACCCTTTTGCAGTATGTGGATGATATCCTTACTGCCTCCAGCTCCGAACAACAACACGTACTAGCTGTAATTACAGTGCTAGGATCTCTACAGAGTGCTGGATTAAAAATAAATCCTAGGAAAGTGCAGGTGGGAAGGAGCGAAGTAACATATCTAGGATACATAATACCAAAGGGAAAAGACAGATGCCTGAGAACAGAAAGGGGGCAATTCAATCAATGGCCAGGCCAGGAACCATGAAGGGAGTCAGGCAGCTACTCAGGCTATTCAACTACTGCAGAAATGCCAAGATCAGGAAATTATGGTTGTAAGGTTAAAACAAGCTCTCACAAGTGCTCCAGCCCTGGGATTACCCGACCAGAATAGGCCCTTCCACATCTACACCCACCACAGTAAAGATCATTACATGGGGACAGGCCTTGGCCAGTGGCATAGTAATGTCGGGACACATACCCAGCATACCTGAGTAGAATTGCTTAACACAGGAAGGCTAAAACCGGTATCCGACACGCGAAGGGCGAGGTGGGAAGCAATGCTCTTACCCCCCCAACGGGATGGTAACAATAAAAGACAACTGTAACAACCCTGCAGGGTGGATCATTACGCAGGGAGACGAGCATCAATGTCGCTCGACAGGAGAAGACGAGGAAAGTAGTCAGCCGAATGAAACCCCGCTTGAGGAGGCAGACATGGATCGACATGTCGATGGGTCTCGGCACTATATCAACGGGACACCACGGACGGGATGGGCCGTGGTAGATAGCAGCGGAGAGGTCAAAAGGGAAGGACGGTTAGAAGGGGGTCTATCAGCTCAAGTGGCTGAATTGGCGGTTCTCACTGAGGCTCTGAGGCTGGCTAGGGGAAAACAAGTAAATATCTATACAGACAGTCGGTATGCTTTTGGAGTAGTGCAGGATCATATGATAGCCTGGAGTGGACGGGGATACATGACCTCAGGAGGAGGGCCAATTAAACATGAGGAGATTGTTAAACAATGAATGGAAGCCTCCCTCCTACCCCAAGAGTGTGCGATAATTACCGCTCAACATCAACAGAGGCCCAACAAGGGACCGATGGGATATGGAGGAAAGACGGGAATGTGGTGGCCCTGGAATGTATCCAGGGGAGCCGACTAAATTGATACCATGGGTATGTCCATACAGGTAGAACCAACATGATAAGCTCGATGTCCAGATGCTGGTGATGGAAGGGAATGGATGGAAGGGAATGGGTAGAGATATAGAGGATCACTGTAGAAGGTGCGTGACATGTGCAAAATACAACTCAGGGGGGAAAGTAAAGGTCAGAATGGGACATCAGCCCCGACCGAAAGGACCCTGGGAAAACTTACAGATAGATTTTACTGGACCGTTACCCAGCAACAAGGGGAAGGCATACTGCCCAGTGATAATACCCCAACAGGAAATGCCACTGTAGCTAGACTCAGATCAAGGTACCCACTTCACAGGGAAGGTGATGAAACAGGCCTGCGCTTTACCAGGGATTTAGGCAAAGGTTCCATATCCTCCGGATTGGTGGAACCAATGAATAGGACCTTAAAAGCAACCCGAGCTAAAACAACCGAGGAAACTGGGAAAGGATGGGTAGAGATGCTACCCCGAGTACTGATGAAGCTCGGGGTAACCCCTAGTCGGACGACAAGACTGACACCCTTTGAACTAATGACTGGAAGGGCAATGAGACTGCCGGAAGTCTTGGTTACAGGAAGCGACGACGAAGGACCTAATAAAGACAGGATACGGAGGTTGGTGATGGAACTCTGTAAACAGTTACATGACTTAAAAGCACAGGCTAGAGATCAGCAAGTAATCAAGGATTTCGAGAAGAACGCTAAGGAATAGAAGGCCCAAATACCCCAAAGGGACCAATCAGGTGATGGTGAGGATGGTTAGGGACATGTGCGCCTGTGTAGTTATAAGGGGTATCGGCAAGTGGAAACACCGGACCCAGTTAAAAAAGCATGGTCACGAACTAACCGGTAACGACCGGAGAATATTGTTTTTTTGCGGGACTCTGCTACTCGTGGCAACAACGTGGGATAACGCAGCCTCATATCAAGGACAACAGGCTGAGGGACGGCAAGGCCTGTATTACAGGGACTCGGGCAATATTAGTTTAATAGAGAATCAAAAACATTGATGGTGACGGATGGAGCAACAGTAGACTTAAATAACGGGCATAAAACAACGTAACAAGGAAACGAAACAACATTGGTGATGGGCCAGTAATACGGGACCAATAATTGGTGGGAATAAGACCACGGTGTGTCTTATAATCAGGAGGGACAAAGATACTGCACCCGGGGGAAGAGAATGCCGGTTTCATTCAACATCTATGAATGGTACAAGGGAACTCACCTTGCTGGTATTATCCTGTAAAAAGGTGTAACCGGCATAAGAGGAAGGCCCTAGCCCATACTATAGTTAAACATTCAATAAAGGGAATATAGACAGTCCGGCAGAAAGGACTTATTTAGTATAACCTTGATGGGAAAGGTAACAGGTAGGTCCTGCAGCTCGGGAAGTAGCACTCCCCAAGCGAAAGGACAAACCTGGAAGCTCACCCATGAGGAATTAATTGGGAAATGGCCTATCTTGAGCATATAGCCAAGGGCCATTAGGGGGAATTGTAAGGGATATAAATTGTAGCAGGCAAAAGAGCAGACAGACAGATAGGTGGTCACAACACAATGCTGAAAGTGGTGAACTAATCAGTATTAGGAGGGTCTGAGGAGTTGCCTATATATGTAACACTTGCTTATGTCGGTATAGCACACTTATATCACATTAAAACTCTATGGTTAATCTTAGTAACACTAAAACAGGCGAAGTCAGCAGTTGCTAATTTTGATTAGAAGTCTCTGAGGAAGAGATAAGAAAGTCAGTATTTTGGGAACAGTTACTTTCGGTAACATTCAGACTGTGGCAAAGTGCAAATGATGGACCAACACAATTAAGATATGATGGGAGATGGACAATTGCATGTACCACTCAGAGCCAGCCTGATAAGAGTCGACAAATCAATGTAACTCCGCCGATAGCAATAGACCTATCGATGATTTTGTAGCAGGGTAGCACCTCTCCAAAACCTGTATAAATTATACTCAAAGCCTCTTGTATTTTGAAGGTTCCACGATTGAACTTTCCCTTACATTGCTGGAAATAAAGCCGGTTTTGTTTGTTTACTTCCATGGTCGTTATACGGAGGGCGATGGGTGAGGTGTGGATTACCTGTATCAGGCACTCCGCCCCGAGGGAGAGAAGCATTCCTTTTGCCCCAACAACCACGTACAGTAGATACCTCAAGTCGCTGGAGAAATACCACCAACGATGCCTCCGCAAGATCCTATAAATCCCCTGGGAGGACAGACACACCAACATTAGTGTCCTCGATCAGGCCAACATCCCCAGCATCGAAGCACTGACCACACTCGATCAGTTCCGTTCGGTGGGCCACATTGTCTGCATGCCAGACACGAGACTCCCAAAGCAAGCTCTCTACTCGGAACTCCTTCACGGAAAACGAACCAAAGGTGGGCAGAGGAAACGTTACAAGGACACCCTCAAAGCTTCCCTGATAAAGTGCAACCTCCCCACTAACACCTGGAAGTCCCTGGCCAAAGACCGCCCTAAGTGGAGGAAGAGCATCCGGGAGAGCGCTGAACGCCTCGAGTCTCATCGCCGAGAGCATGCAGAAATCAAGCGCAGGCAGCGGAAAGAACTTACGGCAAACCCTGTCCCACCCTCCCTTACCCTCAACGCCTGTCTGTCCCACCTGTAACAGGGACTGTGGCTTTCGTATTGGATTGTTCAGCCACCTAAGGACTCATTCTAAGAGTGGAAACAAGTCTTCCTCAATTCCGAGGGACTGCCTATGATGATGACAGCCAATCAAGTACTTTTTGCAGTGTAGTCACTGTTGTAATGTGGGAAACGCGGCAGCCAATTTGCACACAGCAAGCTCCCACACACAGCAATGTGACAACGATCAGATAATCTGTTTTTTTGTTATGCTAATACTAGAGGACGTTCCTGTCCTACAAATCGACAACTTCCCATCAGTAAAAAGGAATACATACACTAGTACACTCGCGGCCTTCCGCGAGAGATGGGCGCCGGAGGGACTGGAGTGCATCATCACCCCCGGCAACCAAATTTTACATTGATTTAAGTTACTGTCCAAAGTTTAATTTATTTAATGTGTCAGTCTATCGACTCTGGATCAGTTCCTATGGACTGGAGGGTAGCTAATGTAACACCACTTTTTAAGAAAGGAGAGAGAGAGAAAACGGGTAATTATAGACCAGTTAGCCTAACATCAGTAGTGGGGAAAATGTTGGAATCAATTATTAAAGATGAAATAGCAGCGCATTTGGAAAGCAGTGACAGGATCAGTCCAAACCAGCATGGATTTATGAAATCATGCTTGACAAATCTTCTAGAATTTTTTGAGGATGTAACTGGTAGAGTGGCCAAGGGAGAACCAGTGGATGTGGTGTGTTTGGACTTTCAAAAGGCTTTTGACAAGGTCCCACATAAGAGATTGGTGTGCAAAATTAAAGCACATGGTCTTGGGGGTAAGATACTGACGTGGATAGAGAACTGGTTGGCAGAGAGGAAGCAGAGAGTCGGGATAAACCGGTCCTTTTCAGAATGGCAGGCAGTGACTAGTTGGGTGCCGCAGGGCCCAGTGCTGGGACCCCAGCTATTTACAATATACATTAATGATTTAGATGAAGGAATTGAGTATAATATCTCCAAGTTTGCAGATGACACTAAGCTGGGTGGCGTGTGAGCTGTGAGGGGGACACTAAGAGGCTGCAGGGTGACTTGGACAGGTTAGGTGAGTGGGCAAACGCATGGCAGATGCAGTATAATGTGGATAAATGTGAGGTTATCCACTTTGGTGGCAATAACACGAAGGCAGAATATTATCTGAATACGGCAGATTAGGAAAAGAGGAGGTGCAACGAGACCTGGTTGTCATGGTTCATCAGTCATTGAAGGTTGGCATACAGGTACAGCAGGCAGTGAAGAAGGCAAATGGTGTGTTGGTCTTCATAGCTGGGGGATTTGAGTATAGGAGCAGGGAGATCTTACTGCAGTTGTACAGGGCCTTGGTGAGTCCTCACCTGGAATATTGTGTTCAGTTTTGGTCTCCTAATCTGAGGAAGGACGTTTTTGCTATTGAGGGATTGCAGCGAAGGTTCACCAATCTGATTCCTGGGATGGCAGGACTGACATATGACGAGAGACTGGATCGACTGGGCTTGTATTCACTGGAGTTTAGACGGATGAGAGGGGATCTCATAGAAACATATAAAATTCTGACGGGATTGGACAGGTTAGATGCAGGAAGAATGTTCCCGATGTTGGGGAAGTCCAGAACCAGGCGACTTAGTCTAAGGAAAAGGTGTAAACCATTTAAGACTGAGATGAGGAGAAACTTCTTCATTCAGAGAGTTGTTAACCTGTGGAATTCCCTACCGCAGAGAGTTGTTGATGCCAGTTCATTGGATATATTCAAGAGAGAGTTAGATATGGCCCTTACGGCTAAAGGGATCAAGGGGTGTGGAGAGAAAGCAGGAAAGGGGCACTGAGGTGAATGATCAGCCATGATCTTATTGAATGGTGGTGCAGGCTCGAAGGGCCGAATAGCCTACTCCTGCACCTATTTTCTATGTTTCTATGTTTTTAGTGCCCCGCCCTCCTTTAATCAGGGGGCACTTGATTAAAAAGAAAAAAAGGAATACATAACAAATAAATAGCTGACGCAGGAGCGGAGTGGATATAATCACAGCGAGAGAGTAACTTGCTTATTTATTTATT
The DNA here is from genome assembly GCF_044704955.1 of Pristiophorus japonicus. Lineage (NCBI taxonomy): Eukaryota > Metazoa > Chordata > Chondrichthyes > Pristiophoridae > Pristiophorus > Pristiophorus japonicus. The sequence continues at coordinate 87,626,372 of NC_091995.1, forward strand.
TATTTGATTTGAATGTGTTTGTTGTTTAAAACCCTGCGATTTTTTTTTATTTTGAGGCGTGGGGTGATTCTTCCTTATTCCCCCCCTCCCCCGCCGCCTTCCCCTCTCTCGCTGCACAAGGGGAGAGGGGAGCGGAGGCGTCGAGCCCAGTGTCTAGCGAAGCGTCAGGCCCCCGCGCGGGCGGGCAGGCTGTCAGCGTGGTCCGCAGGGAGGAGGGACCTCCGACGTCTCCGTCTCTTGCCGAAGCTGAAGGGGCCGGTATTTTCGCCGATTTCCTCGTTGTTGGGATTGTCCTTGGACAGCAGGAACAGAACGTGGAGCAGTCTCTGGGTCGCGCATATGCTCAGCGGGCATCTGGAGTGGGGGCTGAGGCGGTGCCCCGAGCCCTGCTTGTTCCCCTTGACTCGGCTGTGCGGCGTGTGGCTGGAATCAAAACACAAACGGAAAAAAAACACACACACAGTCAGTCAGTCCGTCCGTCGGTGTAACCGTAGACTCTCACAACAACAACAACAGCAGCATTTAATCGCGATTTATTACAAGAGGATTTGAGTACAGCAACAATGACTGAAATCCGGAATCCTCGGGACCGAATCCGTGCCGGATTTGGGGTTTTGCCGGATTTCGGACCTCGGCACCCGCCGAAATGTCCGGTTTTCAGACAATTGCGGTTGTCAGAATTCTGGATTGGGGACGTTGCACCTGTCTAAGAGCAAAGACGCCTTACTGCAATTATACAGGGCCCTGGTGAGACCACACCTGGAGTAGTGTGCACAGTTCTGGTCTCCTTAGCTAAGGAAGGATATACTTGCCGTAGAGGGAGTGCAACGAAGGTTCACCAGACTGATTCCTGGGATGGGGGGATTGTCCTATGAGGAGCGATTGAGCAGACTAGGCCGATATTCTCTTGAGTTTAGAAGAATGAGAGTTGATCTCATTGAAACATACAAATTTCTTACAGGGCTTGACAGGGTAGATGCAGGGAGGCTGCCTGGGGAGTCTAGAACCAGGGGGCACAGTCTCAGAATAAGGGGTCGGCCATTTAGGACTGAGATGAGGAGAAATTTCTTCACTCAGAGGGTGGTGAATCTTTGGAATTCTCTGCCCCAGAGGGCTGTGGAGGCTCAGTCTTTGAGTATATTCAACGACTGAGAGATCGATAGATTTTTGGATTTTAAGGGAATCAAGGAATATGGGGATAGTGCAGGAAAGTGGAGTTGAGGTCGAAGATCAGCCAGGATCTCATTGAATGGCGGAGCAGGCTCGAGGGGCCGAATGGCCGACTCCTGCTCCTAATTCTTCTGTTCTTCGATTGTGAGGGCATCACAGCCATTGGTATTCTGTCCCAGTGCCCACTTTCCGGCCGGGATTAGCGGCTGGCCATCGGGAGCAGGAACGTTGGCCAAAGGGCCCTGTGTGGGATCTTCCTATGCTGTCCGTGCTCAGCGCCACGGCAGACTGTGCCCACACCCCAACCGAACCAATAGGGGGCGTTACACCCGGCAGCCTCAGTAATCGCTGATTACCTGTCATCGGTGCTTTCCTCAGTGTCCTCCGATTTCAAGTTGAGGAATTCTCGAGGGGAGCTGGGGTAATTTTCCAGCACATCCACCCTGGAGTCTTTCAGCTTCTGGAGGAGTGGGAGGAGGGAGGGCATCAGTCTGCAGGCGGGGGAGGGGGAGAAAGGCAAGAGAAAGAAAAATTAGACCCTCCAGTCAGTCTCGACTGTCACAGCACCTTCAATACACAGCTGCACAACCTGACCGAGATATCTGACAGGTCTCACACTCACTGTGCTGGAGTGAGCCACACTGTCAGCTGTGGCTCAGTGGGGAGCACTCTCGTCTCTGAGTCAGAAGGTTGTGGGTTCAAGTCCCACTCCAGGGACTTGAGCACAAAAATCCAGGCTGACACTCCCAGTACAGTGCTGAGCGAGTGCTGCACTGTCGGAGGTGCCGTCTTTCGCGCGAGACATTAAACTGCAACCTGTCTGCTCTCAGGTGGATGTAAAAGACCCCGTGGCACTATTGCAAAGAAGATCAGGGGTTGTTATCCCCAGTGTCCTGGCCAATATTTATCCTTCAATCAACAGAAACAGATTATCTGGATCGTTGTTCACGTTGCTGTTTGTGGGAGCTTGCTGTGCGCAAATTGGCTGCCGCGTTTCCCACATTACAAAAGTGACTGCACTCCAAAAGTACTTCATTGGCTGTGACGCAAGTCCAGTGGTCGTGACAGGTGCTATATAAATGCAAGTCTTTCCACTGTGCTGAATATGTGTTAAATGAGTTTGCACCTGTGCTTCCAGCACTGTGAGCTCACCTTTCTCTCCTACATAAGAATTAGGAACAGGAGTAGGCTATCTAGCCCCTCGAGCCTGCTCCGCCATTCAATAAGATCATGGCTGATCTGGATGTGGACTCAGCTCCACTTACCTGCCCACTCCTCATAACCCTTAATTCCCTTATTGGTTAAAAATCTATCTATCTTTGACTTGAATATATTCAATGAGCTAGCCTCAACTGCTTCCTTGGGCAGAGAATTCCACAGATTCACAACCCTCTGGGAGAAGAAATTCCTTCTCAACTCGGTTTTAAATTGGCTCCCCCGTATTTTGAGGCTGTGCCCCCTAGTTCTAGTCTCCCCGACCAGTGGAAACAACCTCTCTGCTTCTATCTTGTCTATCCCTTTCATTATTTTAAATGTTTCTATAAGATCACCCCTCATCCTTCTGAACTCCAACGAGTAAAGACCCAGTCTACTCAATCTATCATCATAAGGCTCCTTCAAGACACTCCCTAAAACCTCCCTCTTTGACCCAGCCTGTCCTAATATCGGCCGAAGAGGCTCTGGGTCCACTATGTGTTTGATTACACTCCTGCAGAGCGCCTCATGGACTGTTCACCGCGTTAGGTGCGCTGTTGTTGTTTGCAAACAGACCCGAATGTAACAGAGGTGTGCGGCGATCTCTCACCTGTCGGTGTCCTCTGGCCCCTGTGGTTCGCCGAGAGCTCCGGTCTGTAAATACAGCACTGCGACCAGGACAAGCATCAACGCCATGGTCACCCGATCTGAAAACCCACAGGTTGCACCGTTAATCACATTGTACCGGGAGCAGCGTGTTGCGATGGGGAGACGCGGGAACCGGGCCCACGCTGACCCGTCCACCCTTTGCTGAGTGGGAGAGGCTTTCTCCAGCGGATGCGGGAGTCCACGAGGCTCAGGGTCATGGTAACTGCTGCTACGGGCCTCAGCAGCTGGCCGTCCCCAATACTACGCTCCGCAGTTACCCGGGGAACTTTACACATTCTCGTGTGAAAGGTTTGGAGTTCTCCCCAGTGCCCCGCCCCCATCCAATATTTATCCCTCAAGCAACATCACGGAAACAGATGATCTGCTCATTACCTTGTCGCTGTTTGCGGGAGCTTGCTATGTGCAAATTGGCTGCCGCGTTTCCCACATTACAGCAGCGACAGATCAGCCATGAATCTTATTGAATGGCGGAGCAGGCTCAAGGGGCCGAAAATGGCCGACTCCTGCTCCTATTTCTTGTGTTTCTGATGACTGCTCTCCACAAAGTACTTCATTGGCTGTGAAGCGCTTTGTGACGTCCTGAGATGGTGAACGGTCCGGCCCTGCTTCTTGGCGGGGTATCTGCCGGCCCCGACATCCCGACAGCAACCCCCCTCCTCCCACTGTCTCCCACCCCCCACTGTCCCCCTACCCCTCACTCCCCCCTTGCCCCCCAGCCCCACTCCCCCCCCACCCCCCCTACTCCCCAGCCCCCCTCCTCCCACTGTCTCCCTTCCCCCACTGTCCCCCTACCCCCCACTGCCCCCTTGCATCCCCAGCACCACTCCCCCCCTAACCCCTAGCCCGCTCCCCAAGCCCAGACGCTGAGCATCAGGTGAGTCGGTGAGGTTCCAGGCAGACACGTGCACTGTCCAGCAGTGGGCACCAGATGGCAGTGAGGAGCAGAAAGCCCGGCTCACAACACCTGGGTTTGAGAGAGGGACTATGGACAGAAAGAGATAGAGTAGCAGGACTTGCATTGATATAGTGCCTTGCACAAACTCACGACGTCCCAAAGTGCTTTGCAGCCGAGGTAAGGTAAGGGAGGAGTTGGGACATTCCATTGATGATTTGGCCAACCATGTTATGAGACAGATAAGAAGTACTTTTGAAATGTTATCACTGTTTTAACATGTGTCACCTCTCTTGCATTAAACTATAAAGATTGTCAACACACCTTCACCGCCATTGTCGCGTGATTTATGGTCAATGATTGCTCAACGTGAACAATATACAATGTTCCTATTTAAACTCCAATAATTCCCTGGCAGCTGTGAGTGAGTCCATTGCAAGGCATGGTTACTGCACTGGCAAACTCACCCAGCAATCTCACCTGGTAAATGGAATTGCAGTGAGGGGATAACCCACATCAACAGGACAGTGTAGAGGGAGCTTTACTCTGTACCTAACCCCGTGCTGTACCTGCCCTGGGAGTGTTTTATGGGACAGTGTAGAGGGAGCTTTACGCTGTATCTAACCCGTGCTGTACCTGCCCTGGGTATGTTTGATGGGACACTGTAGAGGGAGCTTTACTCTGTATCTAACCCAGTGCCGTACCTGCCCTGGGAGTGTTTGATGGGACACTGTCGAGTGAGCTTTACTCTGCATCTAACCCTGTGAGGTGCCCTGTGGTTGAGTAGCCTACTCAGATCGGGACTTGGCTGCGAGGTGCCCCGTGGTTGAATAGCCTCTCCGGATCGGGCTCGGCTGCGAGGATGCTCACGGTTGAATAGCCCAGCAGCGCTCACCAGCTAATGCTCACCTGTCAGAGATAACACCGGCGCGATATCCGACAGGGCGTTCTGGTCTCGCAGACCAAAGCAGCCTCCCTCCTGGCGTGAGACCGGTGTCATTGGGGGGTGGTGGGGGGGTTGCCCCATGGCTCAGCCCGAGCCCTCCATAACCAGCATCCACACACAGTCATCTTTTCAGCTCAGATCCCTGCAGAGAGATCAGGAACTGGAACCCTAGCTGATATTTCCATCCCCTTCACTCATTCTCCTGCCCCCAACCCCAGCTAACTCAGCGCAGACTGGGAACGAAACCCGGGGACTCTCAGCTGTGCCTTTAGGAAACGTAGATATTAAATACGATGAACGAGTTATAATCTAACGGATATCAATTTAAAAATAAACATAAAGCACCTACCCGATTTCATCTGGTGTCGCTGGAACAACAGACTCTGCAAGTTATCGATTCAGTGCCGGCACTTGCTCAGTCTGAGGGTCCCTCGGTCTCTACCTCTGCTGTCTCGTGCTGTGGCCTTAAAGCTTTATGCCATTGAAAGAGGGCGGGTACTACTCGTCTCTCTCACACACACAGATAGTCACACGTAGCAGTAATTTAAATGCATCCTGTTCCATTTCATCAGGTGGGTAGAAAGACACATTGGTCCTCACAGCAATGACGTCAGCAAACGGCCATTTCACGTTATACCGATTTCACTGTTGAAGCTTCGACAGAGCAGCAGCCAGCGGCTTATTGAATAAAGGGAAAAAACTTGCATTTATATAGCGCCTTTCACAACCTCAGGATGTCCCAAAGCGCTTTACAGTCCAATGAAGTACTTTTGAAGTCACTGTTGTAATGTGGGAAACGCGGCAGCCAATATTCAGCAAGGTGGATGCAGAGAGGGATGTTTCCCCTTGTGGGGCGATCCAGAACTGGGGGGCTATAGTTTCAGAATAAGGGGCCGCCCACTTAAAACAGAAATGAGGAGGAATTTCTTCTCTCAGAGGGTTGTAAGTCTGTGGAATTCTCTGCCTCCGAGAGCCGTGGAGGCTTGGTCATTGAATGTATTGAAGGTGGAGATAGACAGATTTTTGAACGATAAGGGAGTCAAGGGTTATGGGGAGCGGGCGGGAAAGTGGAGCTGAGCCCAAGATCAGATCGACCATGATCTTATTAAATGGCGGAGCTGGCTCGAGAGGCCGAATGGCCCACTTCTGCTCCTATTTCTTATATTCTTATGCGCACAGCAAGCTGCCACAAACAGCGGTGTGATAAATGAGCAAATAATCTGTTTTTGTTATGTTGATTGAGGGATAAATATTGGCCCAAGGACACCGGGAATATCTCCCCTGTTCTTCTTCAAAATAGTGCCATGGGATCTGTTACGTCCCATCTGAGAGAGCAGGTGGGCCCTCGGTTTAACGTCTCATCCGAAGGATGGCACCTCCGACAGTGCGGGGCCCAACAAACAATAGTAGTGAGGTTGGGGATGGCATCAAACAAGAAATTAGGGATGCGTGCAATAAAGGTACAGCAGTTATCATGGGCAACTTTAATCTACATATAGATTGGGCTAACCAAGCTGGTGACAATGCGGTGGAGGAGGATTTCCTGGAGTGCATTAGGGATGGCTTTCTAGACCAATATGTCGAGGAACCAAATAGACAGGTGGCCATTCTAGACTGGGTGTTGTGTAATGAGAGAGGACTAATTAGCAATCTTGTTGTGCGAGGCCCCTTGGGGAAGAGTGACCATAATATGGTAGAATTCCTTATTAAGATGGAGCATGACAATGTTAACTCAGAGAAGGGTCCTGAACTTAAGGAAAGGTAACTTCGATGGTATGGGACGTGAATTGGCGAGGATAGACTGGCAAATGATACTTAAAGAGTTGACGGTGCATAGGCAATTGCAGACATTTATAGATTACATGGATGAACTTCAACAATTGTACATCCCTGTCTGGAGTAAAAATAAAATGGGGAAGATAGCTCCCTGAGGACTGGGAGAAATTTAAAATTCAGCAGAGGAGGACAAAGGGTCTAATTAAGAGGGGGAAAATAGAGTGAGAAGAAGCTTGCTGGGAACATAAAAACTGACTGCAAAAGCTTCAATAGATATGTGAAGAGAAAAAGATTAGTGAAGACCACGTAGGTCCTTTGCAGTCAGAATCAGGTGAATTTATAATAGGGAACAAAGAAAGAGCAGACCAATTGAACAAATACTTTGGATCTGTTTTCACTAAGGAAGACACAAATAACCTTCCGGAAATACTAGGGGATCGAGAGTTTAGCGAGAAGGAGGAACTGAAGGAAATCCTTATTAGTCAGAAGTTTTGTGAGGGAAATTGATGGGATTGAAGGCTGATAAATTCCCAGGGCCTGATAGGCTGCATCCCAGATTACTCAAGGAAGTGGCCCTAGAAATAATGCATGTACTGGTGATCATTTTCCAACATTCTATCGACTCTGGATCAGTTCCTATGGACTGGAGGGTAACTAATGTAACACCATTTTTTAAAAAAGGAGGGAGAGAGAAAACAGGGAATTATAGACTGGTTAGCCTGACATCGGTGGTGGGGAAAATGTTGGAATCAATTATTAAAGATGAAATAGCAGCTCATTTGGAAAGCAGTGACAGGATCGGTCCAAGTCACCATGGATTTATGAAAGGGAAATCATGCTTGACAAATCTTCTAGAATTTTTTGAGGATGTAACTAGTAGAGTGGATGGGAGTATTTGGTATATTTGGACTTTCAAAAGGCTTTTGACAAGGTCCCACACAAGAGATTAGTGTGCAAAATTAAAGCACATGGTATTGGGGGTAATGTATTGATGTGGATAGAGAACTGGTTGGCAGACAGGAAGCAAAGAGTAGGAATAAACATTTCCTTTACAGAATGACAGGCAGTGACCAGTGGCATGCCACAGGGTTCAGTGCTGGGACCCCAGCTATTTACAATATACATCAATGATTTAGATGAAGGAATTAAATGTAATATCTCCAAGTTTGCAGATGTCACTAAGCTGGGTGGTGGATGTACAGCGAAGGTTCACCAGACTGATTCCTGGGATGGCAGGACTGACATATGAGGAGAGACTGGATCAACTGGGCCTGTATCCACTGGAGTTTAGAAGACTGAGAGGGGATCTCACAGAAACATATAAAATTCTGACGGGATTGGACAGGTTAGAGGCAGGAAGAAGAATGTTCCTGTTGCTGCGGAGTTCCAGAACTACGGGTCACAGTCTAAGAATAAGGGGTAAGCTTAGGACCAAGATGAGGAGAAACTTCTTCTCTCAGAGAATTGTGAACCTGTGGAAATCTCTACCGCAGAAAGTTGTTGAAGCCAGTTCGTTAGATTATATTCAACAGGGAGTTAGATATGGCCCTTATGGCCAAAAGGATCAAGGGGTATGGAGAGAAAGCAGGAAATGGGTACTGAGGGAATGATCAGCCATGATCTTATTGAAAGGTGGCGCAGGCTTGAAGGGCCGAATGGCCTACTCCTGCACCTATTTTCTATGTTTCCCTCAGCACTGTGCTGGAAGTGTCAGCCTGGCTTTTGTTCTTTTAAAGGTCGCTTTTGTTGCATGTACATATAGTGAGCAACAGAGGGCAGCACTGAGAGGGGAACCGGGACAAGGTGACATTCCTTCTCTTTCTCTGTAGCATTTAATACAACGTGTGAGGGGTTCACTGCTGGGTGGGGGAACCTTCCTCTTGCTAAAGTCAGCAGAATTCTCTCAGCTTTTGGAACGTGCTTAACATGATTCCATTCAGAGACATTAGAACAGAGTGGCTGAGCATTTAAAAAAAAGACTTGCATTTATATAGCACCTATCATGACTATTGGATGTTACAAAGTGCTTTACAGCCAATGAAGTACTTTTGGAGTGTAGTCACTGGTGTAATGTAGGAAACGCAGCAGCCAATTTGCACACAGCAAGCTCCCACAAACGGCAATGTGATAATGACCAGATCTTCTGTTTTATTGATTGAGGAATAAATATTGGCCCCAGGACACCGGGGATACCACCCCTGCTCTTCTTCAAAATAGCACCACAGGATCTTTTATGTCCACCTGAGAGGGCAGACAGGGCCCCGGTTTAATATCTCATCTGAACGACAGCACCTCCAGCAGAACAGCACTCCCTTAGCACTACACTGGGCACGTCAGCCTTAATATTTTTGCTCTCGAGTCACTGGAGTGAGACTTGAACCCACAACCTTCTGACTCAGAGGTGAAGGTGCTGCTCACTGTGCCACAGTTGACACTGCTGTGTCTGTGCTGAGCACTTGAACAAAGCAGGCTGATCTGAGAATGCCGACATTGGTTTGTGAACGGTTTCAAGTCTCATCCGAAAGGCAGCACCTCCACCAGTGCAGCCCTCCCTCAGCACTGCACTGGAGTAGGGAGTTGGTTAAGAGGTAAGAGCCAGAGATTAGGGATAATGGGTATGTACTCCAGTTGGCAGGATGTGACAAGTGGTGTGCCCCAGGGATCTGCGCTGGGTACCTTCAGCTTTTCACTATAATTATACAGCAGACATTTCAAATTGCTGGAGAAGTACCATCAGCGCTGACTCCACAAGATCCTGCAAATCCCCTGGGAGGACAGACGCACCAACGTTAGTGTCCTCGATCAGGCCAACATCCCCAGCATCGAAGCACTGACCACACTCGACCAGCTCCATTGGTCGGGCCACATCGCCCGCGTGCCCGACACGAGACTCCCAAAGCAAGCGCTCTACTCATGCCGGGAATGTGTGAAACGGTTTTGTGGGATCCAGTGGGAGAACATGTTGGAAAGTCAGAACTTGTGAAAGAATAGTTGGGATGGACGCAGGAAAAGCACTTCGTGGTTCAGTAACATGCTGGGGTTTTTCCCAGAGAGGTTACTGGCATCAGACATATCGCAATGCTGATGGTATATACCTGGCTTGTCAGAAATCTTCTGGCACCTATGCTGAATGGTTTAAGGGAGAGAGTTATGAAATGAGACTGCATGGAAACTTAATTGGGAAATTTTAAATCAGGAAGTTACGATTGGCATCGGGGTCGGTCTTTGTTGTTTTTAATCTAAAGATTTGGACAAGGGTTTTGTCATGTCTGTAGACCATGTATACTAACTGTATAGTCACATAAGGTGTACCACCAGAGGGCACTGCAGTGGGAGACCTGAGGGTCACCTGCCTAGGTGTGCAGGGCCCAATATAAAAGGCTGCCCACCATGCTTGTTCCTCACTCTGGAGTTACAATAAATGGGACTAAGGTCACAACAGCTCAAGTCCAATACTAGACCTCGTGGAGACATTCATGAGAGTATTAAAGGCATAACACGAACAATTGAAAACACCGGCACAGACATGAGGGAACGTGTGACGTCAAAAAAAACTGGTCTAGAAAAATCGTAACTAAGTCAGTTACGCCGGCGCACAGCGCAGGGGGAAACTTTGAAAAAATTAAATACGCCCAAAATAGCAGCCTGCTCCAAAAAAACGGCGCAAATCGCTGGGGAAAATTGAGCCCATTGAAAGTACAAAATATAAAACCAGATAGTAAGAGTTTCTACAGGTACATAAAAAGGAAAAGAGTGGCTAAAGTAAATGTTGGTCCCTTAGAGGATGAGACTGGGGAATTAATAATGGGGAACAGGGAGATGGCAGAGACGTTGAACAAATATTTTGTATCGGTCTTCACGGTAGAAGACACTAAAAACATCCCAATAGTGGATAATCAAGGGGCTATAGGGAGGGAGGAACTAAATACAATCACTATTATGAAAGAAGTAGTACTCATTAACATAATAATGGGACTAAAGGGGGACAAGACCCCGGGACCTGATAGCTTGCATCCCAGGATCCTAAAAGAAGTGGCTGCAGAAATAGTGGATGCATTGGTTGTAATCTACCAAAATTCCCTGGATTCTGGGGAGGTCCCAGCTGATTGGAAAACCGCAAATGTAACACCCCTATTTAAAAAAGGAGGCAGATTGAAATCAGGAAACTATAGACCAGTTAGTCTAACATCTGTGGTTGGGAAAATGCTGGAGTCCATTATTAAGGAAGCAGTAGCGGGACATTTGGACAAGCATGATTCAATCAAGCAGAGTCAGCTTGGTTTTATGAAAGGGAAATGGTGTTTGACAAATTTGCTGGAGTTCTTTGAGGATGTGACGAGCAGGGTGGATAAGGGGGAACCAGTGGATGTGTTGTATTTGGATTTCCAGAAGGCATTCGATACGGTGCCATATAAAAGGTTACTGCATAAGAGAAAAGTTCACGGGGTTGGGGGCTATATATTAGCATGGATAGAGGATTGGCTGACTAACATAAAACAGAGGGTCTGGATAAACAGGTCATTTTCTGGTTGGCAAACAGTAACTAGTGGGGTGCCGCAGGGATCGGTGCTGGGTCCTCAACTATTTACAATCTTTATTAATGACTTGGATGAAGGAACCGAGTGTAATGTAACCAAATTTAATGATGGTACAAAGATAGGTGGGAAAGCAAGTTGTGAGGAGGACGCAAAGAATGTGCAAAGAGATATAGACAGGCGAAGAGAGTGGGCAAAAATTTGGCAGATGGAGTAAATTGTGGGAAAATGTGAGATAATCCACTTTAGTGATTTGTGTACTCGGACCCTGAATCTCTCTGCACCTCCACAGTTCCTAGCTTCTCACCATTTAGAAAATACCCTGATCTATCTTCCGTGGGTCCAAACTGGATGGCCTCGCACTTCTCCACACTGAACAGCATCTGCCACAGCTTTGCCCACTCACTTGATCCCTCAATGTCCCTTTGCAATGTTCTGCTCACATTGACACATAGAAACATAGAAAATAGGTGCAGGAGCAGGCCATTCGGCCCTTCGAGCCTGCACCACCATTCAATAAGATCATGGCTGATCATTCACCTCAGTACCCCTTTCCTGCTTTCTCTCCATACCCCTTGATTTCTTTAGTCATAAGGGCCATATCTAACTCCCTCTTGAATATATCCAATGAACTGGCATCAACAACTCTCTGCGGTAGATAATTCCACAGGTTAACAACTCTCTGAGTGAAGAAGTTTCTCCTCATCTCGGTCCTAAATGGCTTACCCCTTATCCTTAGACTGTGTCCCCTAGTTCTTGACTTCCCCAACATCAGGAACATTCTTCCTGCATCTAACCTGTCCAGTCCCGTCAGAATCTTTTATGTTTCTTTGAGATCCCGTCTCATTCTTCTAAACTCCAGTGAATACAGGCCCAGTTGATCCAGTCTCTCCTCATATGTCAGTCAGCCACGATTTACGGAGGCTCCTAACTGGGAGTCGTCAGCAAACCTGGATGTACGGCGCTCTGTTCCTTCATCTGAGTTACTTATTGAAACTATAATTGATTCATTCAGGATGTTAGCGACGAGCAGATCCTATTATGTGACGGGAGGCTCCAGCACGTCCTGTTATTTAGCGCAGGGCCCGGTTCCCACAGTCGGTTAGCAAATGAATCACAGACCGATCCACAATTTACAAAGGGATATAGACAGGCTAAGTGAGTGGGCAAACATTTGGCAGAAGGAGTACAATGTGGGAAAATATGAGGTTTATCCATTTAGGCAGAAAAAATAGAAAAGCAAATTATAATTTAAATGGAGAAAAATTGCAAAGTGCTGCAGTACAGAGGGACCTGGGGGTCCTTGTGCATGAAACACAAACAGTTAGTATGCAGGTACAGCAAGTAGTCAGGAAGGCAAGTGGAATGTTGGCCTTTATTGTGAGGGGGATGGAGTGTAAAAGCAGAGAAGTCCTGATACAACTGTACAGGGTATTGGTGAGGCCACACCTGGAGTACTGCGTACAGTGTTGGTCTCCGTATTTAAGCAAGGATATACTTACACTGGAGGCTGTTTAGAGAATCTTCACGAGGTTGATTCCGGAGATGAGGGGGTTGACTATTGAAGATAGATTGAATAAGTTGGGCCTTTACTCATTGGAGTTCAGAAGAATGAGAGGTGATCTTATCGAAACATATAAAATAATGAGGAGGCTCGACAAGGCGGATACAGAGAGGATATTTCCTCCCTCATTATTGCCACTCCAACAGTGCAGCGGTCCTTCAGTACTGTCCCTTCGACAGCGCAGTGCTCCCTCAGTACTGCCCCTCCGACAGTGCGGCGCTCCCTCAGTACTGCCCCTCCGACAGTGCAGTGCTCCCTCAGTACTGCCCCTCCGACAGTGCAGCGGTCCTTCAGTACTGCCCCTCCGACAGTGCAGTGCTCCCTCAGTACTGCCCCTCCGACAGTGCAGCGCTCCTTCAGTACTGCCCCTCCGACAGTGCAGTGTCCCTCACTCCACTGCAGCCCGTGTTTTTTTAAAATTTCAAAATATACTTTATTCATGTAAAAATTTGTACAGTACATTCAAAAGCAGTTCAGTACGTTTAGCTGCGGTCAGCAATCCCATACACTCCATTTGGGTGCTGACGGCAGTTCCGTTCGATACATTTCCTTGCTTTTCATTTCAAGTACAATTCGGTCCAATACGGGATACATTGTAATACATTCAAACAAATTACATTACATGTGTCACTATACAGTACACGGAATGGGTGACGGTACATTTACATTTTTTTTCAACGTGCATTACGCAACAGACCTTGCATTGTACATGGCACTCCATAGGTGTTTACTGACCATGGTGCTCCATGTACACAAAAAAAAAGTTACAAGTACGGCCCGAGGGGGGTTTGTACTAATTCCTGCCCCTGGGTTTACCGTGACGGAAGGGCTTTAAACTGTGGCCCTTCCCCACCGTGCCTTTGCGGCGACTGCACCAATTTTAAGTGCGTCCCTCAGCACGTAATCCTGGATCTTGGATTGCGCCAGTCTGCAACACGCAGACGTGGACATCTCCTTGCTCTGGAAGACCAGCAAGTTTCGGCAAGACCAAAGAGCGTCTTTGACCGAGTTGATGGCCCTCCAGCAGCAGGTGATGTCTGTCTCGGTGTGTGTCCCTGGGAACAGCCCGTAGAGCACAGAGTCCTGTGTTACGGAGCTGCTCGGGATGAACCTCGACAGCAACCACTGCATCTCTTTCCAGACCTGCCTTGCGAAGGCGCAATCCTGAAGGAGATGGGTGACAGTCTCGTCCGCCCCGCAGCCGTCTCTGGGGCACCGTGCCGTGCTGCTGAGACGTCGGCTGTGCATGAAAGCTCTGACGGGTAAGGCCCTCCTCACCGCCAACCAAGCTACGTCTTGGTGCTTGTGTGAAAGCTCTGGCGATGAGACGTTCTGCCAAACGAGTTCGACAGTCCGCTCAGGGAACCACCCGACAGGGTCCACCCTCTCCTTTCGTAGGGCGTCCAGGACCTTACGTGCTGACCACTGTTTTATGGCCTTGTGGTCAAAGGGGTTTTTTGTGAAAAACTTTTCCACGAAGGACAGGTGGACAGGCATGGTCCAACTGGTGGGGGCGTTTCGCGGCAGCATGGCCAGACCCATCCTTCGCAACACCGGGGACAGATAGAACCTCAGCACGTAGTGACACTTGGTGTTTGCGTACCGGGGGTCTGTGCACAGCTTGATGCAGCCGCACACAAAGGTGGCCATCAGGATGAGGGCCACATTCGGAACGTCCTTTCCTCCACTGTCCAGAGATTTGTACATCGTGTCTCTGCGGACATGGTCCATTTTGGACCTCCAGACAAAGTGGAAGACGGCCCGGGTGACTGCCGCGGCTCAGGAGCGTGAGATGGGCCAGACCTGTGCCACGTGTAGCAACCCCGAGAGCACCTCACTCCTGATGACCAGGTTCTTTCCTGCCATGGAGAGGAAGCACAGCTTCCACCATCCCAGTTTTTGCTTCACTTTGGCGATACGCTCTTCCCAGTTTTTGGCGCATGCCCCGTCCGCTCTGAACCATATTCCCAACACCTTCAGGTAATCTGGCTTAACGGTGAAGGGAATAAAGGATCGGTCGGCCCAGTTGCCAAAGAACACGGCCTCGCTTTTGCTGCGATTGACCTTTGCTCCCGAGGCCAGTTCAAACTGGTCGCAGATTGTCAGCAATCTGCGGACCGACTGCGGATCCGAGCAAAAGACGATGACGTCATCCATGTACAGGGAGGTCTTGACCTGAGCGCCTCCGCTGCCTGGGATCGTCACCCCTCTAATGCCCGCATCCTTCCTGATGGACTCGGCAAAGGGCTCGATACAACACACAAACAAGACAGAGGAGAGGGGACAGCCTTGCCTGACTCCAGATCTGATCGGAAAGCTTTCAGTTTCCCACCCGTTGATTAGAACTGCACTACTGATGTCTGTGTAGAGCAGTTGGACCCAATTGCGGATACCCTCCCCAAACCCCATTTTGGAGAGCACGTGCATCAGGAATGTGTGTGATATCCTGTCAAAGGCTTTCTCCTGGTCTAAGCTGATTAAGCTGGTGTCCACCCTCCTGTCCCGTATGTAGGCGATCGTATCCCTGAGTAGCGCGAGGCTATCAGAGATCTTCCTGCCGGGGTCAGTGCAGGTCTGGTCCGGGTGAATCACCAGCTCAAGAGCAGACTTGACCCTGTTGGCGATGACCTTTGACAGGATCTTGCAGTCCACATTGAGCAGCGAAATGGGCCGCCAGTTTTTGATTTCCTCCCTCTCCCCCTTCTGCTTGTAGATGAGGGTGATGATGCCTTTCCTCATCGATTCTGACATGCTGCCGGCCAGAAGCATACCCCCGTACACTTCCAGCAGGTCTGGGCCCATCCAGTCCCACAGAGCTGAATACAACTCGACCGGTAAGCCGTCGCTTCCGGGAGTTTTATTCGTCTCAAAGGACCGGACGGCCTTTGTCATCTCGTCCAGAGTTAACGGGTGGTCCAGACTCTCCCGCTCGCTGTCGTTTAGGACCTCCATGATAGACGACAGGAAAGACTGGGAGGCCGCGCGGTCTGTGGGCTTGACGTCAATCAGCCTGGCATAGAAGGATTTGCTGATCCTCTGCACGTCAGGCTGCGAAAACGTCACAGAACCTTCTTCTTCCTTTAGGCTGGTGATCACAGAGCTCCCCCTGTGTACCTTTTGGAAGAAGAAGCACGAACACGTCTCATCCTGCTCGACGGAGCGGACTCTGGAGCGGAAAATGATTTTGGAGGACTCTGAGGCAAAGAACGAGGCTTGCTGGCCCTTCACCTCTTCGAGTTCCTCCGCGACATCGACCCCAATCGACAGGAGCAGGTTTTGCATATTCGTCTGGAGTTGGGACAATTCCCTCTGTCTCCCTCTCGCCTCCTGAACACCTTTGAGGATGAAGAACCTCTTGATTATTTCCCACCAATGCATCGGGGAATCGCAGAGGGGCTTTACGGTTCTCCAACCTTTGTAATCCCTCTTTAGTTCCTCAACGTTTTCCAGAGTCAACAGTTTCACGTTCAGCTTCCATATCCCTCTGCCAACTTTCTGGTTTTCCTGTGGGCGACAGTCGGCCAGTAGGAGGCAGTGGTCAGAGAAGAACACCGGCGTGACGTTGGTGGATCTGACCTTGAGCGTGTGGGACACAAACAGGAAGTCTATTCTGGAACGGACGGACCCGTCTGGTCTCGACCAGGTGTATCTGAGCGGTGCTCCGTCTGCAGGGTTGCTGAAGACGTCGCACAGCTTGGCGTCTTTTACTGCGTCCACTGCAGCCCGTGTGGTGAAGGTGCTCCCACAGTGCTGTAGGGCGGGAGTTCCAGGGTTTTGACCCAGCGACGATGAAGGAATGGCCGATATATTTCCAAGTCAGGATGGTGCATGACTTGGAGGGGAATGTGGAGGTGATGGTGTTCCCATGCGCCTGCTGCCCTTGTCCGTGGGTTTGGGAGGTGCTGCCGAAGAAGCCTTGGCGAGTTGCTGCAGTGCGTCTTCTAGATGGTACACACTGCAGCCAGGGGGCGCCGGTGGTGGAGAGAGTGAATGTTGAAGGTGGTGGGTAGCGTGCCGATCAAGCGGGCTGCTTTGTCCTGGATGGTGTCGAGCTTCTTGAGTGTTGTTGGAGCTGCACTCATCCAGGCAAGTGGAGAGTATTCCCTCACACTCCTGACCTGTGCCTTGTAGATGGTGAAAAGGTTTTTATCTTCCAGTTCTAGTTCTTCAATCTCTCTTATTCCCAATCCACCTTTGCTTCTTGGGAATTAGCACGTGTTCATGCCATCCGGAAGGAGATTCCTCTCACCTTCCTGACCATTCTTACATCCTTATGTCCTTAGCTCTAGAAGTGTCAGCTGTGACTCAGTGGGAAGCACACTCACCTCTGAGTCAGAAGGTTGTGGGTTCAAGCCTCTCTCCAGGGACCTGAGCACATAAATCCAGGCTGACACTCCCAGTGCAGTGCTGAGGGAGTGCTGCACTGTTGGAGGTGCTGTCTTTGGATGAGATGTTAAACCGAGGCCCCGTCTGTCCGCTCAGGTGGATGTAAAAGATCCCATGGCACTATTTTGAAGAAGAGCAGGGGAGTTATCCCCGGTGTCCGGGGGCCAATATTTATCCCTCAATCAACCTCACAAAAAAAACAGATTATCTGGTCACTATCACATTTCTGTTTGTGGGAGCTTGCTGTGCACAAATTGGCTGCCGTGTTTCCTACAATCAATCAATCATAGGTGGTCCCACAAATGAGGATGACTTGCTTCCACAAACGTTCACAGATGTTTCGATGAAGGACCCGATGTTCCAGTCCTGAACTCCAATTGAGGGGGTGGAAGATGCCTGTGTGTGGATGTTTTTAACATGCGGTGATAGTTGCACATCAGCCTCCATACCGGGTTGGACAGAGCTCGGCCTTTATCCAGTGGCAAGGGCTGAACCAGGACGACTGGAGACCTGCTCCGCTGCACGGACCTTCTCCCACGATGTTCCAGGGCCCAGCGTTCCAGCTCTATTTATAGCCCCGACCTACGGTGATGTTCTCACATGGGGTGGGGCAGCTCACGATGTTGACAATATAGAACCATTTACTCACAACTTTCGTTGTGCAGATGAAGACGGTTACGGATAAAGTCCCTGGATTATATACAACCGAGACTCCAGGATGGTATGTTGCCTCCCTGGTGCAAGGGTCAAGGATGTCTCGGAGCGGGTGCAGGACATTCTGAAAAGGGAGGGAGAACAGCCAGTTGTCGTGGTGCACATTGGTACCAACGACATAGGTAAAAAAAGGGATTAAGTCCTACGAAACGAATTTAAGGAGCTAGGAGCTAAATTAAAAAGTAGGACCTCCAAAGTAGTAATCTCGGGATTGCTACCAGTGCCACGTGTTAGTCAGAGTAGGAATCGCAGGATAGCGCAGATGAATACATGGCTTGAGCAGTGGTGCAGCAGGGAGGGATTCAAATTCCTGGGGCATTGGAACCGGTTCTGGGGGAGGTGGGGCCAGTACAAACCGGACGGTCTGCACCTGGGCAGGACCGGAACCAATGTCCTAGGGTGAGTGTTTGCTAGTGCTGTTGGGGAGGAGTTAAACTAATATGGCAGGGGGATGGGAACCAATGCAGGGAGACAGAGGGAAACAAAAAGGAGGCAAAAGCAAAAGACAGAAAGGAGATGAAGAAAAGTGGAGGGCAGAGAAACCCAAGGCAAAGAACAAAAAGGGCCACTGTACAGCAAAATTCTAAAAGGGCAAAGGGTGTTAAAAAAAACAATCCTGAAGGCTTTGTGTCTTAATGCAAGGAGTATCCGCAATAAGGTGGATGAATTAACTGTGCAAATAGATGTTAACAAATATGATGTGATTGGGATTACGGAGACGTGGCTCCAGGATGATCAGGGCTGGGAACTCAACATCCAGGGGTATTCAACATTCAGGAAGGATAGAATAAAAGGAAAAGGAGGTGGGGTAGCATTGCTGGTTAAAGAGGAGATTAATGCAATAGTTAGGAAAGACATTAGCTTGGATGATGTGGAATCTATATGGGTAGAGCTGCAGAACACCAAAGGACAAAAAACATTAGTGGGAGTTGTGTACAGACCTCCAAACAGTAGTAGTGATGTTGGGGAGGGCATCAAACATGAAATTAGGGGTGCATGCAATAAAGGTGCAGCAGTTATAATGGGTCACTTTAATATGCACATAGATTGGGCTAGCCAAACTGGAAGCAATACGGTGGAGGAGGATTTCCTGGAGTGCATAAGGGATGGTTTTCTAGACCAATATGTCGAGGAACCAACTAGGGGGGAGGCCATCTTAGACTGGGTGTTGTGTAATGAGAGAGGATTAATTAGCAATCTCATTGTGCGAGGCCCCTGGGGAAGAGTGACCATAATATGGTGGAATTCTGCATTAGGATGGAGAATGAAACAGTTAATTCAGAGACCATGGTCCAGAACTTAAAGAAGGGTAACTTTGAAGGTATGAGGCATGAATTGGCTTGGATAGATTGGCGAATGATACTTAAGGGGTTGACTGTGGATGGGCAATGGCAGACATTTAGAGACCGCATGGATGAACTACAACAATTGTACATTCCTGTCTGGCGTAAAAATAAAAAAGGGAAGGTGGCTCAACCGTGGCTATCAAGGGAAATCAGGGATAGTATTAAAGCCAAGGAAGTGGCATACAAATTGGCCAGAAATAGCAGCGAACCCGGGGACTGGGAGAAATTTAGAACTCAGCAGAGGAGGACAAAGGGTTTGATTAGGGCAGGGAAAATGGAGTACGAGAAGGAGCTTGCAGGGAACATTAAGGCGGATTGCAAAAGTTTCTATAGATATGTAAAGAGAAAAAGGTTAGTAAAGACAAACGTAGGTCCCCTGCAGTCAGAATCAGGGGAAGTCATAACGGGGAATAAAGAAATGGCGGACCAATTGAACAAGTACTTTGATTCGGTATTCACTAAGGAGGACACAAACAACCTTCCGGATATAAAATGGTTAGAGGGTCTAGTAAGGAGGAGAAACTGAGGGAAATCCTTATTAGTCGGGAAATTGTGTTGGGGAAATTGATGGGATTGAAGGCCGATAAATCCCCAGGGCCTGATGGACTGCATCCCAGAGTACTTAAGGAGGTGGCCTTGGAAATAGCGGATGCATTGACAGTCATTTTCCAACATTCCATTGACTCTGGATCAGTTCCTATCGAGTGGAGGGTAGCCAATGTAACCCCACTTTTTAAAAAAGGAGGGAGAGAGAAAACAGGGAATTATAGACCGGTCAGCCTGACCTCAGTAGTGGGTAAAATGATGGAATCAATTATTAAGGATGTCATAGCAGCGCATTTGGAAAAAGGTGACATGATAGGTCCAAGTCAGCATGGATTTGTGAAAGGGAAATCATGCTTGACAAATCTGGAATTTTTTGAGGATGTTTCCAGTAAAGTGGACAAGGGAGAACCAGTTGATGTGGTATATTTGGACTTTCAGAAGGCTTTCGACAAGGTCCCACACAAGAGATTAATGTGCAAAGTTAAAGCACATGGGATTGGGGGTAGTGTGTTGACGTGGATTGAGAACTGGTTGTCAGACAGGAAGCAAAGAGTAGGAGTAAATGGGTACTTTTCAGAATGGCAGGTAGTGACTAGTGGGGTACCGCAAGGTTCTGTGCTGGGGCCCCAGCTGTTTACATTGTACATTAATGATTTAGACGAGGGGATTAAATGTAGTATCTCCAAATTTGCGGATGACACTAAGTTGGGTGGCAGTGTGAGCTGCGAGGAGGATGCTATGAGGCTGCAGAGTGACTTGGATAGGTTAGGTGAGTGGGCAAATGCATGGCAGATGAAGTATAATGTGGATAAATGTGAGGTTATCCACTTTGGTGGCAAAAACAGAGAGACAGACTATTATCTGAATGGTGACAGATTAGGAAAAGGGGAGGTGCAATGAGACCTGGGTGTCATGGTACATCAGTCATTGAAGGTTGGCATGCAGGTACAGCAGGCGGTTTAGAAAGCAAATGGCATGTTGGCCTTCATAGCGAGGGGATTTGAGTACAGGGGCAGGGAGGTTTTGCTACAGTTGTACAGGGCCTTGGTGAGGCCACATCTGGAGTATTGTGTACAATTTTGGTCTCCTAACGTGAGGAAGGACATTCTTGCTATTGAGGAAGTGCAGCGAAGATTCACCAGACTGATTCCCGGGATGGTGGGACTGACCTATCAAGAAAGACTGGATCAACTGGGCTTGTATTCACTGGAGTTCAGAAGAATGAGAGGGGACCTCATAGAAACGTTTAAAATTCTGACGGGTTTAGACAGGTTAGATGCAGGAAGAATGTTCCCGATGTTGGGGAAGTCCAGAACCAGGGGTCACAGTCTAAGGATAAGGGGTAAGCCATTTAGGACCGAGATGAGGAGAAACTTCTTCACCCAGAGAGTGGTGAACCTGTGGAATTCTCTACCACAGAAAGTTGTTGAGGCCAATTCACTAAATATATTCAAAAGGGAGTTAGATGAAGTCCTTACTACTAGGGGGATCAAGGGGTATGGCGAGAAAGCAGGAAGGGGGTACTGAAGTTGCATGTTCAGCCATGAACTCATTGAATGGCAGTGCAGGCTAGAAGGGCTGAATGGCCTACTCCTGCACCTATTTTCTATGTTTCTATGTTTCCTACATCACAACAGTGACTACACTCCAATAGTACATCATTGGCTGCAAAGTGCATTGAGACATCTGGTCGTCGTGAAGGCGCTATAGAGATTCAAGTCTTTCTTTCAAATTATCCAACATGTTGAAAGCAGTGAGGTAATCCATGTTTAAGACTGGTTATAGAATACGGATCGAAGAACACAAAAGGGGGTCATTTGGATTCTGTGCGATAATGTAAAACACATGATAACAAGTTAGCCCTCCTTACATCTCTCCACATTTTTTGTCCCGTTGACTTCTTTAACAGCAGTGCTTTTAAAGCACTTCATTGGCTGTAAAGTACCGTAGGAATGCCCCGTCATTTAAACCACTTTTACGGGGGTTTCAAAAGAAAAAAGAAATACCTGCATTTATATAGAGCCTTTCACGACCATCGGACATCGCAAAGCGCTTTACAGACAATGAAGTATTTTTGGAGTGTAGTCACTGTTGTAATGTGGGAAATGCGGCAGCCAATTTGCGCACAGCAAGCTCCCACAAACAGCAATGTGGTAATGACCAGATAATCTGTTTTTTTGTTATGTTGATTGCGGGATAAATCTTGCCCCAGGATACTGGGGATAACTCCCCTGCTCTTCTTCAAAATAGTGCCATGGGATCTTTTACGCCCACCTGAGAGAGCAGACGGGCGTAAGATTAATGCCTTATGTGAAAGACGGCACCTCCGACAATGCAGTGCTCCCTCAGTACTGCCCTCCGACAGTGCGGTGCTCCCATGTACTGCCCCTCCGACAGTGCGGCGCTCCCTCAGTACTGTCTCTGAGACTGGAACATCGTGTGCTACCCTGACCTGCGAGAGGCCTTGCAAGCCACTCAGTTGTACAGAATAAGCACCATCGGAGGAAGTCCTGAAAGAGAATGCTGTCTCTTTTCATGCTTCTCGGCCAATGCACTGGTGAGAAACAATCAAGACGAACATCAAGCTGTTCTTCATCCTCAAAGGTGTTCTGTCTTTGCTGTCGTCTATTTCGGAGGTCTTAGACAACAGCGAGCGGGAGAGTCTGGACCACCCGCTAACTCTGGACGAGCTGACAAAGACGGTCCGGTCCTTCGAGACGAATAAAACTCCCGGAAGCGACGGCTTACCGGTCGAGTTGTATTCAGCTCTGTGGGACTGGATGGGCCCAGACCTGCTGGAAGTGTACGGGGGTATGCTTCTGGCCGGCAGTATGTCAGAATCAATGAGGAAAGGCATCATCACCCTCATCTACAAGCAGAAGGGGGAGAGGGAGGAAATCAAAAACTGGCGGCCCATTTCGCTGCTCAATGTGAACTACAAGATCCTGTCAAAGGTCATCGCCAACAGGGTCAAGTCTGCTCTTGAGCTGGTGATTCACCCGGACCAGACCTGCACTGTCCCCGGCAGGAAGATCTCTGATAGCCTCGCGCTACTCAGGGATACGATCGCCTACATACGGGACAGGAGGGTGGACACCTGCTTAATCAGCTTAGACCAGGAGAAAGCCTTTGACAGATTATAGCACACGTTCCTGATGGACGTGCTCTCCAAAATGGGGTTTGGGGAGGGTATCCGCAATTGGGTCCAACTGCTCTACACAGACATCAGTAGTGCAGTTCTAATCAACGGGTGGTAAACTGAAAGCGTTCCAATCAGATCTGGAGTCAGGCAAGGCTGTCCCCTCTCCTCTGTCTTGTTTGTGTGTTGTATCGAGCCCTTTGCCAAGTCCATCAGGACATTAGAGGGGCGACGATCCCAGGCAGCGGAGGCGCTCAGGTCAAGACCTCCCTGTACATGGACGACGTCGCCGTTTTTTGCTCGGATCCGCGGTCGGTCCGCAGATTGCTCACAATCTGCGACCAGTTTGAACTGGCCTCGGGAGCAAAGGTCAATCGCAGCAAGAGCGAGGCCATGCTCTTTGGCAACTGGACCAACCGAGCCTCCATTCCCTTCACCGTCAAGCCAGATTTCCTGAAGGTGTTGGGAATATGGTTCGGAGCGGACGGGGCGTGCGCCAAAAACTGGGACGAGCATATCGCCAAGGTCAAACAAAAACTGGCATTGTGGGAGCAGCGCTCCCTTTCCATCACAGGCAAGAGCCTGGTCATCAGGAGTGAGGTGCTCTCCGGGTTGCTGCACGTGGCACAGGTCTGGCCCATCTCACGCTCCTGCGCCGTGGCAGTCACCCAGGCCGTCTTCCACTTTGTCTGGAGATCCAAAATGGACCGTGTCCGCAGAGACACGATATACAAATATCTGGACAGTGGAGGAAAGGACGTTCCGAATGTGGCCCTCATCCTGATGGCCACCTTTGTGTGCGGCTGCATCAAGCTGTGCACAGACCCCCGGTACGCAAACACCAAGTGTCACTACGTGCTGAGGTTCTATCTGTCCCCGGTGTTGCGAAGGATGGGTCTGGCCATGTTGCTGTGAAATGCCCCCACCAGTTGGACCATGCCTGTCCACCTGTCCTTCATGGAAAAGTTTTTCACAAGAAACCCCTTTGACCACAAGGCCATAAAACAGTGGTCAGCACGTAAGGTCCTGGACGCCCTACGAAAGGAGAGGGGGGACCCTGTCGGTTGGTTCCCTGAGCGGACTGTCGAACTCGTTTGGCAGAACGTCTCATCGCCAGAGCTTTCACACAAGCACCAAGATGTAGCTTGGTTGGCGGTGAGGAGGGCCTTACCCGTCAGAGCTTTCATGCACAGCCGACGTCTCAGCAGCACGGCACGGTGCCCCTGAGTCGGCTGCGGGGCGGACAAGACTGTCACCCATCTCCTTCAGGATTGCGCCTTCGCAAGGCAGGTCTGGAAAGAGATGCAGTGGTTGCTGTCGAGGTTCATCCCGAGCAGCTCCGTAACACAGGACTCTGTGCTCTACGGGCTGTTCCCAGGGACACACACCGAGACAGACATCACCTGCTGCTGGAGGGCCATCAACTCGGTCAAAGACGCTCTTTGGTCTTGCTGAAACTTGCTGGTCTTCCAGAGCAAGGAGATGTCCACGTCTGCGTGTTGCAGACTGCCGCAATCCAAGATCCAGGAGTACGTGCTGAGGGACGCACTGAAAATTGGTGCAGTCGCCGCAAAGGCACGGTGGGGAAGGGCCACAGTTTAAAGCCCTTCCGCCACGGTAAACCCAGGGGCTGGAATCAGTATAAAACTCCCCTCGGGCCGTACTTGTAACTTCTTTTTTGTGTACATGGAGCACCATGATCAGTAAACACCTATGTAGTGCCATGTACAATGCAAGGTCTGTTGCGTAATGCACGTTGAAAAAAAATGTAAATGTATCGTCACCCATTCCGTGTACTGTATAGTGACACATGTAATGTAATTTGTTTGAATGTACTACAATGTATCCCATATTGGACCGAATTGTACTTGAACTGAAAAGCGAGGAAATGTATCGAACGGAACTGCCGTCAGCACCCAAATGTAGTGTATGGGATTGCTGACCGTAGCTAAACGTACTGAACTGCTTTTGAATGTACTGTACAAATTTTTATATGAATAAAGTATATTTTGAAATAAAAAAAACTGCCCCTCCGACAGTGCGGCGCCCCCTCAGTACTGCACCTCCGACAGTGAGGCTCTCCCTCAGTACTGTCCCTCCGACAGTGAGGCTCTCCCTCAGTACTGCACCTCCGACAGTGAGGCTCTCCCTCAGTACTGCACCTCCGACAGTGAGGCTCTCCCTCAGTACTGCACCTCCGACAGTGAGGCTCTCCCTCAGTACTGCACCTCCGACAGTGAGGCTCTCCCTCAGTACTGCACCTCCGACAGTGAGGCTCTCCCTCAGTACTGCACCTCCGACAGTGAGGCTCTCCCTCAGTACTGTCCCTCCGACAGTGAGGCTCTCCCTCAGTACTGCACCTCCGACAGTGAGGCTCTCCCTCAGTACTGCACCTCCGACAGTGAGGCTCTCCCTCAGTACTGCCCCTCCGACAGTGCGGCGCCCCCTCAGTACTGCACCTCCGACAGTGAGGCTCTCCCTCAGTACTGTCCCTCCGACAGTGCTGCACTCCCTCAGTGCTGCACTGGGAGTGTCAGCCTGGATTCTGTGCTCAAGTCCCTGGAGGTGACTTGAACCCACAACTTTCTGACTGAGAGACGAGAGTGCTGCCCACTGAGCCACGGCTGACAGTGTCCGCCGCTGTCTGGTAGTGTCGTCCAACATCTGACCCTGTATGCATCGTCCAGCAGTGTTACTCTGAGCTGCAATATTTGACAGAATTGATTATGCCGCGTCAACATTAAGCTGGAGTGTCGGCCGAAACCGTTGCCAGTATTTTCCAAGGGATGAGCAGAACGTGCTTCAGTTTGTACCTTGTGTACTTTTTTGGACTCGTTTTCCCCCTCCGTAGCCAAGGGATGCTAAACCGGACTCTATCCTTGATTGATACAGAGCTGATTCACAACCTGGATATCCCAGAGTCTTCAGTAATCCGGAAAGACGCATCCCGTTCTGAATCAGTGAGGTGGCCTATGTATTGGCCGCAGAGAGCCGGTGCTTTTGTTTTTACCCAGTTACCTGCCCTTGCTCGCCCGCAGGTCCTGATTCTTGCTGGGGTTACGTCCCAGTTAGCCCCGAGAGCAAAGCACCCAAATCCTCACCGACTCCAGCAGCAACCAGCCCGACCTGGTTCCCATGGACTTTGCAGGACAGAATTTCTGAGGGGGTCGAGGGGGAGGTTCCCTAATGTCCCGATGATCAGTACTGAGGGAGCACTGCACTGTCGGAGGGGCAGTACTGAGGGAGCACTGCACTGTCGGAGGGGCAGGACTGAGGGAGCGCCGCATTGTCGGAGGGACAGTACTGAGGGAGGGCCGCACTGTCGGAGGGACAGTACTGAGGGAGGGCTGCACTGTCGGAGGGGCAGTACTGAGGGAGCACTGCACTGTCGGAAGGGCAGTACTGAGGGAGCGCCGCACTGTCGGAGGGGCAGTACTGAGGGAGCGCTGCACTGTCTGAGGGGCAGTACAGAGGGAGCGCTGCACTGTCGGAGGGGCAGTACTGAGGGAACACCGAACTGTCTCAGAGACAGTACTGAGGGAGCGCTACACTGTCGGAGGGGCAGTACTGAGGGAATGCTGCACTGTCGGAGGGGCAGGACTGAGGGAGCGCTGCACTGTCGGAGGGGCAGTATTGAGGGAACACCGAACTGTCTCAGAGACAGTACTGAGGGAGCGCTACACTGTCGGAGGGGCAGTACTGAGGGAGCACTGCATTGTTGGAGGTGCCGTCTTTCACATAAGGCATTAATCTTACACCCGTCTGCTCTCTCAGGTG
Source organism: Pristiophorus japonicus (assembly GCF_044704955.1). Lineage (NCBI taxonomy): Eukaryota > Metazoa > Chordata > Chondrichthyes > Pristiophoridae > Pristiophorus > Pristiophorus japonicus. Next base: position 87,653,026 of record NC_091995.1, read on the forward strand.
GGCGTAAAAGATCCCATGGCACTATTTTGAAGAAGAGCAGGGGAGTTATCCCCAGTATCCTGGGGCAAGATTTATCCCGCAATCAACATAACAAAAAAACTGATTATCTGGTCATTATCACATTGCTGTTTGTGGGAGCTTGCTGTGCGCAATTTGGCTGCCGCATTTCCCACATTACAACAGTGACTACACTCCAAAAATACTTCATTGTCTGTAAAGCGCTTTGCGATGTCCGATGGTCGTGAAAGGCTCGATATAAATGCAGGTAATTCTTTTTTCTTTTGAAACCCCCGTAAAAGTGGTTTAAATGACGGGGCATTCCTACGGTACTTTACAGCCAATGAAGTGCTTTAAAAGCACTGCTGTTAAAGAAGTCAACGGGACAAAAAATGTGGAGAGATGTAAGGAGGGCTAACTTGTTATCATGCGTTTTACATTATCGCACAGAATCCAGATGACCCCCTTTGTGTTCTTCGGTCCGTATTCTATAACCAGTCTTAAACATGGATTACCTCACTGCTTCCAACATGTTGGATAATTTGAAGGAAAGACTTGCATCTCTATAGCGCCTTCATGACCACCAGATGTCCCAAGCACTTTGCAGCCAATGCTGTACTATTGGAGTGTAGTCACTGTTGTAATGTAGGAAACATTGTATATAATCCAGGGACTTTATCCGTAACCATCTTCATCTGCACAACGAAAGTTGTGAGTAAATGGTTCTATATTGTCAACATCGTGAGCTGCCCCACCCCATGTGAGAACATCACCGTAGGTCGGGGCTATAAATAGAGCTGGAACGCTGGGCCCTGGAACATCGTGGGAGAAGGTCCGTGCAGCGGAGCAGGTCTCCAGTCGTCCTGGTTCAGCCCTTGCCACTGGATAAAGGCCGAGCTCTGTCCAGCCCGGTATGGAGGCTGATGTGCAACTATCACCGCATGTTAAAAACATCCACACACAGGCATCTTCCACCCCCTCAATTGGAGTTCAGGACTGGAACATCGGGTCCTTCATCGAAACACCTGTGAACGTTTGTGGAAGCAAGTCATCCTCATTTGTGGGACCACCTATGATTGATTGATTGTGGGAAACACGGCAGCCAATTTGTGCACAGCAAGCTCCCACAAACAGCAATGTGATAGTGACCAGATAATCTGGTTTTTTGTTATGTTGATTGAGGGATAAATATTGGCCACCGGACACCGGGGATAAATCCCCTGCGCTTCTTCAAAATAGTGCCATGGGATCTTTTACATCCACCTGAGAGGACAGACGGGGCCTCGGTTTAACATCTCATCCAAAGACAGCACCTCCAACAGTGCAGCACTCCCTCAGCACTGCACTGGGAGTGTCAGCCTCGATTTATGTGCTCAGGTCCCTGGAGAGAGGCTTGAACCCACAACCTTGTGACTCAGAGGTGAGTGTGCTTCCCACTGAGTCACAGCTGACACTTCTAGAGTTAAGGACATAAGGATGTAAGAATGGTTAGGAAGGTGGGAGGAATCTCCTTCCGGATAGCATGAACACGTGCTAATTCCCAAGAAGCAAAGGTGGATTGGGAATAAGAGAGATTGAAGAACTAGAACTGGAAGATAAAAGCCTCTTCACCATCTACAAGGCACAAGTCAGGAGTGTGAGGGAATACTCTCCACTTGCCTGGATGAGTGCAGCTCCAGCAACACTCATGAAGCTCGACACCATCCAGGACAAAGCAGCCCCCTTGATCGGCCCCCCCATCCACCACCTTCAACATTCACTCCCTCCACCACCGGCGCCCCCTGGCTGCAGTGTGTACCATCTACAAGATGCACTGCAGCAACTCGCCAAGGCTTCTTCGGCAGCACCTCCCAAACCCACGGACAAGGGCAGCAGGCGCATGGGAACACCACCACCTCCACATTCTCCTCCAAGTCATGCACCATCCTGACTTGGAAATATATCGGCCGTTCCTTCATCGTCGCCGGGTCAAAATCCTGGAACTCCCGCCCTACAGCACTGTGGGAGCACCTTCACCACACGGGCTGCAGTGGAGTGAGGGACACTGCACTGTCGGAGGGACAGTACTGAGGGAGCGCCGCATTGTTGGAGGGGCAGTACTGAGGGAGCACCGCACTGTCGGAGGGGGAGTACTGAGGGAGCACTGCGCTGTTGGAGGGGCAGTACTGAGGGAGCGCCGCACTGTTGGAGGGGCAGTACTGAGGGAGCGCCGCACTGTTGGAGGGGCAGTACTGAGGGAGCACCGCACTGTCGGAGGGGCAGTACTGAGGGAGCACTGCGCTGTCGAAGGGACAGTACTGAAGGACTGCTGCACTGTTGGAGTGGCAATAATGAGGGAGGAAATATCCTCTCTGTATCCACCTTGTCGAGTCCCCTCATTATTTTATATGTTTCGATAAGATCACCTCTCATTCTTCTGAACTCCAATGAGTAAAGGCCCAACTTATTCAATCTATCTTCAATAGTCAACCCCCTCATCTCCGGAACCAACCTCGTGAACATTCTCTAAACAGCCTCCAGTGCAAGTATATCCTTGCTTAAATACGGAGACCAACACTGTACGCAGTACTCCAGGTGTGGCCTCACCAATACCCTGTACAGTTGTATCAGGACTTCTCTGCTTTTACACTCCATCCCCCTCACAATAAAGGCCAACATTCCACTTGCCTTCCTGACTACTTGCTGTACCTGCATACTAACTGTTTGTGTTTCATGCACAAGGACCCCCCAGGTCCCTCTGTACTGCAGCACTTTGCAATTTTTCTCCATTTAAATTATAATTTGCTTTTCTATTTTTTCTGCCTAAATGGATAAACCTCATATTTGCCCACATTGTACTCCTTCTGCCAAATGTTTGCCCACTCACTTAGCCTGTCTATATCCCTTTGCCAATTGTGCATCGGTCTGTGATTCATTTGCTAACCGACTTTGGGAACCGGGCCCTGCGCTAAATAACAGGACGTGCTGGAGACTCCCGTCACATAATAGGATCTGCTCGTCGCTGACATCCTGACTGAATCAATTATAGTTTCAATAAGTAACACAGATGAAGGAACAAAGCGCCGTACATCCAGGTTTGCTGACGACTCCCAGTTAGGAGCCTCCGTAAATCGTGGCTGACTGACATATGAGGAGAGACTGGATCAACTGGGCCTGTATTCACTGGAGTTTAGAAGGATGAGAGGGGATCTCATAGAAACATATAAAATTCTGACGGGACTGGACAGGTTAGATGCAGGAAGAATGTTCCCGATGTTGGGGATGTCCAGAACGAGGGGATGTAGTCTAAGGATAAGGGGTAAGCCATTTAGGACCGAGATGAGGAGAAACTTCTTCACTCAGAGAGTTGTTAACCTGTGGAATTATCTACCGCAGAGAGTTGTTGATGCCAGTTCATTGGATATATTCAAGAGGGAGTTAGATATGGCCCTTATGGCTAAAGAAATCAAGGGGTATGGAGAGAAAGCAGGAAAGGGGTACTGAGGTGAATGATCAGCCATGATCTTATTGAATGGTGGTGCAGGCTCGAAGGGCCGAATTGCCTGCTCCTCAACGTGAGCAGAACGTTGCAAAGCGATATTGAGAGATTAAGTGAGTGGGCAAAGCTGTGGCAGATGCTGCTCAGTGTGGAGAAGTGCGAGGCCATCCAGTTTGGACCCACGGAAGATAGATCAGGGTATTTTCTAAATGGTGAGAAGCTAGGAACTGTGGAGGTGCAGAGAGATTCAGGGTCCGAGTACACAAATCACTAAAGTGGATTATCTCACATTTTCCCACAATTTACTCCATCTTCCAAATTTTTGCCCACTCTCTTCGCCTGTCCAAATCTCTTTGCACATTCTTTGCGTCCTCCTCACAACTTGCTTTCCCACCTATCTTTGTACCATCATTAAATTTGGTTACATTACACTCGGTCCCTTCATCCAAGTCATGAATAAAGATTGTAAATAGTTGAGGACCCAGCACTGATCCCTGCGGCACCGCACTAGTTACTGTTTGCCAACCAGAAAATGACTCGTTTATCCCGACCCTCTGTTTTATGTTAGTCAGCCAATCCTCTATCCATGCTAATATATAGCCCCCAACCCCGTGAACTTTTCTCTTATGCAGTAACCTTTTGTATGGCACCGTATCGAATGCCTTCTGGAAATCCAAATACAACACATCCACTGGTTCCCCTTTATCCACCCTGCTCGTCACATCCTCAAAGAACTCCAGCAAATTTGTCAAGCACCATTTCCCTTTCATAAAACCAAGCTGACTCTGATTGATTGAATCATGCTTGTCCAAATGTCCTGCTACTGCTTCCTTAATAATGGACTCCAGCATTTTCTCAACGACAGATGTTAGACTAACTGGTCTATAGTTTCCTGATTTCGGTCTGCCTCCTTTTTTAAACAGGGGTGTTAAATTTGCGGTTTTCCAATCCGCTGGGAGCTCCCCAGAATCCAGGGAATTTTGGTAGATTACAACCAATGCATCCACTATTTCTGCAGCCACTTCTTTTAGGACCCTGGGATGCAAGCTATCAGGTCCCGGGGTCTTGTCCCCCTTTAGTCCCATTATTATGTTAATGAGTACTACTTCTTTCATAATAGTGATTGTATTTAGTTCCTCCCTCCCTATAGCCCCTTGATTATCCACTATTGGGATGTTTTTAGTGTCTTCTACCGTGAAGACCGATACAAAATACTTGTTCAAAGTCTCTGCCATTTCCCTGTTCCCCATTATTAATTCCCCAGTCTCATCCTCTAAGGGACCAACATTTACTTTAGCCACTCTTTTCCTTTGTATGTACCTGTAGAAACTCTTACTATCTGGTTTTATATTTTGTGCTAGTTTACTTTCAATGGGCTCAATTTTCCCCAGCGATTTGCGCCGTTTTTTTGGAGCAGGCTGCTATTTTGGGCGTATTTAATTTTTTCAAAGTTTCCCCCTGCGCTGTGCGCCGGCGTAACTGACTTAGTTACGATTTTTCTAGACCAGTTTTTTTTGACGTCACATGTTCCCTCATGTATGCGCCGGTGTTTTCAATTGTTCGTGTTATGCCTTTAATACTCTCATGAATGTCTCCACGAGGTCTAGTATTGGACTTGAGCTGTTGTGACCTTAGTCCCATTTATTGTAACTCCAGAGTGAGGCACAAGCATGGTGGGCAGCCTTTTATACTGGGCCCTGCACACCTAGGCAGGTGACCCTCAGGTCTCCCACTGCAGTGCCCTCTGGTGGTACACCTTATGTGACTATACAGTTAGTATACATGGTCTACAGACATGACAAAACCCTTGTCCAAATCTTTAGATTAAAAACAACAAAGACCGACCCCGATGCCAATCGTAACTTCCTGATTTAAAATTTCCCAATTAAGTTTCCGTGCAGTCTCATTTCATAACTCTCTCCCTTAAACCATTCAGCACAGGTGCCAGAAGATTTCTGACAAGCCAGGTATATACCATCAGCATTGAGATATGTCTGATGCCAATAACCTCTCTGGGAAAAACCCCAGCATGTTACTGAACCACGAAGTGCTTTTCCTGCGTCCATCCCAACTACTCTTTCACAAGTTCTGACTTTCCAACATGTTCTCCCACTGGATCCCACAAAACCGTTTCACACATTCCCGGCATGAGTAGAGCGCTTGCTTTGGGAGTCTCGTGTCGGGGCATGCGGGCGATGTGGCCCGACCAATGGAGCTGGTCGAGTGTGGTCAGTGCTTCGATGCTGGGGATGTTGGCCTGATCGAGGACACTAACGTTGGTGCGTCTGTCCTCCCAGGGGATTTGCAGGATCTTGTGGAGGCATCGCTAATGGTATTTCTCCAGCAATTTGAAATGTCTGCCGTATAATTATAGTGAAAAGCTGAAGGTACCCAGCGCAGATCCCTGGGGCACACCACTAGTCACATCCTGCCAACTGGAGTACATACCCATTATCCCTACTCTCTGGCTCTTACCTCTTAACCAACTCCCTACTCCAGTGCAGTGCTGAGGGAGGGCTGCACTGGTGGAGGTGCTGCCTTTCGCATGAGACTTGAAACCGTTCACAAACCAACGTCGGCATTCTCAGATCAGCCTGCTTTGTTCAAGTGCTCAGCACAGACACAGCAGTGTCAACTGTGGCACAGTGAGCAGCACCTTCACCTCTGAGTCAGAAGGTTGTGGGTTCAAGTCTCACTCCAGTGACTCGAGAGCAAAAATATTAAGGCTGACGTGCCCAGTGTAGTGCTAAGGGAGTGCTGCTCTGCTGGAGGTGCTGTTGTTCAGATTGATATTAAACCGAGGCCCCGTCTGCCCTCTCAGGTGGACATAAAAGATCCTGTGGTGCTATTTTGAAGAAGAGCAAGGGTGGTATCCCCGGTGTCCTGGGGCCAATATTTATTCCTCAATCAATAAAACAGAAGATCTGGTCATTATCACATTGCCGTTTGTGGGAGCTTGCTGTGCGCAAATTGGCTGCTGTGTTTCCTGCATTACACTAGTGACTGCACTCCAAAAGTACTTCATTGGCTGTAAAGCACTTTGTAACATCCAAGTCATGATAGGCGCTATATAAATGCAAGTCTTTTTTTAAATGCTCAGCCACTCTGTTCTAATGTCTCTGAATGGAATCACGTTAAGCACGTTCCAAAAGCTGAGAGAATTCTGCTGACTTTAGCAAGAGGAAGGTTCCCCCACCCAGCAGTGAACCCCTCACACGTTGTATTAAATGCTACAGAGAAAGAGAAGGAATGTCACCTTGTCCCGGTTCCCCTCTCAGTGCTGCCCTCTGTTGCTCACTATGTGTATATGCAACAAAAGCAACCTTTAAAAGAAGAAAAGCCAGGCTGACACTCCCAGTGCAGTGCTGAGGGAAACATAGAAAATAGGTGCAGGAGTAGGCCATTCGGTCCTTCGAGCCTGCACCACCTTTCAATAAGATCATGGCTGATCATTCCCTCAGTACCCCTTTCCTGCTTTCTCTCCATACCCCTTGATCCTTTTGGCCATAAGGGCCATATCTAACTCCCTGTTGAATATAATCTAACGAACTGGCTTCAACAACTTTCTGCGGTAGAGGTTCACAATTCTCTGAGAGAAGAAGTTTCTCCTCATCTCGTTCCTAAGCTTACCCCTTATTCTTAGACTGTGACCCGTAGTTCTGGAACTCTGCAGCAACAGGAACATTCTTCTCCCTGCCTCTAACCTGTCCAATCCTGTTAGAATTTTATATGTTTCTGTGAGATCCCCTCTCAGTCTTCTAAACTCCAGTGAATACAGGCCCAGTCGATCCAGTCTCTCCTCACATGTCAGTCCTGCCATCCTGGGAATCAGTCTGGTGAACCTTCGCTGTACTCCCTCAATAGCAAGAATGTCCTTCCTCAGATTAGGAGACCAAAACTGAACACAATATTCCAGGTGGGGACTCACCAAGGCCCTGTACAACTGCAGTAAGACCTCCCTGCTCCTATACTCAAATCCTTTCGCTGTGAAGGCCAACATACCATTTGCCTTCTTCACCGCCTGCTGTACCTGCATGCCAACCTTCAATAACTGATGTACCATGACACCCAGGTCTCGTTGCACCTCCCCTTTTCCTAATCTGCCACCATTCAGATAATATTCTGTCTTCCTGTTTTTGCCAACAAAGTGGATAACCTCACATTTATCCACATTATACTGCATCTGCCATGCATTTGCCCACTCACCTGTCCAAGTCACCCTGCAGCCTCTTAGCATCCTCCTCACAGCTCACACCGCCACCCAGCTTAGTGACATCTGCAAACTTGGAGATATTACATTCAATTCCTTCATCTAAATCATTGATGTATATTGTAAATAGCTGGGGTCCCAGCACTGAACCCTGCGGCACCCCACTGGTCACTGCCTGCCATTCTGAAAAGGACCCATTTATTCCGATTCTCCGCGTCCTGTCTGCCAACTAGTTCTCAACTGCCATCAGTACATTACCCCCAATACCATGTGCTTTAATTTTGCACACCAATCTCTTGCGTGGGACCTTGTCAAAAGCCTTTTAAAGTTCAAATACACCACATCCACTGGTTCTCCCTTGTCTACTCTACTCGTTACATCCTCAAATAATTGTAGGAGATTTGTCAAGCATGATTTCCCTTTCATATATCCATGCTGACTTGGACCGATCCTGTCACTGCTTTCCAAATGCGCTGCTATTTCATCTTTAATAATTGATTCCAACATTTTCCCCACCACCGATGTCAGACTAACCGGTCTATAATTATCCGCTTTCTCTCTCCCTCCTTTTTAAAAAGTGGTGTTACATTAGCTACCCTCCAGTCCATAGGAACCGATCCAGAGTCAATAGAATGTTGGAAAATGATCACCAATGCATCCACTATTTCTAGGGCCACTTCCTTGAGTACTCTGGGATGCAGCCTATCAGGCCCTGGGGATTTATCGGCCTTCAATCCCATCAATTCCCCTAACACAATTTCCTGACTAATAAAGATTTCCTTCAGTTCCTCCTTTTCACTGGAGCCTCGAACCCCTAGTATTTCCAGAAGGTTATTTGTGTCTTCCTTAGTGAAGACAGATCCAAAGCAAACTTGGCTACATTGCACTCGGTCCCTTCTTCCAAGTCGTTAATATAGATTGTAAATAGTTGGGGTCCCAACACTGATCCCTGCGGCACCCCACTAGTTACTGATTGCCAACCCAAGAATGAAGCATTTATCCCGACTCTCTGTTTTCTGTTATTTAGCCAATCCTCTATCCATGCTAATATATTACCCACAACTTTTATCTTGTGCAGTAACCTTTTATTTGGCACCTTGTCAAATGCCTTCTGGAAGTCCAAATAAACCACATCCACTGGTTCCCCTTTATCCACCCTGTTCATTACATCCTCAAAGAATTTCAGCAAATTTGTCAAACATGACTTCCCCTTCATGAATCCATGCTGACTCTGCCTGACCCAATTATGCTTTTCCAAATGTCATGCTGTTACTTTTTTAATAATGGACTTCAACATTTTCCCAACCACAGATGTTAAGCTAACTGGTCTATAGTTTCCTGCTTTTTGTCTGCCTCATTTTTTAAATAGGGGCGTTACATTTGCAGTTTTCCAATCTGCTGGGACCTCCCTAGAATCTCGGGAATTTTGGTAAATTACAACCAATGCATCCACTATCCCTGCCGCTACTTCTCTTAAGACCCTAGGATGCAAACCATCAGGTCCAGGTAAGTTGTGAGGAGGATGCAAAGAGGCTTCAAGTGGATACAGACAGGCTAAGTGAGTCGGCAGGAACATGGCAAATGGAACATAATGTGGAGCAACGTGAAATTATCCACTTTGGTAGGAAAAATAGAAAAACAGAGTATTTTAAAAACGGTGAGAGATTGGGAAATGTTGGTGTTCAGAGGAACCTGGGTATCCTTGTACACCAATCACTGAAAGTTAACATGCAGGTTTTTTTAAATTTCAAAATATTTTTATTTTTTATAAATTCGTAGCCAATCGTTTCCAATTCTTTGTCAAGTCACAAACGCCAGAGGTCACCCTGCACCAGTCAAGGATCACTCTGCGCCAATGCTCTTAGCCAAAAGGCCTAGAGCCACTGCACCGTTCCTGGAAGTACTGCAATACCAGGTTTGTGCCATGGAGGTGGATGGGTCAGGTCCCCCACACACCTCCGTGGAGGTGGATGGGTCAAGCCATCCCACCCACCTCCTGTTTACAAAAATGTAAGCATATACCTTCCTGACCAGGGAGAAACCACCCGGAAGTCATGGTGGCTGGTCAGGTTAGTTATGCAGATCTTAGCCAAAAGGCCGAGAAGCGATAAATTTCAAAATATACTTTATTCATATAAAAATTTGTACAGTACATTCAAAAGCAGTTCAGTACATTTAGCTGCGGCCAGCAATCCCACACACTACATTTGGGTGCTGACGGCAGTTCCGTTCGATACATTTCCTTGCTTTTCAGTTCAAGTACAATTCGGTACAATATGGGATACGTTGTAGTACATTCAACAAATTACATTACATGTGTCACTATACAGTACACGGAATGGGTGACGGTACATTTACGTTTTTTCTTTTCAACGTGCATTATGCAACAGACCTTGCATTGTACATGGCACTACATAGGTGTTTACAGATCATGGTGCTCCATGTACACAAAAAAGAAGTTACAAGTACGGCCCGAGGGGAGTTTTATACTGATTCCATCCCCTGGGTTTATCGTGGCGGAAGGGCTTTAAACTGTGGCCCTTCCCCATCGTGCCTTTGCGGCGACTGCATCAATTTTCAGTGCGTCCCTCAGCACGTAATCCTGGATCTTGGATTGCACCAGTCTGCAGCACGCAGACGTGGACATCTCCTTGCTCTGGAAGACCAGCAAGTCTCGGCAAGACCAAAGAGCGTCTTTCGCCGAGTTGATGGCCCTCCAGCAGCAGGTGATCTCTGTCTCGGTGTGTGTCCCTGGGAACAGCCCGTAGAGCACAGAGTCCTGTGTTACGGAGCTGCTCGGGATGAACCTCGACAGCAACCACTGCATCTCTTTCCAGACCTGCCTTGCGAAGGCGCAATCCTGAAGGAGATGGGTGACAGTCTCGTCCGCCCCACAGCCGACTCGGGGGCACCGTGCCGTGCTGCTGAGATGTCGGCTGTGCATGAACGCTCTGACGGGTAAGGCCCTCCTCACCGCCAACCAAGCTACATCTTGGTGCTTGTGTGAAAGCTCTGGCGATGAGACGTTCTGCCAAACGAGTTCGACAGTCCGCTCAGGGAACCAAAGTTAACATGCAGGTACAGCAAGCAATTAAGAAAGCAAATGGTATGTTGGCCTTTATTACTACAGGATTTGAGTATAAGAGTAAAGACGTCTTACTGCCATTATATATGGCCCTGGTGAGACCGCACCTGGAATATTGTGCACAGTTCTGGTCTCCTTACCTAAGGAAGGATATACTTGCCATATTTGTTGGAAAGTGTGAGGTCATGCACTTTCGCAGAAAAAAATCAAAGAGCAAGTTATTATTTAAATGGAGAAAGATTGCAAAGTGCCGCAGTACAGCGGGACCTGGGGGTACTTGTGCATGAAACACAAAAGAATAGTATGCAGGTACAGCAAGTGATCAGGAAGGCCAATGGTAACTTGGCCTTTATTGCAAAGGGGATGGAGTATAAAAGCAGGGAAGTCTTGTTACAGCGATATAGGGTATTGGTGAGGCTACACCTGGAATACTACATGCAATTTTGGTTTCCATATTTACAAAAGGCTATACTTGCTGTGGAGGCAGTTCAGAGAAGGTTCACTCGGTTGATTCCGGGGATGAGGGGATTGACTTATGAGGAAAGGTTGAGTAGGTTGGGCCTCTAATCATTGGAATTCAGAAGAATGAGAGGTGATTTTATCGAAATGTATAAGATTATGAGGGGGCTCGACAAGGTGGATGCAGAGAGGATGTTTCCACTGATGGGGGAGACTTGAACTAGAGGGCATGATCTTAGAATAAGGGGACACCCATTTAAAACAAAGATGAGGAGAAATTTCTTCTCTCAGAGGGTTGTAAATCTGTGGAATTCGTTGCCTCAGAGAGCTGTGGAAGCTGGGTCATTGAATAAATTTAAGACAGTAATAGACAGTTTCTTAAACGATAAGGGGATAAGGGGTTATGGGGAGCAGGCAGGGAAGTGGAGCTGAGTCCATGATCGGATCAGCCATGATCTTATTGAATGGCGGAGCAGGCTCGAGGGGCCTTATGGCCTACTCCTGCTCCTATTTCTTATGTTCTTATGTAGAGGGAGTGCAACAAAGGTTCACCAGACTGATTCCTGGGATGGGGGGATTGTCCTATGAGGAGAGATTGAGTAGACTAGGCTGATAGTCCCTAGAGTTTAGAAGAATGAGAGGTGATCTCATTGAAACATACACAATTCTTACAGGGCTGTGTGGGAGAGAAAGCCTGTATTTCTGACATGCTTTGCTTTTGACGCAGGTTGGAAAGGACGCATGCTGAGTTAAAGGTTGAAGCAGCTTCCTGATTGAAGTTTGGATCAAAACAGAGGATGTCTCTCAAACACAGGATGCTCGACAATATGGAGCCATTCAGCCCTTCAAATGTGTCAACCTGATCACCTGAGTGTTTACAGTAATTCACGGCGAGGGTCGATTGCGGCAATGAGACCCGATTTCAGGACAGTGGGCGGCTGGTCATTCAGTCTACATCCCAGGACCGAAAGAACAGGTGGTGGATGGAGAAAGCACAGGAGATACAACAGCTAGCCGACAGCCATGATGTGCGAGGTTTCTTCATCGCAGCCAAGTCCACCTACGGTCCAAACACCCAAGGCCCCACCCCACTGCTGGCCAAGGACGGGGAAACACTCATCAAGGACACCGAGGCAGTCAGGGCCCACTGGAAGGCGCGTTTAGAAGATTTCCTCAATCGAGACTGCCTTTGACTCGAGTGTTCTCGACTCCATCCCACAGCATGCTTCCCGCCACCACCTCAGTAAAACCCCAGCACTGCCCGAGGTAGAAAAAGGGCCCAAGTTTCCACAAGAAAAAAAACGGGCGCCCCTCCGAGCTGGGCGCCTAATAAAATCCTCGGTATTCTCCACCTACTTACAGGTCCTCTGGCCCTCGGCGCAGCCAGCACGAGCTGTGGGGAGGGCGGAGCCAGGTCCCGGCGCTGAAAACAGTGCCGGGACCTCTGCACATGCGCGCTACAGTGGGCACGCAAGTGCAGTAGCTCCAGGCGCTGAACTGTGTGGGAGGGGCCCGAAGCACGCAGCCCCTAGCCCTGGCCCAATGGCCTCACTGGGGCTCCTCCCACGGCCAGCTCCTGCTCCCCCCCGACCCGACCCGACACCCGCTCCCCCCCCTCCCGCCGACCAGTCACCCGCTCCCCCCCCCCCCGCTGACCAGACACCCGCTCCCCCCCCCCCCGGCCGCCCGACTGACCCAACCCGCCCCCCCCCCCCACTGGACCTGACTCCCGACTCCCGGACTGGATCCGATCCGACCTGACCTCTCCCTTCCCCACCCCCCCCCCCCTCTCTCCCCCCCCCCGCTCTCTCTCTCTCCCTCCCTCCCCTCTCTCTCTCTCTCTCCCTCCCCTCTCTCTCTCTCACTCCCTCCCCCCCCTCCCTCTCTCTCTCTCTCCCTCCCTCTCTCTCTCTCTCTCCCTCCCCTCTCTCTCTCTCCCTCCCTCTCTCTCTCTCTCTCCCTCCCCTCTCTCTCTCTCCCTCTCTCCCCCTCTTTCTCTCTCTCTCTCTCTCTCCCTCCCCCTCCCTCTCTCCCTCTCTCTCTCTCTGTCCCTCTCTCTCTCTCTCTCTCTCCCTCCCTCTCTCTCTCTCTCTCTCCCTCCCCTCTCTCTCTCTCTCTCCCTCCCCTCTCTCTCTCTCTCTCCCTCCCTCCCCCTCTCTCTCTCTCTCTCTCTCTCTCCCTCCCCCTCCCTCTCTCCCTCTCTCTCTCTCCGTCCCTCTCTCTCTCTCTCTCTCCCCCCCCCCTCCCGCTCAGCGGCACGAACGGCTGCAGAATTCTCCCTGGCTGAAGCACTTTCACACAGGTAGGAAGATGGTTTATTTAATCTTTTCTTGGCTTATAAATGTTTATTCAGGTTGGATTTATTTGTATAATATTTGTAGAAGTATAAATAAGGATTTATTATAGAATTTAATGAGTTCCCTTCCCCCCCCACCTCGTTCTGGACGCCTAATTTGTAACCTGCGCCTGATTTTTTAATGTGTAGAACAGGTTTTTTCAGTTCTACAAAAATCTTCACTGGCGCCATTCTACTTTAGTTTGGAGTACGTTTTCACTGTGGAAACTTTCAAATCAGGCGTCAGTGGCCGGACACGGCCGCTTTTGAAGAAAAAATTCTGTTCTAAACTAGAACTGTTCTACCTGACTAGAACTGCAAAAAAAAAATGTGGAGAATTGCGATTTCTAAAATAGTCCGTTCTCCACCAGTTGCTCCTAAAAATCAGGCGCAAATCATGTGGAAACTTGGGCCCATAGAAACATAGAAACATAGAAAAGAGGTGCAGGAGTAGGCCATTCGGCCTGTCGAGCCTGCACCGCCATTCAATATGATCATGGCTGATCATGCAACTTCAGTACCCCATTCCTGCTTTCTCGCCATACCCCTTGATCTCTTTAGACATAAGGGCCACATCTAACTCCATTTTGAATATATCTAACGAACTGGCCTCAACAACTTTCTGTGGTAGAGAATTCCACAGGTTCACAATGCTCTGACTGAAGAAGTTTCTCCTCATCTCGGTCCTAAATGGCTTACCCCTTATCCTTAGTCTGTGACCCCTGGTTCTGGACTTCCCCAACATCGGGAACATGGTGAGGCCACACCTGGAGTATTGTGTACAGTTTTGGTCTCCTAACGTGAGGAAGGACATTCTTGCTATTGAGGGAGTGCAGCGAAGATTCACCAGACTGATTCCTGGGATGGTGGGACTGACCTATCAAGAAAGACTGGATCAACTGGGCTTGTATTCACTGGAGTTCAGAAGAATGAGAGGGAACCTCATAGAAACGTTTAAAATTCTGACGGGTTTAGACAGGTTAGATGCAGGAAGAATGTTCCCGATGTTGGGGAAGTCCAGAACCAGGGGTCACAGTCTAAGGATAAGGGGTAAGCCATTTAGGATCAAGATGAGGAGAAACTTCTTCACCCAGAGAGTGGTGAACCTGTGGAATTCTCTACCACAGAAAGTAGTTGAGGCCAATTCACGAAATATATTCAAAAGGGAGTTAGATGAAGTCCTTACTACTCGGGGGATCAAGGGGTATGGCGAGAAAGCAGGAATGGGGTACTGAAGTTGCATGTTCAGCCATGAATTCATTGAATGGCGGTGCAGGCTAGAAGGGCTGAATGGCCTACTCCTGCACCTATTTTCTATGTTTCTATGTTTCTAACATTCTTCCTGCATCTAACCTGTCCCATCCGTCAGAATTTTATATGTTTCTATGAGATCCCCTCTCGTTCTTCTAAAGTCCAGCCTAGTCGATCCAGTCTTTCTTCATATATCAGTCTGCCATCCCGGGAATCAGTCTTGTGAACCTTCACTGCATTCCCTCAATAGGAAGAATATTCTTCCTCAGATTAGGAAACCAACAAGGCTACGGGTGCGGATGGAATCCCTGCTGAGGCACTGAAGTATGGCGGAGAGGCGCTGTTGGCATGGATACATGACCTCATCTCTCTCATCTGGAGGGAGGAGAGCATGCCGGGAGATCTCAGAGATGCAGCGATCGTGACCATCTTTAAAAAGGGGGCCAAGTCGCTGGAGTCCTCCTCAACCATCTTCTCCCTGTGGCCGAGGAGCTCCTCCCGGGGTCACAGTGCGGATTTCGGCCCTTACCGGGGCACAACGGACATGATCTTTGCAGCGCGACAGCTGCAGGAAAAATGAGGGGAACAGCACCAGCCCTTATACATGGCCTTCTTCGACCTTACAAAGGCCTTTGATACTGTCAACCGCGATGTCTATGGATGCCCCCAAATGTTCATCACCATCCTCCGCCTGCTCCACGACGACATGCAGGCCGTGATCCTTACCAACGGATCCATCACAGACCCAATCCACGTCCGAACCGGGGTCAAATAGGGATGTGTCATCGCCCCCAACCCTCTTCTCAATCTTCCTCGCTGCCATGCTCCACCTCACAGTCAACAAGTTCCCCGCTGGAGTGGAACTAAACTACAGAACCAGTGGGAAGCTGTTCAACCTACGCCGTCTCCAGGCCAGGTCCAAAATCACTCCAACCTCTGTTGTCGAGCTACAGTACACGGACGATGCCTGCATCTGTGCACACACAGATGCTGAACTCCAAGTCGTAGTCAACGTATTTACTGAGGCGTATGAAAGCATGGGCCTTATGTTAAACATCCGTAAGACAAAGGTCCTCCACCAGCCTGTCCTCACCACACTGCACTACCCTCCAGTCATCAAGATCCACAGTGCGGCCCTGGACAATGTGGACCATTTCCCATACCTCGGGAGCCTCTTATCAACAAGAGGAGACATTGACGACGAGATTCAACACCGCCTCCAGTGCGCCAGTGCAGCCTTCGGCCGCCTGAGGAAAAGAGTGTTTGAAGACCAGGCCCTCAAAACTACCACCAAGCCCATGGTCTACAGGGTTGTAGTAATACCCATCTGTAAGGCTCAGAGGCATGGACCATGTATAGTAGACACCTCAAGTCGCTGGAGAAATACCACCAACTATGTCTCCGCAAGATCCTGTAAATCGCTTGGGAGGACAGACGCACCAACGTTAGCGTCCTCGACCAGGCCAACATCCCCAGCATCGAAGCACTGACCACACTCGATCAGCTCCGCTGGGCAGGCCACGTAGTTCGCATGCCGGACACGAGGCTCCCAAAGCAAGCGCTCTACTCAGAACTCCTTCACGGCAAACGAGCCAAAGGTGGGCAGAGGAAACGTTACAGGGACACCCTCAAAGCCTCCCTGATAAAGTGCAACATCCCCACCGACACCTGGGAGTCCCTGGCCAAAGACCGCCCTAAGTGGAGGAAGTGCATCCGGGAGGGCGCTGAGCACCTCGAGTCTCGTCGCCGAGAGCGTGCAGAAACCAAGCGCAGGCAGCGGAAGGAGCGTGCGGCAAACCAGACTCCCCACCCACCCCTTTCCCTCAACCATTGTCTGTCCCACCTGTGACAGAGACTGTAATTCCCGTATTGGACTGTTCAGTCACCTAAAGACTCATTTTAGAGTGGAAGCAAGTCTTCCTCGATTCCGAGGGACTGCCTATGATGATGATATGTTTTAAAACTCTTACCCTGGTAAAAGCAAGCCATGCACCTGCTTTTGCCAGGCGTAGAGGTCTGACGGACATTCGCTGGGCATGAGTTGGGCAAACAGCCCAATGTCTCCCGCGCGGATGTCCTTCTCCCGGGGATGCGGAGGATCTGTGGGGAGAAATCTTGACAGGTCGGAAAAGCTGGTTTCCGGAACATGCGCAGCGCGCCCCGAAAACAGGCTTTTGCGAGGCCTCGCTGGGTCCGCGCGCACTCCGCCCAGACCCGGAGATGCCGGGATAATCGTCCCATGCTTCTCATTTGCAATATCACCCTCTGGTGGTTATACTGGGAACTGTACCCACTCGGAGATTAAATTGCTGCCCTGGTTGGTTGATCTTGAGCTGCATTGTTCCATGACTGACATTGCCACAGGTGTGAGCGGAGCTTGGAAGCCCGAACAGGAACGTTCGACAGTTGAAAAGCTCGGGGAAGCTCCACCTTGCTCTGAAACAGCAGTCGCAAAGGGCGAGCACGATGCTTTAGTGTATAGCTGCTTCTGGACTCTAGGTTTCAATCCTTTGGGATTATCAAATAGTTTTCTGCAGTCTTTCAGTTTTGTAAGACAGAGTACCTTCGTCTAGCTATTTTGCTACCTCTTAAGGAGTCATTATGAACATCAGCTGCATAGAAATTGAAGTGGAATTTAATATATGGATGAGAGAGCTTGGGCTCCATCGTTACTCTCTTTAGCAGTTTATCTGAAGTGTGTGGACACTGAGCCAATGGCCAGTCATCATCGGCGGGCCCTCGAACGAGGGTGACTTGCTTCCACAAGGGTTCACAGATGCTTCGATGAAGAACCCGATGTTCCAGGTCCTGAACTCCAGTTGAGGGGGTGGAAGATGCCTGTGGGTGGATTGTTTTAACGTGGGGTGACCGTTGCACACCAGCCACCACACGGGGCTCGACAGAGCCAGGTCTTGGTCCAGTGGCAAGGGTTGAACCAGGACGACTGGAGACCTGCTCTGCTGCACGGACCCAGTGCGCGCACACATATCGCACAGTGTGGGCTGGGCCCGTGCTGCCCCCTGGGCCCTCGCCTCTTCTGGGCCCCGTACTCTCATTCGCCGCACCTTCGCCCGCCATGTTCCAGGGCCCGACGCTCCAGCTCTATTTATAGCCCCGACCTGCGGTGGTCTTCTCACACAATGGCCAGTAGCCTAATAGTGTCAGCTTGGCTCGGAATCAGAAGGCTGTGTGTTCAAACGCCACTGCAGGATTTGAGCGCATAAGCTAGGCTGATATACCGCCTTTGATATTTCTTCCTGTTCTTGAGCATGTTCAGACATCTGAGTGTGTATTTCCATTTTCGTTTAATTTTCCCTTCTAAGTGTCAGCTGTGGCTCAGTGGGTAGCACCCTTTCTTCTGAGTCAGAAGTTGTGGGTTCAAGTCCCATTCCCACGGGGACGAGGGGGTTGACTTATGAGGAAAGGTTGAGTAGGTTGGGCCTCTACTCATTGGAATTCAGAAGAATGAGAGGTGATCTTATCAAAACGTATAAGATTATGAGGGGGCTCGACAAGGTGGATGCAGAGAGAATGTTTCCACTGATGGGGGAGACTAGAACTAGAGGGCACAATCTTAGAATAAGGGGCCGCCCATTTGGAACTGAGATGAGGAGAAATTTCTTCTGTGTAAATCTGTGCAATTCGCTGCCTCACAGAGCTGTGGGAGCTGGGACACTGAATAAATTTAAGATAGAAATGGACAGTTTCTTAAACGATAAGAAGATAAGGGGTTATGGGGAGCGGGCAGGGAAGTGGAGCTGAGTCCATGATCAGATCAGCCATGATCGTATTAAATGGCGGAGCAGGCTCGAGGGGCCGTATGGCCTACTCCTGCTCCTATTTCTTATGTTCTTAAGTTCCAGGGACTTGAGCACAACAAAAACTACGCTAACACTCCAGTGCAGTGCTGAGGGAGTGCTGCATTGTTGGAGGTGCCGTCTTTTGGATGAGACGTTAAACCGAGGCACCGTCTACTCTCTCAGGTGGACATAAAAGATCCCACAGCACTATTTCAAAGAAGAGCAGGGGAGTTATCTCTGGTGTCCTGGGCCAATATTTATCCCTCAATCAACATAACAATAAAACAGATTATCTGCTCATTATCATATTGCTGTTTGTGGGAGCTTGCTGTGCGCAAATTAAATGCCGCGTTTCCCACATTACAACAGTGACCGCACTCCAAAAAAAAAAGTACTTCATTGGCTGTAAAGCGCTTTGGGGCCTCTGGTAGTCGTGAAAGGTGCTATATAAATGCAAGTCTGTCTGTCTTGCTGCAATCGTGTGCTAGCGCACAATGCTCTCAGACCTTCACCAAAGTCTCCCCTTGAACTCATTCTTCCTGGCATCCAGCAATGCGGTTCGAGAACTGGCCCACTCCCAGCAATGCCACTCTAGAATTCAATAACAATAACTTGCATTTATATAGCGCCTGTAATGTAGCAAAACAGCCCAAAGTGCTTCACAGGAGCAATTATCAAACAAAATTTGACACCGAGCAACATAAGGAGAAATTAGTGCAGCTGAGGTAGATTTTAAGGAGCGCTTTAAAGGAGGAAAGAGAGGTTTCGGGAGGGAGTTCCAGAGCTTGGGGCCCAGGCAACAGAAGGCATGGCCACCAATGGTTGAGCGATTATAATCAGGGATGCTCAGGAGGGCAGAATTAGAGGAGTGCAGACCTCTCGGGGGGTTGTGGGGCTGGAGGAGATTACCGAGATAGGGAGGGGGCGCGAGGGCCATGGAGGGATTTGTAAACAAGGATGAGAATTTTAAAATCGAGGCGTTGCTTAACCGGGAGCCAATGTAGGTCAGCGAGCGCAGGGGGTGATGGGTGAGCGGGGGTGATGGTGCGAGTTAGGACACGGGGCCGGCGAGTTTTGGATGACCTCTAGTTTACGGAGGGTGGAAGATGGGAGACCGGCCAGGAGTGCGTTTGGAACAGTCGAGTCTGCCGTTCCAAAGCCTCCGGCAATGTCATTCTTGAGGCTGGTGCTCCCCAGAACCCACTGTCCCCTGGGTCACTCCGGGAGCTGGCATTCCTGCCCGCTCAAGAATTTGCTTCTGCCGGATAATCTGAAACTGTAATTACAGAGCGTTCCCCCTAGTGGACTACTGAGGTAGTGCGACTACTGATGTCAATAAAAGGATCATGTGGCAGGGTGACATGGTAACGGCTCCTGTGAAGAGCCATCTTGGCGAGTGCGCTTGTTAATGATGCCGCAAGAATGGGGGGAAAATTGGGGTTGAGGGCTTCCCTCGCACGACCTCCTCCGACCCGGAAAAAATCCACAAAAGTACCTGCTGGTCCCGGAGGGACGTGGGATCCTGGTCGGAGGTCTCGATTCGCTGCGCAGTGCACAGGGAGACGTCTTTCCAGTACATATGTACATGCTGGAGTCACGTGGGCCGGGACCACCTATCACCATGCAGTATTCCCATCAGCAGGCCAGGGCCATTAGCGGGAGCAGCGTACGGCGGTATACCACTCGAGGGAGCAGCGCGTGCTGCTGCAGGAGGGCGACGGCTGACTGCAGTGCGGGCAGGCACAAGCAGGAGGGGCGAGGTCGGGGCGAAGGAGCGGCGAGAGCTCGTAGAGGGACGTGATCGGGGCCCAGGAGAGGCGCGAGTTCGGGGCCCAGGAGAGGCGAGGGCCCAGGGGGCAGCACGGGCCCAGCCCACAGTGCGATATGTGCGCGCACTAGGTCCGTGCAGCAGAGCAGGTCTCCGGTCGTCTTGGTTAACCCTTGCCACTGGACCAAGACTGAGCTCTGTCAAGCCCGTGTGGTGGCTGGTGTGCAATGGTCACCCCATGTTAAAAAAATCCACCCACAGGCATCTTCCACCCTTCAGGATGTAGTTCAGGATCTGGAATATTAGGCCCTTCATTGAAACACCTGTGAACTCATCCTTTTTCGGCGTGGAAGCAAGTCATCCTGGATACGAGGGATCGCCTATGATGATGATTCTTATTGATAAAAATGGGAGCTTTACAAGTTCCCATTACTATCAATGAGAAACCTTCCTAAAACACTGAAACACAGCATCATAAGTAAATAAAACACCTCACATATTTAAAATTTATTGAAATTAAATGTTTCAGAAAAAATATATCTTTTTTGGAATTTTTTTTCATGTGGTTCAAGAGGGTTAAAAATAAACTTACCTTAATGGACAGTGTCATGTGTCCTACACGGCTACTGTTGGTACTATCACAAGGTGTGCCACCAGAGGGCACCGCAGTGGGAGACTTGTAGGTTACCTGTACAGGTGTGCCTGGCCTAGTATAAAAGGCAGGCCACCAGG
The DNA here is from genome assembly GCF_044704955.1 of Pristiophorus japonicus. NCBI lineage: Eukaryota > Metazoa > Chordata > Chondrichthyes > Pristiophoridae > Pristiophorus > Pristiophorus japonicus. The sequence goes on from NC_091995.1 coordinate 87,674,141, forward strand.
TGTGATCCTCAGTCTGGAGTTAACAAATAAAGGACTAAGGTCACTACAGCTCAAGTACAACACACTGCCTCGTGGAGTCATTGTTAGAGCAGCTCAGGACATAACAGACAGGGTTTTTAATATAAAAACAAATGTTTAAATTTAATCTTTATATATTTTAAAAGTGTTACGCTGATGAAAGTGAGCTACGCGCCTGCTTTTACCAAGTGTAAATGTTTGACGGACATTCGCTGGGCATGAGTTGGGCAATCAGCGCAATCTCTCCCGCGCGGATGTCCATCTCCCGGGGGTGCGGAGGATCTGTGGGGAGAAAGCTTGACCGATCGGAAAAGTCGGTTCGTGGCGCATCCTCTTCGCGCCCCGAGAACTGGCTTTTGCGAGGCTGCAATTTTCGGCCCGTTATATCACAGCAACCACCGCCGCTCGGGCAGTATCGGCAAACCTGGCCTTGGATGTTACTTTGTTCCTCGGGGTAATTGGTTTGGCTGCGTTCCGGGACAGCCCCGGCAGTGTTCGGGAACGCACTGTGAGGGGGAGGGAACGCAATGTCAGTGACTTGCTGAAAACTCTCGCATGCTTCCAATGAATAGCATTTTCTAATGTTGCGCAAAAGGCAGCGGGAGAGACAAAACGCCAGCGCCGTGTATGGGACAACATTCCAAGCCGAGACCATCACCATCATCATCAGAGGCAGGCCCTCGGAATCGAGGAAGACTTGCTTCCACTCTTAAAATGAGTCCTTAGGTGGCTGAACAGTCCAATAGGAGAACCACAGTCCCTGTCACAGGTGGGACAGACAGTGGTTGAGGGAAGGGGTGGGTGGGACAGGTTTGCCACACGCTCCTTCCGCTGCCTGCGCTTGGTTTCTGCATGCTCTCGGCGACGAGACTGGAGGTGCTCAGCGCCCTCCCGGATGCACTTCCTCCACTTAGGGCGGTCTTTAGCCAGGGACTCCCAGGTATCGGTGGGGATGTTGCACTTTATCAGGGAGGCTTTGAGGGTGTCCCTGTAACGTTTCCTCTGCCCACCTTTGCCTCGCTTGCCATGAAGGAGTTCCGAGTAGAGCGCTTGCTTTGGGCAAGCCGAGACTAACAGGGAGAGTAAGTCACTGAGAGAGACCATGGGAGGGAATCAGAGTGTGAGAATCAGGGCGCAAGTGAGAGAGAATCGTCTAAAACCTTGGCCGCCCGTATCCTCACCCGCACTGAATCCCGTTCACCTATCACCCCCAACCTGTGTTCGCTGACCTACATTGGCTCCCGGTCCGGTAACACATCAATTTTTAAATTCTCATCCTTGTTTTAAAATCCTTCCAGGGCCTCATTCCCTCCCTATCTCTCATTAGCTCAAGGCAATAGTGAGAGAGAATCAGAGAGATACAGAGAGAGAATCAGACGGAAAAAGAGAGAGAAACAGAGATAGAGAGAGAGAGAGAGATAGAGAGAGAATTAGAGTGATAGAGAGAGAATCAGATGGATAGAAAGAGAGAAATAGAGAGAAAGAGAGAGAGAGGAGGAGTTAGCGATAGAGAGTGAGATAGAGAGAGAATTAGAGTGATAAAGAGAGAGATAGAGAGGGAAACATGGAGATGGAGAGAGAGTAACAGAGAGATAGAGAGGGAGATAGAGAGAGAATTAGAGTGATAAAGAGAGAGATAGAGAGAGAAACATGGAGATGGAGCGAGAATAACAGAGAGATAGAGAGAGAATCAGATGGATAGAGAGAGAGAATCAGATGGATAGAGAAAGAGAGAGAGGAAGATAGAGAGAGAATTAGAGTGATAAAGAGAGAGATAGCGAGAGAAACATGGAGATAGAGAGAGAGTAACAGAGAGATAAAGAGAGAATCAGATGGATAGAGAGAGTGAAATAGAGAGATAGAAAGAGAAAGAGGGAGATAGAGAGAATTAGAGTGATAAAGAGCGAGATAGAGAGAGAAACATGGAGATAGAGTGAGAGTAACAGAGAGATAAAGAGAGAGAGGGGGAGAGAAATAGAGAGAGAGAAACAGGAGAGAGAGAGAGAAACAGAAAGAGAGAGCGAAACAGGGAGATAGAGAAAGAGAAACAGAGAGAGAGAGAAACAGGGAGATAAAGAGAAAGAAACAGGGAGATAGAGAGAGAGAAACAGAGAGAGAGAGAGAAACAGGGAGATAGAGAGAGAGAGAGAAAAAGAGAGAGAGAGTGAGAGAGAGAACCAGAGAGAAAGAGAGAAACAGGGAGATAGAGAGAGAGAGAAAGAGAGAGAGAGAGCGAGAGAGAGAACCAGAGAGAAAGAGAGAAACAGGGAGATAGAGAGAGAAAAGCAGAGAGAAAGAGAGAGAAAACTAGAGAGAAAGAGAGAAACAGGGAGATAGAGAGAGAAAAGCAGAGAGAAAGAGAGAGAAAACTAGAGAAAGAGAGAGAGAAACAGGGAGATAGAGAGTGAGAAACAGAGAGAGAGAGGATGATGCAAAACTCTGCAGCCTTTGCGTCACTCTGAGATGCTCGTTATTCTCCATCTCACATCAGCCGCCAACTTTATACTTGCCTCGTTTCCATAAAATTTTACACAGAGATAAAAAGCAGCGATCGGTTAATGAGCGGCTCCTCGTGACGCAAAGGACAGTTAATGGGCTGTTTTGAATGTTACTTTTGACGTGCTTCATTCCTGATTCAGTTTGATCTTAAAGCCGCCAACCAGGGAAGGGTGGAGTGTTCGGGGCCATGGAATATTGAAGGAAGCAACAATGTGAGCTGGTGGTCTCCCGAGTGCCCCCACACCGGTTCCAGCCGGCGGGGAGATGTCAGAGGCCTCGATTAACCATAAAGCATCGTCATGGCCCAATCTGCCCCGGCACTGCAGGGAGGGGTAGCGTGCAGCTCCCCCCACGCCCTCTCCCCGCTCTGAGTGTGGGCCTGATCATAGCTGTGATTTTGGGATGAGACGTTAAACCGAGGCCCCGTCTGCTCTCTCTCAGGTGGATGTAAAAGATCCCACGGCACTATTCCGAAGAAGAGCAAGGGGGAGTTATCCCCGGTGTCCTGGGGCCAATATTTATCCCTCAACCAACATAACAAAAAACAGATTATCTGGGTCATTATCACATTGCTGTTTGTGGGAGCTTGCTGTGCGCAAATTGACTGCTGCATTTCCCACATTACAGCAGTGACTGCACTCCAAAAGTACTTCATTGGCTGTAAAGCGCTTTGGGACGTCCTGGTGGTCATTAAAGGCGCTACATAAATGCGAGTCTCTTTCTTTGATGTGGGGACCTTCAGCAGAAGCCAGCTGTAATAGCGCTCCCCCTAGTGGACTGCTGTGGTAATGTAAATAATAAAACTGCTGATGTAAACGATAAAGGATCATGTGCCAAGGTCACATGATGACAGTTTGTGTGTAAGAGCCATCTTGTGTAGAGTGTGTTTGTTAGTAATGTCTTAGGAATATATCGCACCAGATACCAGCTCCCTCACTCCAAATCCTCCACCAACACCCTACGTCTCCCCTGCACGCCATAGGGAGGGTATCATCATCATAGTCAGTCCTTCGAAATGAGGATGACTTGCTTCCATGCCAAAAAGAAATTAGTTCGCAGGTGTTTCAATGAAGGACCTAATATTCCAGGTCGCGAACTACATCGTGAAGGGTGGAAGATGCCTGTGCGTGGATTTTTTTAACGTGTGGTGGCCGTTGCACACCAGCCACCACACGGGCTCGACAGAGCCAGGTCTTGTTCCAGTGATGACCCTGCGTGGGACCTCCTTTTATATACCTGGATGACCAGGTGAGGAGCGTCTCCCACAAGTTCACCCCCTGTGGTCAAGGTGTGCATTACTCAGGTGTATACAGTGTACAGTGTTGTTACATAAAGGTTACAGTTGTGTGAAGGTTACAAACATGATATCACCTCCCCCCAACGTCTTTGGGTCAAAGATTGAGTCTCTCTCGTGGAGCGCCGCAGTTGTGGCTCTGGTGGTTGGGCCTTGGCCTGCGTCTCTGTCGCCTGAGGTGATTCCGGCCTGTCCGGGCTGGCCGCAGGGACTGTGCATGTTGGTGAATGTCCTTGTTGCTCGTTCACTGGCGGTGGTGTGAATACCATCTCAGGTTCCTCAGTGTCCATGCTGAACCTTTTCTTTACTTGGTCCAGATGTTTGCGGCATATCTGCCCATTGTTAAGTCTGACCACTCTGACCCTAGTCCCCTCTTTGCCAATTACCCTCAAGCCACTTGGGTCCCAAAGCATGATTGAGAACAAATACAGGGTCATCGATTTCTATGCATCTCCCCACTGAGTTGCGATCATGGCATTCGATTTGGGGATTGGCGCTTGCCCTCAACAATGTCTGACAGGTCTGGGTGAATGAGGGACAGCCGCGTTTTAAGCGTGCGTTTCATGAGTAGTTCCGCGGGCGGGACTCCCGTGAGCGAATGCGGGCGGGACCTATAGGCCAGCAGGGGGCGCGATAGGTGGGTCCTTGAATCCGGAGCATGCCCTGTTTTATGATTTGATGTGTTTGATACCATTACCCGACATAAACTCCTGGAATTCATAGCTAGTGAAACACGGGCCATTGTCGCTCACCAGGATGTCCGCACGCAGACTCTCCACGGTGGTGGATGTCGTGCACGAATTCAATATGATGCACTTGATCCATTTCGAGTACGCATCAACAACAATCAGGAACATTTTCCCCATGAACGGGCCCGCGTAGTCTACGTGGATACGTGACCATGGCCTGGTGGGCCAGGGCCACGGGCTGAGTGCGGCCTCCCTGGGGGCATTACCCAGCTGGGCACACGTCGTGCACCTGCGAACACAGTGTTCCAGGTCTGAGTAAATCCCCGGCCACCATACATGTGACCAGGCAATGGCCTTCATTAGCACGATGCCTGGGTGCTTGCTGTGGAGTTCCCTGATGAATGCTTCCCTTCCTTTCTGGGGCATGACTACCCGGCTGCCCCATAGCAGGCAGTCGGCTTGGATAGAGAGGTCGTCCATCTGTCTGTGAAACGGTCTGACCTCCTCGGGGCATGCTCCGTGTGTGGGCGACCAATCCCCAGTCAGGTCACATTTCTTTTTCAGGGATAGGAGGGGATCTCTGTTGGTCCAGATTTTGATCTGGCGGGCTGTGATGGGGGAGCCTGCGGTGTTGAAAGCCTCAACGGCCATGACCATCTCCGTGCTTTGCTCCGACGTCCCCTCGGTGGTAGCCAGTGGGAGCCTGCTGAGCGCATCAGCGCAATTTTCGGTGCCTGGCCGGTGCCGTATGGTGTAGTCATACGCAGCCAGTGTGAGAGCCCATCGCTGTCTGCGAGCTGACGCATTGGCATTGACAGCCTTGCCGTCTGACAACAGGGATGTTAACGGTTTGTGGTCCGTTACTAACTCGAACAACCTACCAAAAAGGTTCTGGTGCATCTTTTTCACCCCGTAGACACATGTGAGTGCTTCCTTTTCAACCATCCCATATCCCTGTTCTGCCTGGGAGAGCGACCTGGAAGCATAAGCCACAGGTTGAAGTTGGCCCTCATCATTACTCTGCTGCAACACGCACCCAACCCCATAGGATGATGCATCACACGTTAAAACCAGTTTCTAACAGGGGTTGTACAAGGTCAACAGCTTGTTAGAACAAAGCAGGTTCCGCGCTCGATTGAAAGCCCGTTCTTGACAGTCCCCCCAAAACCATTCACAACCCTTGCGCAGGAGCACGTGCAGCGGCTCCAACAATGTGCTTAAGTTCGGCAGAAATTCCCAAAGTAGTTCAATGGTCCCAGAAATAACCGCAATTCCGATGTGTTGCCGGGCCTGGGCGCACGACGGATCGTCTCCGTTTTGGATTCGGTAGGCCGGATCCCGTCTGCGGCAACCCTCCTGCCCAAAAACTCGACCTCTGGGGCCAAAAACACACACTTGGACTTCTTTAGTCGCAAGCCTACCCGGTCCAGTCTGCGTAGCACCTTCTCCAGGTTGTGGAGGTGTTCCTCGGTGTCTCAACCCGTGATTAGGATGTTGTCCTGAAATACGATTGTTCCAGGGATAGATTTGAGCAAGCTTTCCATGTTCCTCTGGAAGATAGCGGCCGCTGAACGAATGCCAAACGGACACCTGTTGTAGACAAACAGCCCCTTGTGCGTAGTGATGGTGGTCAGTAGCTTGGATTCTTCAGCCAGTTCCTGGGTCATGTAGGCCGAAGTGAGGTCCAACTTGGTGAACAGCTTGCCACCTGCCAGCGTGGCAAAAAGATCCTCCGCTCTCGGAAGCGGGTATTGGTCCTGCAGTGACACTCGGTTGATGGTGGCCTTGTAGTCACCACAGATCCTGACCGAGCCATCCGCTTTAAGGACAGGAACGATGGGGCTTGCCCAGTCACTGAATTCAACGGGCGAAATTATGCCCTCTCTTAGCAGCCTGTCCAACTCACTCTCAATTCTCTCACGCATCACATACAGCACGGCTCTAGCTTTGTGGTGCACTGGTCTGGTGTCCGGGGTGATGCGTATCACTACTTTGGTGTCCTTAAAAGTCCCGACACCTGGTTGAAAAAGTGGCTCTAATTTCTGTAGGACCTGTGAGCATGAACTTCGCTCCACAGATGAAATGGTGTGCACATCCCCCCATTTCCAGTTCATCTCGGCTAACCAGCTCCTCCCCAAGAGCGCGGGACCATTCCTCGGGACAATCCAGAGTGGCAGCCGGTTCTCCGATCCATTGTGTGTTACCACCAAGTTTGCACTGCCTAGCACTGGGATAATCTCTCTGGTGTACGTCCGTAACTGCGTGTCAATGCATTCCAGTTTGGGCCTGTTAGCTTTGAGTGGCCATAGTTTTTCAAATTGTTGGGCACTCATAAGTGACTGGCTGGCTCCTGTGTCCAGCTCCATGCGTACCGGGATGCCATTTAATAGAACTTTCATCATCATAGGTGGCGTTTTGGTATACGAGCTGTGGGCGTCTGCCACATGAACCCGCTGGACTTCAGCGTCCATAGCTTTGCCCCAAGCATCACCCTACCTTGCAGACCCCTCGTCTGGTTCCTCTGTCTCGTAAACTAGCCTCGCTACAGGCTTTCTGCACATTCTGGCCAGATGTCCAATGAAGTTACAGTTTCTACAGATAAATTGCTGAAACCTACAGGTTCTCACAGCATGTTTGCCACCGCACCTCCAGCATGAGCTGAGATCGTAGTGAACAAAGGAACTGTTAACAGGCATTCCTCTCTGATTGTCTCTTTGATTACTCCTGAGCACTCTGTTGCTGAGTGTCAATGGTCCCATCCCGGGACGTATTGTCCCTTGTGATGGCGTGAATTGCCGATCCCCCTGCCATTGTCTCTGTTGCTGGCCCACCCTAGAGTCTGTTGCTACCTGGGCGGTGTCGAATTGCCCTTGCCTGCCTGCGGGGTTCTGAGTCTCGTTTACAATGTTAACTCCCTGGTCCATCACCACGTTGGAACCAGGGCTGCGCGCGTAAATTATCTTGGTCTCCTCTTCCCCTGCCATGAAGGTCTGAGCTATCAACGTTGCCCTTTCCAAAGTCAAGTCCTTGGTCTCAATAAGCTTCCTGAAAATCCCGGCATGACCAATGCCCTCAATGAAGATATCCCTTAACATCTCCTTCCTGCAGGCATCTGTGAACTTACAGAGGCTGGCCAAACTCCGAAGGTCCGCAACCGAAGTCCGATATGCTCTGTCCCTCCCGACGCCGGTGTGTGTAGAACCGGTGCCGGGCCATGTGTATACTGCTCGCCAGCCGCTTCCTCTCCCAGCCAGTCCTTCATGACGAAGCTCTGCTGAAGCCTCTCAACAAAATCGTCCCAGTCCTCACCAACACAGTCCTGTTCCTCTGTGCCACCGGTGGTCATCCTCATGGGTCGTTGTACTGCAGACAAGGTCACTATGTGACCTGAACCTTTATTCCCAGGACCAAGAAGTGCTGACCCTGCGTGGGACCTCCCCTTTATATACCTGGATGTCCAGGTGAGGAGTGTCTCCCACAAGTTCACCCCCTGTGGTCAAGGTGTGCATTACTCAGGTGCATACAGTGTACAGTGTTGTTACATAAGGGTTACATTTATGTGAAGGTTACAAACATGACAGTAACCAGCTGACCTACAGGAGGTGACACCAGGGGCTGGGGCAGTTACAAGTTACAGTCTCTCGGCCACAGGCACTATGTGAAAAAGAAATGGAACAGAGTAGGGTGTGGGGGGGAGGGTGGTGTGGGGGGGCGGGGGGAGAACGAGAGTTAAACTCCATCAAAAATAAATGCAAACATAAAAGATCAAAAGAAAAAAGTACAAACAGACCCGATGAGCCAAACGGCCTCCTTCTGTGCCACATATTTCGATGATTCTAATACAACCACTTGTATTTATATAATATTGCCTTTAACGTGGTAAAACTTCCCAAGGCTTTTCACAGGAGTGTTATAAGAGGGGAAAAAAATTGCCACCGATAATTGAGCCAGATAAGAAGAAATTAGGACAGGTGACCAAAAGCTTGGTCAAAGAGGTAGGTTTTAAGGAGCGTCTTGAAGGAGGAAAGAGAGGTAGAGAGGTGGAGAGGTTTAGGGAGGGAGTTCCAGAGCTTGGGGCCCAGGCAACAGAAGGCACGGCCACCAATGGTTGAGCGATTATAATCAGGGATGCTCAAGAGGGCGGAATTAGAGGAGCGCAGACATCTCGGGGGGTTGTGGGGCTGGAGGAGATTACAGAGATAGGGAGGGGTATAAAGAATAAAACAACCATGAAGGAATTGTGTCATGCGTTCTTGATATTTTGGCCGACGAGGAGGCTACTGTGGCTATGCCAACGTTAGCTGCACAGTGTCACTCCGATCCTATTTTCTGCCAATCTTCAATGACCTCTGCACATTAAACAACCGTGTCGAAGGCACATTTTGTTCAGAATCCTTCCCCCCCAGGCCCCTGAAATCTTTCTTTCAATCACCGCGGAACCATCCCAGTACACAAACGACACAACCAGCCTCCTGACAAAAGCATTATTATTTTATTTATTTATTAAATATCAATATTTAAAAAGCGGTATTAAAAAAATGTACAATACTTTATCCACAAGAATCTTACATTATGCACATTCATTGCACCTAAAATGCAACTGTATTTAAGTTATTTGTTAATATAAATTTTTTTTTCTCTGTTTCAAGTATTATTAAAGTGAAAAGGGATTAGTGCATTGGAAAGGCCACCGGTAATAAAAAGACAAACAGTATTCCCAACTCCCTCCTGAACATTCCAGGGAGATTCCCAGTTTCGATGGGGTTGGAGTCCCCTCTGCCTCCTGGCCTCCCAGATCCACCGAGGGTCGACTGTCCTCGAATCAGGAGAACTTTCGGCACCCCTGCAGTGCCTGCGGAATTCGTCGGGAGCAGAGTTCTCTGGCGGGCGGCTACCCTGCCTCCCATTTGGAAAGGAAAAGGGCCAAATCTGCATGGTCGCGGAATCGAGCCAGTGGCCCCATTTGTTCCCGTGAGTTGGGTCGGCACTTGAAACAGAGCCGCCAACACCAGCTCTACCACAGCGAACCCCAACAGTTAAAACAACTGCACGGTGCACGTGCGTCAGTCAGTGGCCCAGTGGCTCAGTGGGCAGCACACTCTCGCCTCTGAGTCAGAACATTGTGGGTTCAAGTCCCACTCCAGAGACTTGAGCACAGAATCCAGGCTGACACTCCCAGTGCAGTACTGAGGGAGCGCCGCACTGTCGGAGGTGCCATCTTTCAGATGAGATGTTAAACCGAGGCCCCGTCTGTCCTCTCGCAGGGGGATGCAAACGATCCCATGGCACTATTGTGACGAAGAGCAGGGGAGTTAAACCTGGTGTCCTAGCCAATATTTATCCCTTAATCAACATAACCAAAAAAAAACAGATTATCTGGTCATTATCACATTGTGGGAGCTTGCTGTGCACAAATTGGTTGCTACAATTCCCACATTTCAACAGTGACTACACTTCAAAAAGTACTTTATTGGCTGTAAAGCGCTCTGAGACGAACTGAGGTGGTGAAAGGCGCTATATAAATGCAAGTCTTTCTTTTCTTTATACGTATGTATAATAGGCATAATGTATGTATACACACACATACATATATATTATATATACATACAGATACATATATACACACACACTCATATATTATATATGCATACATATACATATATACACACAGACACGCACGTATATATTATATATGCAGTTACACCAATGTTCCTGTTAAATTTTATTTTGGGTGCACGGCCCCTTTAAGGGGCTGCGTGGCCCATTTAAATTCCCGCACGTGGAGAGTTTTCCTATTGTAAAGACGGTAAGCGGCCGGTGTGGGAGAGCCGGACCGCTGGGAGTCTTCGCAGCCTATCAGGAAGATTAACGTACACATATACATATATATACATAAATATTCCGCATATATATATTTTTAAAATACAAATGTTTTATTTCTCTCCCCAGACGTTTTGGGATCTGTCTGCTCCGCACACCTCTCTGGGAAGGAGGGCCTTGCTGTGGGCCCCACTCTTGCTGCCTGTGGCTGCGACAGAGGTGGCACAACATACGCTGGAGAATCCACCAGGCCGACACCCCCAGGGCAGTGCCGAGGGAGCGCCGCTCTGTCGGAGGTGCCGTCTTTCGGATGAGACGTTAAACCGAGTCCCTGTCTGCTCTCTCAGGTGGATGTAAAAGATCCCAGGGCACTATTTCGAAGAAAGAGCAGGGGAGTTATCCCCGGTGTCCTGGGGCCAATATTTATCCCTCGATCAACAGAACAAAAAAGCAGGTTATCTGGTCATTATCATATTGCAGTTTGTGGGAGCTTGCTGTGTGCAAATTGGCGTTGCCCACATTACAACAGTGACTACACTTTGAAAGTACTTCATGAGCTGTAAAGCGTTTTGAGACGTCCTGAAGTCGTGAAAGGCACTATATAAATGCAAGTCTTTCTTTTCTTTATACGTATGCATAATGTGTATATATAGCCAAAGGTGAGCAGAGGAGACGTTACAAGGACACCCTCAAAGCCTCCCTGATAAAGTGCAACATCCCCACCAACATCTGGGAGTCCCTGGCCAAAGACCGCCCTAAGTGGAGGAAGTGGATCCGGGAGGGTGCTGAGCACCTCGAGTCTCGTCGCCGAGAGCATGCAGAAATCAAGCACAGGCAGCGGAAGGAGCGTGCGGCAAACCAATCCCACCCACCCCCTTCCCTGTTCAGCCATCTACGGACTCATTCTAAGAGTGGAAGCAAGTCTTCCTCGATTCCGAGGGACTGCCTATGATGATGATGATACACACACAAGCACATATTGTCTGCCGCGTTTCCCACATTACACTTCAAAAAAGTACTTCATTGGCTGTGAAGCACTTTGAGACGTCCGGTGGCCGTGAAAGGCGCTATTTCAATGCAAGTCTGCCTTTCTTTCATTGTCCCCTGCCATTCCCCTCCAGCACCACTTGGGGACAGAGCTGCTCCACTAACCTGAGAACAAAGTGATGAACTCCTTGTTAAGTCGGGGGGGGGGGGGTGTGGGGAGGGTGTGGTCTTGAGGCAGATTGAAGTGACAGGCAATCCTGAGACTCGAAGCCCACAACCCGGTGGCCACACAACATCTGCCAGCTTTGAGGCAAAGAGCTTTTAGCACCCGGCCAGAGAGTATAACATTCCTCTTTCTGCTGATGCAACCTTCACACACCCCACGGTTTTTGCAAGTTCTTGGCAGAGGGTAGGGCATATACACTGGGACTGCCGGGAGGCACAATCTCTAGCACCGCATCAACGACAGTCATTTTACTGTCTCGCAGCGGGAGTGATAGAACCCGCAGCACGTTCAAAGCTGAGAAATTTAACACGTACGCCAGGGTTCGGTCAAATTAAAAGGGGATCGACTCTCTGTCTGAGGGAGGGTGGGGCCCACAAGTTCACCGTCTCCACACGACAAGCGAATCCACTTGCTGCAGGGCCTGCTTTCGTAACGCGTTGGGCCCACAGGTCTCCGAGTAATAATTGAGGGTTTTTTTGGGGGTGGCGGGATGGCCCCTTTAAGGCCGGTAATCCCACGCCTGTGTTGGTTCTGGTGCTGAGGCTGCGCGGGATAGAAAGCAAGAAAGACTCGCATTTCTATAGCGCCTTTCACGGCCACTGGACATCTCAAAGCGCTTTACAGCCAATGAAGTACTTTTGGAGTACTGTTGTAATGTGGGAAACGCGGCAGCCAATTTGCGCACAGCAAGCTCCCACACACAGCAATGTGATAATGACCAGATAATCTGTTTTTTTTGTTATGCTGATACCAGAGGAAATGTCCTGTTCTACAAATCGGACAACTTCCCATCAGTAAACAGGAATACATTACAAATAAATAGCTTACGCAGGAGCGGAGTGGATATAATCAAAGCGAGAAAGTAACTTGCTTATTTATTTATGTTTATTTGTTTCAATGTGTTTGTTGTGTAAAACCCTGCAAATTTTTTAATTTGAGGGGTGTGGGGGGGTATTCTCACTTATAACCCCGCCCCCCCCACTCCCGCTGCCTTCTCCTCTCTCGCTGCACAAGGGGAGAAGGGAGAGGCGACAGCGACTAGCCCAGCGTCCAGCTAATCGACAGCCCTCTGGCGCGCGATTGGTCTCGGTGTTTTGTTTGTTTATTTACATCTGGTTTCCCGGGAGATGGGTGCGGATTGTAGGTATAGCACCGACGCGCGGGGCGTGGCGGCCGTGGGTGGAGCGGCGGGGGTCAGTTCCCCATCCCCCCCCCCCCCCACCCCCGTCGCCGGTCACTGCCCCCGCGCGGGTGCGCGGGCGGGCAGGCTGTCGGCGCGACCCGGGGGGAGGAGGGACCGCCTCCGCCGCCGCCTCTTGCCGTAGCTGTGGGGGTCGCCGGTATTGAGGGGCGCCGTGTCGTCCTTGCCCTTGTTCACCGCCAGCAGGTACAGCCAATTGGCCAGGTTCTGGGTCTGGCAGGTGGCCAGCGGACAGCCCCAGGACCCGTGGCGGCTGAGGTGGTGCCCCGAGCCCTGCTTGTAACGCTTGACTCGGCTGTGCGGCACGTGGCTGGAATCAAAACACAAACAGAAAAAAAACACACAGAGTCAGTCAGTCCGTCCGTCGGTGTAACCGTAGACTCTCACAACAACAACAACAGCAGCATTTAATCGCGATTTATTACAAGAGGATTTGAGTACAGCAACAATGACTGAAATCCGGAATCCTCGGGACCGAATCCGTGCCGGATTTTGGGTTTTGCCGGATTTCGGACCTCGGCACCCGCCGAAATGTCCGGTTTTCAGACAATTGCGGTTGTCAGAATTCTGGATTGGGGACGTTGCACCTGTCTAAGAGCAAAGACGCCTTACTGCAATTATACAGGGCCCTGGTGAGACCACACCTGGAGTAGTGTGCACAGTTCTGGTCTCCTTACCTAAGGAAGGATATACTTGCCGTAGAGGGAGTGCAACGAAGGTTCACCAGACTGATTCCTGGGATGGGGGGATTGTCCTATGAGGAGGGACTGAGCAGACTAGGCCGATATTCTCTAGTGTTTCGAAGAATGAGAGGTGATCTCATTGAAACATACAAATTTCTTACAGGGCTTGACAGGGTAGATGCAGGGAGGATCTGGCTGGGGAGTCTAGAACCAGGGGTCCCACAGTCTCAGAATAAGGGGTCGGCCATTTAGGACTGAGATGAGGATAAACTTCTTCACTCAGAGGGTGGTGAATCTTTGGAATTCTCTGCCCCAGAGGGCTGTGGAGGCTCAGTCGTTGAGTATATTCAAGACCGAGATCGATAGATATTTGGATTTTAAGGGAATCAAGGAATATGGGGATAGTGCAGGAAAGTGGAGTTGAGGTAAAAGATCAGCCAGGATCTCATTGAATGGCGGAGCAGGCTCGAGGGGCCGAATGGCCGACTCCTGCTCCTAATTCTTCTGTTCTTCGATTGTGAGGGCATCACAGCCATTGGTATTCTGTCCCAGTGCCCACTTTCCGGCCGGGATCAGCGGCTGGCCATCGGGAGCAGGAACGTTGGCCAAAGGGCCCTGTGTGGGATCATCCTATGCTGTCCGTGCTCAGCGCCACGGCAGACTGTGCCCACACCCCAACCGAACCAATAGGGGGCGTTACACCCGGCAGCCTCAGTAATCGCTGATTACCTGTCATCGGTGCTTTCCTCAGTGTCCTCCGATTTCAAGTTGAGGAATTCTCGAGGGGAGCTGCGGTAATTTTCCAGCATATCCACCCTGGAGTCTTTCAGCTTCTGGAGGTACAGGAGGAGGGCGGGCGACGGGGGAGGAGTCCTGCTGGGGGCAGGGGAGGGGAGAAACACAAAAAGAAAGAAAAATTAAAACCTCCCGTCAGACTCGAACGTCACCGCCTTCAATACACAACTGTACAAGTAAACATAAGAATATAAGAAATAGGAGCAGGAGTCGGCCATTTGGCCCCTCGAGCCTGCTCCACCATTTAATAAGATCATGGCTGGTCCGATCATGGACTCAGCTCCACTTCCCCGCCCGCTCCCCATAACCCCTTATCCCCTTATCGGTTAAGAAACTGTCTATTTCTGTCTTACATTTATTCAATGACCCAGCTTCCACAGCTCCCTGAGGCAGCGAATTCCACAGATTTACAACCCTCTGAGAGAAGAAATTTCTCCTCATCTCAGTTTTAAATGGGCGGCCCTTTATTCTAAGATCATGCCCTCTAGTTCTAGTCTCCCCTATCAGAGGAAACATCTTCTCTGCATCCAACTTGTCAAGCCCCCTCATAACCTTATACGTTTTGATAAGATCACCTCTCATTCTTCTGAATTCCAATGAGTAGAGGCCCAACCTACTCAACCTTTCCTCATAAGTCAACCCCCTCATCTCCGGAATCAACCGTGTGAACCTTCTCTGAACTGCCTCCAAAGCAAGTATATCCTTTCGTAAATATAGAAATTAAAACTGCATGCAGTATTCCAGGTGTGGCCTCACCAATACCCTGTACAGCTGTAGCAAGACTTCCCTGCTTTTATACTCCATCCCCTTTTCAATAAAGGCCAAGATTTCATTGGTTTCCTGATCACTTGCTGTACCTGCATACTATCCTTTTGTGTTTCATGCACAAGTACCCCCAGGTCCCGCTGTACTGCAGCACTTTGCAATCTTTCTCCATTTAAATAATAACTTGCTCTTTGATTTTTTTCTGCCAAAGTGATTGACCTCACACTTTCCAACCTTATACTCATTGCCAAATTTTTGCCCACTCACTTAGCCTGGCCAAGTCTTTTTTGCAGATTTTTTGTGTCCTCCTCACATATTGCTTTTCCTCCCATCTTTATATCATCAGCAAACTTGGCTACGTTACACTCGGTAACTTGACCGAGATATCTGACAGGTCTCACACTGACGGTGATGGAGTGAGCCACAGTGTCAACTGTGGCTCAGTGGGTAACACTCTTGCCTCTGAGTCAGAAGGTTGTGGGTTCAAGGCCCACTCCAGAGACTTGACCACAAAAAGCCATGCTGACACTCCCAGTACAGTGCTGAGGGAGTGCTGCACTGTCGGAGGTGCCGTCTTTCACACATTAAACTGCAACCCGTCTGCTCTCAGGTGGATGTAAAAGATCCTGTGGCATTATTTCAAAGAAGAGCAGGGGGCGTTATCCCTGGTGTCCTGGGGCCAATATTTATCCCTCAATCAACAAAAACAGATTATCTGCATCATTGTCACGTTGCTGTTTGTGGGAGCTTGCTGTGCGCAAATTGGCTGCCACGTTTCCCACATTACAGCAATGACTGCACTCCAAAAGTACTTCATTAGCTGTGACACAACATTCAGTGGTCGTGACAGGCGCTATATAAATGCACTGTGCTGAATATGTGTTAAATGAGTTTGCACCTGTGCTTCCCGCACTGTGAGCTCACCTTTCTCTCCTCCTTCAAGACGCTCCCTAAAACCTCCCTCTTTGACCCAGCCTGTCCTAATATCGGCCGAAGAGGCTTTGGGTCCAATATGTGTTTGATTACACTCCTGCAGAGCGCCTCATGGACTGTTCACCGCGTTAGGTGCGCTGTTGTTGTTTGCAAACAGACCCGAATGTAATAGAGGTGTGCGGCGATCTCTCACCTGTCGGTGTCCTCTGGCCCCTGTGGTTCGCCGAGAGCTCCGGTCTGTAAATACAGCACTGCGACCAGGACCAGCATCAACGCCATGGTCACCCGATCTGAAAACCCACAGGCTGCACCGTTAATCACATTGTACCGGGAGCAGCGTGTTGCGATGGGGAGACGCGGGAACCGGATTAAAATCTAAAGATTGTCAACACACCTTCACCGCCATTGTCGCGTGATTTATGATCAATGATTGCTAAACGTGAACAATATACAATGTTCCTATTTAAACTCCAATAATTCCCTGGCAGCTGTGAGTGAGTCCACTGCAAGGCATGGTTACTGCACTGGCAAACTCACCCAGCAATCTCACCTGGCAACACCACACAGGTAGCCCACGTGGTAAATGGAACTGCAGTGAGGGGATAACCCACATCAACAGGACAGTGTAGAGGGAGCTTTACTCTGTACCTAACCCCATGCTGTACCTGCCCTGGGAGTGTTTGATGGGACAGTGTAGAGGGAGCTTTACTCTGTATCTAACCCCGTGCTGTACCTGCCCTGGGAGTGTTTGATGGGACAGTGTAGAGGGAGCGTTACTCTGTATCTAACCCCATGCTGTACCTGCCCTGGGCGTGTTTGATGGGACAGTGTCGAGGGAGCTTTACTCTGTATCTAACCCCGTGCTGTACCTGCCCTGCGAGTGTTTGATGGGACAGTGTAGAGGGAGCTTTACTCTGTATCTAACCCCGTGCTGTACCTGCCCTGGGAGTGTTTGATGGGGACAGTGTCGAGGGAGCTTTACTCTGTATCTAACCCTGTGCTGTACCTGCCCTGGGAGTGTTTGATGGGGACAGTGTCGAGGGAGCTTTACTCTGTATCTAACCCCGTGCTGTACCTGCCCTGGGCGTGTTTGATGGGACAGTGTCGAGGGAGCTTTACTCTGTATCTAACCCCGTGCTGTACCTACCCTGGGAGTGTTTGATGGGACAGTGTAGAGGGAGCTTTACTGTGTATCTAACCCCGTGCTGTACCTGCCCTGGGCGTGTTTGATGGGACAGTGTCGAGGGAGCTTTACTCTGTATCTAACCCCGTGCTGTACCTACCCTGGGAGTGTTTGATGGGACAGTGTTGAGGGAGCTTTACTCTGTATCTAACCCCGTGCTGTACCTGCCCTGGGAATGTTTGATGGGAACACTCCCAGGCTAGAAAAACCTTTTTACGCAGCGAGAGGTTAGGATCTAGAATGCACTGCCTGAGAGGGTGGTGGAGGCAGACTCAATCACAGCTTTCAAAAGGGAGTTGGATAAGTTCCTGAAGGAAAAAGAATTGCAGGGCTACGGGGAAAAGGCGGGGGAGTGAGACTGGCTGAGGTGCTCTTGCAGAGAGCTCAACGGGCCGAATGGCCTCCTTCTGTGCTGTAACCATTCTGTGATTTTATGACTTTTGAAACCAACCCAGGAGTAGTCATTACAAAAAATAAAATAAACAAAACTAGTCATAAATCATAAAGAATGTTGTTACGTGCCCCTGTGCATTGTAAGCTCAGAGACAGGCAAGCACGGATTTTATTACTGTTTAATCAACTCCAGAGGTTCAGAGATCAGCCCTAATATCTTAGGAGCTATTTGAACTTTGTTGGGCTGTTTTTCCATTTCTGGCGAATCGTGCGCTAGTTGAATTGCGGACGTCATTCCCGGGGTTGGAACAGTTTCTGTTTTTTCTTGTTTTGGTACACAGGGTCATCCTCAAATACTCCCAGGTCAGGGACAGAGTAAAGCTCGCTCTGCACTATCCCCATCAAACACTCCCAGGGCAGGTACAGCATGGGTTAGATACAGAGTAAAGCTCCCTCTACACTGTCCCCATCAAACACTCCCAGGTCAGGTACAGCACGAGTTAGATACAGAGTAAAGCTCCCTCTACACTGTCCCCATCAAACACTCCCAGGTCAGGTACAGCACGGGTTAGATACAGAGTAAAGCTCCCCCTACACTGTCCCATCAAACACTCCCAGGGCAGGGATAGAGTAAAGCTCCCGCTACACTGTCCCATCAAACACTCCCAGGGCAGGTACAGCACGGGTTAGATCCAGAGTAAAGCTCCCTCTACACTGTCCCCATCAAACACTCCCAGGCCAGGTACAGTACGGGGTTAGATACAGAGTAAAGCTCCGCAGCACTGTCCCCATCAAACACTCCCAGGACAGGTACAGCACGGGGTTAGATACAGAGTGAAGCTCCCTCTACACTGTCCCATCAAACACTCCCAGGGCAGGTACAGCACGGGGTTAGATACAGAGTAAAGCTCCCTCTACACTGTCCCATCAAACACTCCCAGGGCAGGTACAGCACGGGATTATATACAGAGTAAAGCTCCCTCTACACTGTCCCATCAAACACTCCCAGGGCAGGTACAGCATGGGGTTAGATACAGAGTAAAGCTCCCTCTACACTGTCCCATCAAGCACTCCCAGCACAGGTACAGTGTGGCTGACCCATCTTGGTCCTTTCACCCAGTGGGTTATGGGATATGACTGCACCAAAACCCATTAAAAACTTTTTTTATCCATTCATTCACAGGATGTGGGTGTCACTGGCAAGGCCGGCATTTATTGCCCATCCCTAACTGCCCTCGAGAAGGTGGTGGTGAGCCGCCATTTCAAAGGGCAGTTATAAGTCAACCACTTTGCTGTGGGTCTGGAGTCACATATCGGCCAGACCGGGTAAGGGCGGCAGATTTCCTATCCTGAAGGACATTAGTGAACCAGATGGGTTTTTAACACCAATCCAGTAGTGTCACGGTCACCATTACTGACATTAGCTTTTTTTATTCAGGATTTTTATTTAATTAACTGAATTTAAATTCCCCAGCTGCCGTAGTGGGATTTGAACTCACGTCTCCGGATCATTAGTCCAGGTCTCTGGGTTAATAGCCCAGTGACGTTGCAACCTCGGAGAAAGAGACTTTTGCCCGAGCCCCACGTCTCAGTCTGATGCACAGGCTGCTTTGTAAACTCAGACTGATTAATATTTATCCAGACCTGTGGTATCCCTAACCCAGTGGGTGACGTCAAGAGGGACTTGATTCAAATGGGTCAAAGTTTAACCGTTCAACAAATGACTAATGTTGCACTTTGCTGTAACTCAGAACTGTCGATATATGGGTTTGTTTTTTACCCCTCTCCTCAATATGTCCGTAATTTATTTGCTTCATGGGTTATTTGCTTAAGAATTCATAGCAACACACTGTTATTAAGAACTAGTTGGTTTATTAGCAAAAGGTTTAACAATCACACTACACATTACCAGTTCACCCACCAGGCTCACAACGACCTGCCTCATTGTGAATCCCCCGAACCCAACTGGCTGGGGTTTTATTGAGTCTTGTGAACATCACGTGACTGGCTAAGCCGCTCCCAACTTACTTGTTCTACGAACCCGTGAGCATACTCGCAGGTGTGTACATTACAATGTCTATTTCTTATGAATGGTACGTTCCACTAGAGCCGGACATACCTGTCCAAGGGACCATTGTTGATCGGTGAGCCGGTACAGTGCGCGTGGTGGGCAGGGGCTATTCGAATGTAGGAGGGGGCAATATTACATCCGGTTCCCATCCCGTTACACGTCCGGCAAGGCCGTATCACTGGAGAATGATCAGGAGCACGAACCCCCCCCCCCCCACCACCAGATGAATAGCCCCTCCATTGTCTGGACCAATGGCAACACCCTCAACTGCTGCTAACATCGGCCGGCCTATCACGGAGCAGGAACGGAGCCTACCCAGAAACCTGTGAGGAAGGCTGGGATATGTGTGGATATTAGTTGAGGACAGTATTAGATTCAGCTGTTATACCAACAGCGACGCCCCACTCAGTTAAATAGCCCTCGTGCCTTTGTCACCTGTAGCCTCGAACAATTCCAACGCACTCCTGGCTGGCCTCCCACCTTCCTCTCTCCATAAATGTGAGCTCATCCAAATCTCGTCTGCCCCGTGTCCTAACTCGCACCGAGTCCCACTCACCCATCCCCTGTACTCGCTGACCAACATTGGCTCTGGGTGCAGCAATGGCTCAGTTTTTATAATCTCGTGTTTAAATCCCTCCATGGCCTCGCCCCCTCCCTATCTCTGTAACCTCCTACAGCTCCACAAACCTCCGAGGTCTCTGCGTTGCTCCAATTCTGGCCTCTTGACCACCCCTGACTATAATCGCTCAACCATCGGTGGCCGTGCCTTCAGCTGCCTGGGCCCCAAGCTCTGGAACTCCCTCCCTTAACCTCCCCGCCTCTCTCTCCTCCTTTAAGACACACCTTAAAACCTCCCTCTTTGACCAAGCTTTTGGTGGCCTGTCCTCATATTCCCTTATGTGGCTCGGTGTCAACGTTTGATAATCACTCCTGCAAAGTGCCTCGGGATGTTTTACTATGTTAAAGTTGCTACATAAATGCCAGTTGTTGTTGTAGAAGCTGTCAACCAGAGATGGTTGACATGGAAAGGTCATCGACAACCTGTGTCTCAAAGTGTGTCAGTGTCTCCAGGAATTAAGGAAGAAAATTGGAGGGGGGAACGGTAATGAATTGAAGGGAAGGTGAATTTTCTGGTGATTGGAGGATTCTGTGAGCTAAGACAGGGTTAAACACATTCCTGCTGTTGAGTAATGTCTTCAGCAGCAGTTCATAACTTATGGGCTGGGGTTTTGGATTATAAATTGGCTGCTGACTGATTTATTTGCATATATTTTTACTCAACGACAGCTCATGAGTTATATCAACAACGAGACGACAGCACAGCTTTGAGCACATGACGGGCCACAAGACAGCTTCTGGTGACTCATCAAGCTTTCGACACAGGCGAACGCATTGCCTCTCGCACGCCGAGGCAGGCGTGAGGGCGTACAGCCACTGGCCCGCGGTGTCCTGGGGGCTCGGGAGGGGCTGGCCAACTCGGCCCGGGGTTACCGCGCCTCATTGCTAACCGCTGACTCAGGTTCCTGCGCAGGTCAGCACGGGGTCGGGACTCGGCCGCGAGGTGCCCCGCGGTTGAGTAGCCTATCCGGGGGTTGTGCGCGGCTGGGGGGGGTGCCCTGGGGCTGAATAGCCCACTCGGATCGGGACTCGGCTGCGAGGTGCCCCGCGGTTGAATAGCCTATCTGGGAGTTGTGCTCGGCTGTGAGGTGCCCTGTGGTTGAATCGCCTGTTCGGATCGGGCTCGGCTGCGAGGTGCACCGTGGTTGAATAGCCTATCTGGCGGTTGTACTCGGCTGTGAGGTGCCCTGTGGTTGAATAGCCTACTCGGGCCGGGACTCGGCTGCGAGGTGCCCCATGGTTGCATAGCCTATCCAGATCGAGCTCGGCTGCGAGGACGCTCACGGTTGAATATCCCAGCAGCGCTCACTATCTAAGCTCACCCGTCAGAGACAACACCGGCGCGATCTCCGACAGGGCGTTCTGGTCAAGCAGCCTCCCTCCTGGCGTGAGACTGGTGTCATTGGGGGGTGGTGGGGGGGTGCCCCATGGCTCAGCCCGAGCCCTCCATAACCAGCATCCACACACAGTCATCTTTTCAGCTCAGATCCCTGCAGAGAGATCAGGAACTGGAACCCTGGCTGATATTTCCACCCCCTTTGCTCACTCGTTGGTTACTGAGGCAAATAATTCTCCTGCCCCCAACCCCAGCTAACTCAGCGCAGACTGGGAATGAAACCCGGGGACTCTCAGCTGTGCCTTTCGGACCCTGTAGCGATACCGATAGCAGCACGCATTGTTCACTGACAGTTACATCGAGAAACAGCCTTAAAGGGGCAGCACAGTGCCTGATACAGCGTTTGGCTCGATTGGTTAAAGAGCGTGTCGATGGTCCCACTTCCCAGCCGTGCCGAGCCTTCTGCTCTCGGACAGAATGGCCGCAAAGTTACAACAATCCGTCTCGGGAATGGCGATACGCAGAAAAAGTTCAGACCAGGGCTCCCGCTCCTGATTGCTGACACCTGGTAACCCTACCCTGTCCCAAACTCGCGTGGTTGCCAAGAGGACAGAGGATTGCGATGCTCACCACAGTTGAACATCCCGATGACACTCGTCGCGCAGGCTGCGACAGGTGGGATGCCCAGTTAGGTGGGACACTGATGATGGACCCCAGCACCAAGGGAAACTGTACCCCAGTAACATTCATCCCCTTCAGGAGAAGAGGGCAGGGGGGGGTGGAACAGGACTGGTCGGAACCAAAAAGCTGGCATCCCACCTGCAATTCTTTAAACGCCCAGGATTGATGCAACGACTTGTGAGGGCAGGTTAGAGCTCATTCAAGCACACCGGAAACGTAGATATTAAATACGATGAACGAGTTGTAACCTAACGGATACCCATTTAAAAATAAAAATAAAGCACCTACCTGATTTCATCTGGTGTCGCAGGAACGACAGACTTTGCAAGTTATCTTTCTGTGTAATAATCCCTGACTGAAAATTTACTTCCCAAGATCCAATTCTGGCACTTGCTCAGTCTGAGGGTTTCTCGGTCTCTACCTCTGGTGCCTCGTGCTGTGGCCTTTAAAGCTTTATGCCTTTGAAAGAGGGCGGGAACTACTCGTCTCTCACACACACTCACACACACACACACACACAGATAGTCATACGTAGCAACACTAGTTCTTCCTCTTCCAGTAATTTAAATGCATCCTGTTCCATTTCACGTTATACCGATTTCACTGTTGAAGCTTCGACAGAGCAGCAGCCAGCGGCTTATTAAAAAAGGAAAAAAACTTGCATTTATATAGCGCCTTTCACAACCTCAGGATGTCCCAAAGTGCTTTACAGCCAATGAAGTACTTTTGAAGTCACTGTTGTAATGTGGGAAACGCGGCAGCCAATATTCAGCAAGGTGGATGCAGAGAGGGATGTTTCCCCTCGTGGGGAGATCCAGAACTGGGGGGCCATAGTTTCAGAATAAGGGGCCGCCCACTTAAAAGGGAAATGAGGAGGAATTTCTTCTCTCAGAGGGTTGTAAATCTGTGGAATTCTCTGCCCCAGAGAGCTGTGGAGGCTGGGTCATTGAATGTATTGAAGGTGGAGATAGACAGGTTTTTGAACGATAAGGGAGTCAAGGGTTATGGGGAGTGGGCGGGAAAGTGGAGCTGAGCCTATGATCAGACCAGCCATGATCTTATTAAATGGCGGAGCAGGCTCGAGGGGCCAAATGGCCCACTCCTGCTCCTATTTCTTATGTTCTTATGCGCACAGCAAGCTGCCACAAACAGCGATGTGATAAACGAGCAAATAATCTGTTTTTGTGATGTCGATTGAGGGATAAATATTGGTCCCCCTGCTCTTCTTCAAAATAGTGCCACAGGATCCCATTTGAGAGAGCAGGCGGGGCCTCGGTTTAACATCTCATCCGAAGAACGGCACCTCCGACAGTGCGGCGCTCCCTCAGCACTGCACTGGGAGGGTCAGCCGAGATTTTGTGCTCGAGTCTGCAGAGCGGGTCTTGGGACCTGTGATGCTGTGACTCAGGGGCGAGATTTGCTGCCCACTGAGCGGCGGCTGAGTCAGCTTGACGTGCGCGCCAGAGGCTGTGAGACCCCTTGAGTTCGATTCGCACTCTGCTCTCAGAGAGCTTTCCTGAGCCCAGGCGGTGGTTTGAGGTTTTATACTTATCCAAAGCGCCCCTGGGTTGGGAGGGGGATATAAAAAATGTTTTAAAATCAGCCAGAGGTTCTGCTCCCAATCAGTGCAGGTGTCTAGATGTCAGGCGAAGGTTGGGTTGGATTGGGCTGAGATGCACACCACAGTCGAATAGTGTACCAACATGTCCATTTGGGTGAGACACCGGGGATGAGGCCGGACCCGGCCAGAGCCATCAGCTTCAGCACAGGGAGGGCGAAAATAAACATGTTCCTTTAAAGGTCGCTTTTGTTGCATGTACACATAGTGATCAACAGAGGGCAGCACTGAGAGGGGAACCGGGACAAGGTGACATTCCTTCTCTTTCTCTGTAGCATTTAATACAACGTGTGAGGGGTTCACTGCTGGGTGGGGGGACCTTCCTCTTGCTAAAGTCAGCAGAATTCCCTCAGCTTTTGGAATGTGCTTAAAGTGACTCCATTCAGAGACGTTAGAACAGAGTGGCTGAGCACGTAAAGAAAGTCTTGCATTTATATAGCTCCTTTCACGACCACCGGACGTCTCAAAGCACTTTGCAGCCAATGAAGTACTTTTGGAGTGTAGTCACTTCTGTAATGTGGGAAATGTGGCAGCCCAATTTGCGCACAGCAAGCTCCCAGAAACAGCAATGTGATAGTGACCAGATAATCTGTTTTTGTTATGTTGATTGAGGGACAAATATTGGCCCCAGGACACCGGGGATAACTCTTCAAAATAGTGCCATGGGATCTTTTACACCCACCTGAGAGACCAGACGGGGCCTCGGTTTAACGTCTCATCCGAATGACGGCACCTCTGACAGTGCAGCACTCCCTCAGCACTGCACTGGAGTAAGGAGTCCGTTAAGAGGTAGGAGACAGAGTTGGGATAATGGGTATGTACTCCAATTGGCAGAATGTGACTACTGGTGTGCCCCAGGGATCTGCGCTGGGGCTTCAGTATATTTATACAGCAGACATCTCAAATCGTTGGAGAAATACCACCAACGACGTCTCTGCAACATCCTGTAAATCCTCTGGGAGGACAGACGTCAGTGTTCTCGATCAGGTCAACATCCCCAGCATCGAAGCACTGACCACACTTGGCCAGCTCCGTTGGGCGGGCCACATTGTTCGCATGCCAGACACGAGACTCCCAAAGCAAACGCTCTACTCAGAACTCCTACACGGCAAGCGAGCCCCAGGTGGGCAGAGGAAACGTTACAAGGACACCCTCAAAGCCTCCCCGATAAAATGCAACATCCCCACCGACACCTGGGAGTCCCTGGCCAAAGACCGCCCTAAGTGGAGGAAGTGCATCCAGGAGGGCACTGAGCACCTCGAGTCTCGTCGCCGAGAGTGTGCAGAAAACAAGCGCAGGCAGCGGAAGGAGCGTGCGGCAAACCAGTCCCACCCACCCTTTCCCTCAACCACTGTCTGTCCCACCTGTAACAGAGACTGTAATTCCCGTATTGGACTGTACAGCCACCTGAGAACTCACTTTTAGAGTGGAAGCAAGTCTTCCTCGATTCTGAGGGACTGCCTATGATATTTATAAATGACTTTTAAAGGAATAGAGAGCCATATGTCCAAGTTTATAGATGACACCAAGTGATTATAAAGAGATATCAGGATAGGGCACCAAGAGGTAGGTTTTAAGGAACGACTTAAAGTAGCTGGTGTGCAATGGCCACCTCACGTTAAAATAATTCATTCACAGTCATCTTCCACCATTTAAAATGAGATCATCAGTCACCTGAGTACTCATTTTTAGTGTGGAAGCAAGTCATCCTCGACCCCGAGGGACAGCCTATGATGATGAAAGGAGGAGATAGAGGCAGAGAGGTTTAGGGAGGGAGTTCCAGAGCTTGGGGCCCAGGTAACAGAAGGTACGGCCACCAATAGTTGAGCGATTATAATCAGGGATGCTCTAGAGGCCAGAATTAGAGGAGTGCAGACATCTCGGGGGCGGGGTGGGGGGGGGGGCGGGGTTTTGAGGCTGGAGAGATAGGGAGGGGACGAGGACCATGGAGGGATTTGAAAACAAGGATGAGAATTTTGAAATCGAGGCGTTGCCAAACCGGGAGCCAATGTAGGTCAGCCAGCACAGGGGTGATGGGTGAGCGGGACTCGGTGCGAGTTAGGATATGGGTTAGAATAAGCTTAAGAAACTACATACCATTAGCATCGGTTGCCGGGAATGTGCGAAACGGTTTTGTGGGATCCAGTGGGTGAACATGTTGGAAAGTCAGAACTTGTGAAAGAATAGTTGGGATGGATGCAGGAAAAGCACTCCGTGGTTCAGTAACATGCTGGGGTTTTTCCCCAGAGAGGTTACTGGCATCAGACATATCGCAATGCTGATGGTATATACCTGGCTTGTCAGAAATCTTCTGTCACCTATGCTGAATGGTTTAAGGGAGAGAGTTATGAAATGAGACTGCATGGAAACTTAATTGGGAAATTTTAAATCAGGAAGTTACGATTGGCATCGGGGTCGGTCTTTGTTGTTTTTAATCTAAAGATTTGGACAAGGGTTTTATGGGGAAATCTGCAGATTTCCGCCGTCTGGGCCCTACGCTCTGGAATTACCTCCCTAAACCTTTTTAAAAATTTCCTGGGATGTGGGTATCGCTGGCAAGGCCGGCATTTATTGCCCATTCCTAATCACCCCTTGAGAAGGTGGTGGTGAGCCGCCTTCTTGAACCGCTGCAGTCCGTGTGGTGAAGGTGCTCTCACAGTGCTGTTAGGGAGGGAGTTCCAGGGTTTTGACCCAGCGACCATGAAGGGACGGCCGATATATTTCCACGTCAGGACGGTGTGTGACTCGGAGGGGAACGTGGAGGTGGTGGTGTTCCCATGCGCCTGCTGCCCTTGTCCTTCTCGGTGGTAGAGGTCGCGGGTTTGGGAGGTGCTGCCGAAGAAGCCTTGGCGAGTTGCTGCAGTGCATCTTATAGATGGTGCACACTGCAGCCAGGGGGCGCCGGTGGTGGAGGGAGTGAGTGTTGAAGGTGCTGGATGGGGGGCCAATCAAGCGGCTGCTTTGTCCTGGATGGTGTCGAGCTTCTTGAGTGTTGTTGGAGCTGCGCTCATCCAGGCAAGTGGAGAGTATTCCCTCACACTCCTGACTTGTGCCTTGTAGATGGTGGGAAGTCTTTGCCTCTCCTGTTCTCTCTCCTTCTTTAAGACGCTCCTTAAAACCTACCTCTTTGGCCAAGCGTTTTGGTCTCCTGTTTGCGTTATCTCCTTATGTGGCTCGGTGTCAAATTCTGCGTCATGACACTCCTGCGAAGTTCCTTGGGATGTTTTTACGTGTAAAAAAGCATTTTGTAAATATTAGTTGCTGCTGCTTATAAACACAGCATAATGAGTACTGGTACAATGGATAAAAAGGGAGAGTTGGTGCCAACTTTTTGACTACATGGGGAGACATCTTAAAAACCGAGGAGGTTGGAAGGGAAGGCAGGAAATAAAGATCAAACGGAGAGAATCTGTGCTAAAAGGAACAATGGCACAGTATTCTGATCATGAAGGAAATCTCAGGATTTAATGGAATGATAAACACAGCACTTAGCCACAGTAAAAAACAAAAACAAATAGTGCACGGTTACATAAGCAGAGAGGCAGTGAGCATTACCAGTGTCAGTGCGAATGGGCCAACGGTCAGCTTCCATGGGAGGTATCCCGTGTAGCTCTAGGACCGCAATCGTACGAAGGATGCCAGTACGCCTCACGAGCCTGCATTACTTTGGGTGCAGCATCTCCTTCAGGGTCACACACCAGTGCAAAGTCTTGCTTTCTCTCAGGTCAACTGCACCTTTCCCATGTGGCCACTAGTAGTGCTGTAACCCAGAGAACTGCGCACAATCAGACCCAATGCCGCCATCTTTATTTCCCTTGTGTGCGGAGGGGGGAGGGGGTGGGGGCGCGAGGGGGGCAAAGGGCAACAGGAAGTGGGGGAACCTCCAATCAGTTGTTTACCGAGCTCCTAACCACACAGCGGCAGTTCAGAGAAAGTTCACTAGATGGATTCCGGGGATGAGGGGGTTGAGTAGGTTGGGCCGCTACTCATTGGAATTCAGCAGAATGAGAGGTGATCTTATCGAAACGTATAAGATTATGAGGGGGCTTGACAAGGTTGATGCAGAGAGGATGTTTCCACTGATGGGGGAGACTAGAACTAGAGGGCATGATCTTAGAATAAGGGGCCGCCCATTTAAAACTGAGATGAGGAAACATTTCTTCTCTCAGAGGGTTGTAAATCTGTGGAATTCGCTGCCTCAGAGAGCTGTGGAAGCTGGGACATTGAATAAATTTAAGACAGAAATAGACAGTTTCTTAACCAATAAGGGCATAAGGGGTTATGGGGAGCGGGCGGGGAAGTGGAGCTGAGTCCATGATCAGATCAGCCATGATCTTATTGAATGGCGGAGCAGGCTCGAGGGACCGTATGGCCTACTCCTGCTCCTATTTCGTATGTTCTTATGGTGGCGGAGTCACGGCAGGGAGAGGGCAGACCACGGCATGAGCTAGAATATTTACTTCAAATTAATGGAAAACGTAAATAGCTAAAGTCATGCGACAGGATGAAGACCAAATTAAATATTCACATATATATTTCAAAACTCAGACTTTGGAGATTAATGTATTAGTGCTAAATCCTTGTCTATAACCCAGTTGGTAACCTGTTAATGGTTACCAACTACATTAAACTAGTGCAGTCATGAATGTTAAATGCCTTGGAGCCCAGTTTAGAAATTTCCAGACAACACCAGGCAAAATAAACCAGACATACGGAAAATAAATAAACCTATTGTTTTTCCAGGGCTGTATGTTGGTTAACATCGCGAGGGATTGGTCAACTCAGATATTTGGTACCTGCAGTTCCCCATCTAACAAGTTCCCTATCTCAGCCGTGGTGCAAATAGAGACCGGGAGTTACCACTCCCCTGCAGACTGGGAGGTCGAGCGCCCCCTACAAACTGAGAGGTAGAGCTCCCCCTACAGCCTGGGAGGTAGAGCTCCCCCTACAGACTGGGAGGTAGAGCTCCCCCTCCCCCACAGACTAGGAGATAGAGCTCCCCCTACAGCCTGGGAGGTAGAGCTCCCCCTACAGACTGGGAGGTAGAGCTCCCCCTCCCCGACAGACTGGGAGGGAGAGCTCCCCCTACAGACTGGGAGGTAGAGGTCCCCCTACAGCCTGGGAGGTAGAGCTCCCCCTACAGACTGGGAGGTAGAGCTCCCCCTCCCCGACAGACTGGGAGGTAGAGCTCCCCCTACAGACTGGGAGGTAGAGGTCCCCCTACAGCCTGGGAGGTAGAGCTCCCCCTACAGACTGGGAGGTAGAGCTCCCCCTACAGACTGGGAGGTAGAGCGCCCCCTACAGCCTGGGAGGTAGAGCTCCCCCTACAGACTGGGAGGTAGAGGTCCCCCTACAGCCTGGGAGGTAGAGCGCCCCCTACAGACTGGGAGGTAGAGCTCCCCCTACAGACTGGGAGGTAGAGCGCCCCCTACAGCCTGGAAGGTAGATCTCCCTCTTACAGACTGGGAGGTAGAGCTCCACCTACAGCTGGGGGGGTATAGCTTCCCACCTATGGGGAAGGAGAAGTCCAGTCGTCATCGAGGAGGAGAGGCCCATCTGCTACCGGTGGGAGGCCCAAATCGCCTGGTCGGAGGCTCGAGGATCGGGTGAGGTAGGTGAGTCGAAGCCGAGGAGGAGGCCGCCGAAAGGAGGAAGAGGTCCACATCATCGCCGCAGGAGGCCCGGTCGTCGTTGCCGATGGGTAGCGTGGTGGGAAGCCTGAGGTAGGCCTGAACTTGTGGGATTCACAGGGTTGGGTTTCGAGTAAGGGTTTAAGTGATAAAGACCCCCTATTAGGGTCTATTAGGGGCTAGGGGAAGTTTAGACCATGGGAGGGGGAGAGGTTGAGGTTGGAAAATTGCCGATGGTAGAAGATGGGAGTTGTTTAGCAGGGGAGCTCCCTCGGGAGCTGCCAACCCGGTGGCCATCTTAGATATATATACCACTTTACATTCTATATCTCAGCGGCCTCCGGTCGAATGTGTCACTTCCACACCTGATCCTAAGGTGTGTGCAGGAGCACCGAATGGTACCTGAATGAACTCGGTCTGACACTGGGAAGCAGAGTGATGGTTCCCTATACCAAGCCAGAGCGTTCGTCTCCAGGCCAGGTCCAAGACCACCCCAACCTCTGTCGTCGAGCTACAGTACATGGACAACCCCTGCGTCTGTGCACATACAGAGGCTGAACTCCAGGACACAGTCGATGTATTTACTGAGGCGTATGAAAGCATGGGTCTTACACTAAACATCCGTAAGACAAAGACCAGTCTGTCCTCACCGCAAAGCACTGTCCCCCCAGTCATCAAGATCCACGGCGCGGCCCTGGACAACGTGGACCATTTCCCATATCTCAGGAGCCGCTTATCAACAAGAGCCGACATTGACGACGAGATTCAACACCGCCTCCAGTGCGCCAGTGCAGCCTTCGGCCGCCTGAGGAAAAGAGCGTTCGAAGCTGTCACCAAGCTCATGGTCTACAGGGCTGTAGTAATACCCGCCCTCCTGTATGGCTCAGAGACATGGACCATGTACAGTAGACACCACAAGTCGCTGGAGAAATACCACCAGCGATGTCTCCGCAAGATCCCGCAAATCCCCTGGGAGGACAGACGTACCAACGTTAGCGTCCTCATCCAGGCCAACATCCCCAGCATCGAAGCACTGACCACACTCGATCAGCTCTGTTGGGCGGGCCAGATTGTCCGCATGCCCCGACACGAGACTCCCAAAGCAAGCGCTCCACTCGGAACTCCTTCACGATAAAATAGCCAAAGGTGAGCAGAGGAAACGTTACAGGGACACCCTGAAAGCCTCCCTGATAAAGAGCAACAACGCCACCGACACCTGGGAGTCCCCGGCCAAAGACCGCCCTAAGTGGAGGAAGAGCATCCGGGAGGGCGCTGAGCACCTCGAGTCTCGTCGCCGAGAGCATGCAGAAACCAAGCACAGGCAGCGGAAGGAGCGTGCGGCAAACCTGTCCCACCCTCCCTTCCCTCAACGACTATCTGTCCCACCTGTGACAGGGACTGTGGCTCTTGTATTGGACTGTACAGCCACCTAAGGACTCATTTTTAAGAGTGGAATCAAGTCTTCTCGATTCCGAGAGACTGCCTATGATGATGATGAGGCCTCCCTCTGGGAAGTAGAGCTCCTCCAACAGACTGGGAGGTAGAGCTCCCCCTACAGACTGGGAGATAGAGCTCCCCCTTCAGACTGGGAGGTAGAGCTCCCCCTATAGACTGGGAGGTAGAGCTCCCCCTACAGCCTGGGATGTAGAGCTCCCCCTTCAGACTAGGAGGTGGAGCTGCCCCTACAGACTGGGAGGTAGAGCTCCCCCTACAGCCTGGGAGGTAGAGCTCCCAAGAACCAGAGACTCACAGAATGGTTACAGCACGGAACAAGCCATTCCAGAACCCAACCACTACGTAATACTGGTTCTCGACGCTTCCGTCAATGGGAACAGTTTCTCTCTATCTACTCTGTCCAGATGCCTCGTGATTTTGAACACCTCGATCAAATCTCCTCTCCATCTTCTCTGCTCCAAGGAGAACAACCCCAGCTTCTCCAGTCTATCCACGTAACTGAAGTCCCTCATTCCAGGAACCATTCTCGTAAATCTTTTCTGTGCCCTCTCTAAGGCCTTCACATCCTTCCAACGTGCAGTGCCCAGAATTGGATACAATATCAGAAAGACTTGCATTTATATAGCACCTTTCACGACCACCGGACGTCTCAAAACACTTTGCAGCCAATGAAGTACTTTTTGAACTGTAGTCGCTGTTGTAATATGAGAAACGCAGCAGCCAACTTGCGCACAGCAAGCTCCCACAAACAGCAATGTGATAATGACCCAGATAATCTGTTTTTGTTATGTTGATTGAGGGATAAATATTGGCCCCAGGACACCGGGGATAACTCCCCCTGCTCTTCTTCGAAATAATCTTTTACGTCCACCCAAGAGAGCAGACGGGACCTCGGTTTAACGTCTCATCCGAAAGACGGCACCTCCGACAGTGCGGCGCTCCCTCGGCACTGCACTGGGAGTGTCAGCCTAGATTTTTTTGTGCTCAAGTTGAGTGGGATTTGAACCCACGATTTTCTGGCTCAGAAGTGAAAAAGTGCTGCCCACTGAGCCACAGCTGACACTGCAATAAACACTGGCACATCGTGTGTATTTTTCTCTCCAAAGTTCATAAATTCGGGCCATCCAAAAAGCCGATTTGGCTTTTAAGCGAGAGTCACTGCCTCGCCCACAGGTGGCTCATGGGGAGCCCTCACCGATCGCCAGCTTTGCCCACGGACAAGTGGGCAGCGGGCGTATTGATGGGTGCCGCCATTAACGGGCACCTTGGCCAATCACCAGGGCCCCTGAACAAAAAAAACCCTTGGAGGAAAAATTAATGGAGTACAGCGTTTGCAAAATAAATCTCTGGCTAAAAAAATAAAGACTCTTAAATACGGTTTTAAGCAGATTACAGACTGACCCTTCTAAAACAAGGCACCTGCTTGTTTGAGTTTTTGAAAGGAAACAGCGGCTGTGATCCGCGCTACTTGTACAGACACCGCCTCATTACATCGCCTCGGTTACGGGGAGAATTCGGAACAGAGCCAGCATTTCAAAACTGTTTATGAAGCTCCCATCCCCTGAAGCAGCTTTACTACACATGCCAAGGTGTGCGCACCTTGCTGTGTACGTGTCTGGCATGCAGGCCCTGTCATTGTCCTCACCCCTGACCCCTTCATCATCCCTGACCCCTTCCTCACCCCTGACCCGTTCCTCACCCCTATCCCCTTCCTCATCCCTGACCCCTTCCTCACCCTTGACCCTTTCCTCACACCTGACCCCTTCCTCACCCCCGACCCCTTCCTCATCCCCGACCCCTTCCTCACCCCTGACTCCTTCCTCATCCCTGACTCCTTCCTCATCCCTGACCCCTTCCTCACCCCCGACCCCTTCCTCATCCCTATCCCCTTCCTCACCCCCGACCCCTTCCTCACCCCTATCCCCTTCCTCACGCCTGACCCCTTCCTCACCCCCAACCCCTTCCTCATCCCCGACCCCTTCCTCACCCCTGACTCCTTCCTCATCCCCGACCCCTTCCTCATCCCTGACCCCTTCCTCACCCTGACCCCTTCCTCATCCCCGACCCCTTCCTCACCCCTGACTCCTTCCTCACCCCTGACTCCTTCCTCATCCCTGACCCTTTTCTCACCACCGACCCCTTCCTCACCCCTATCCCCTTCCTCACCCTGACCCCTTCCTCACCCTTGACCCCTTCCTCACACCTGACCCCTTCCTCACCCCGACCCCTTCCTCACCCTCTGACCCCTTCCTCACCCCAACCCCTTCCTCACCCCCTGACCCCTTCCTCACCCCCGACCCTTTCCCCACTCCTGATCCCTTTCTCCACCCCTGATTCCTTCCCCACCCCAACCCCTTCCTCACCCCCGACCCTTTCCTCACCCCTGACCCCTTCATCCCTGACCCCATCCACCCCCCTGACCCCTTCCTCACCCCCGACCCTTTCCCCACTCCTGATCCCTTTCTCCACCCCTGATTCCTTCCCCACCCCAACCCCTTCCTCACCCCCAACCCTTTCCTCACCCCTGACCCCTTCATCCCTGACCCCATCCACCCCCCTGACCCCTTCCTTACCCCGTCCCCTAAATTTCGCACCTTGCGGGAGCTCGATACTGGGTGATGTCCTTTAATATAATAAGCTTACCGGAAATAAACCAAAAAAAAACAATTGAAACGAAGCCAATAAACTTTGCGTGACACATTTTCAACCTGCAACGCTTGTGTTTCAGGAGAATCAGAAGGCAATATGGGAAGCAACATCATCTGCACGCGCGCTTCCCACCGAGGTTGTGAGGAGGAAGCTTCTCCCTTTGTTGGTGGGACCGAGGCCCGCAGTGCCTCACACAAAGAAGTTATTGACTCAGCGTGCACTAATCCTCCTCTGTTGAATGTGGTCGGTGTCTGACAGTGAGCTGGGGCCCTGACTAATGGTGACAGAGTTTCCAGCGATCACTCACTGCCACAGCGTACGTGTGTGTTTCGGTGTGCAGTGCGGGCTGGGGTCTATTTTGTCTTTCGGCCGATTGACCGGGGGGAGCGCGCGTGGCGGACCAGTCGGCATAAAGAACTATTCAATCAGTTTCCCTCCCATCGCTCGCTCCCTGTACACCTGCAAACCTTCCTTTTCAAGTATTTATCCAATTCCTTGCTTGAAAGTTACTCTTGAATCTGCTTCCATCACCCTCTCAGGTAGCGCGTTCCAGATCACAACAACTTGCTGCCGAAACCAATTTCTTCTGATCTCCCCCTCTGGTCCTTTCACCGATTATCTTCAATCTGTGTCCTCTGCTTACCCACCCTTCTGCCAGTGGAAGCAGTTTCTCCTGATTTACTTGATCAAATCCCTTCATGATCGTGTACACCCCTATTAAATCTCCTCTTAACCTTCGCTGCTCCAAAGAGAATGACCCCAGCTTCTCCAGTCTCTCCATATAACTGAAGTCCCGCATCCCTGAAACTACTCCAGTAAATCTCCTCCATGCCCTCTCCATGGCCTCGAGAGTTGGCTAAGCTTTTAAATGGAGATAGATTCCATCGCAGCAGTGTCAGCCATGGCTCAGTGGGCAGCACACTCGCCTCTCGGTCAGTAGGTTGTGGGTTCAAGTCCCACAACAGTGAAAATAAAAAGGTTCCCTGATAAAGTGCAACATTCCCACTGACACCTGGGAGTCCCCAGCCAAAGACCGCCCTAAGTGGCGGAAGTACATCCGGGAGGGCGCTGAGCACCTCGAGTCTCATCGCCGAGAGCATACAGAAGTCAAGTGCAGGCAGCGGAAGGAGCATGTGGCAAACCAGACTCCCCACCTTTCCTTCAATGTCCTACCTGTGACAGGGACTTTGGCTCTTGTATTGGACTGTTCAGCCACCTAAAGACTCACTTTAAGAGTGGAAGCAAGTCTTCCTTGATTCCAAGGGACTGCTTATGATGAGGGACTTGAGCACAAAAAAATCCAGGCTGACATTCCCAGTGCAGTGCTGAGGGAGCGCTGCACTGTCGGAGGTGCCGTCTTTCAGATGAGATGTTAAACCGAGGCCCCGTCTGCTCTCTCAGGCAGATAGAAAAGATCCCACGGCCACTATTTCGAAGAAGAGCAGGGGGAGTTCTCCCCGGTGTCCTGGGGCCAATATTTATCCCTCAATCAACATGACAAAAAACAAATTATCTGGTCATTATCACATTGCTGTTTGTGGGAGCTTGCTGTGCGCAGATTGGCTGCTGTGTTGTCCACATTACACCAGTGACTCCACTCTAAAAGTATTTCACTGGCTGTAAAGCACTTGGAGACATCTGGTGGTTGTGAAAGGTGCTATATTAATGCAAGTCTTTCCTTCTTTAACTGACTGTCCTTTTTCTGATATATTTTTCACCACAAGGTTTGCGATTCGGTGAATGATGGGGTCCTGTTTGGAATGAGGGTTAAAGAAAAGGTCCTTTGTGCTATAAGGCCGAAGATACAGAGCGGATGGCTCTGGGAAGGCACATGAGAAAGAAACAACTGAACTGATACTGAGGGACGCAGCAATTATGTAAATGCAGTTCTCTCACTCACTGGAACATGGGAAAGTACAAAGCTGGACAGCCTGTCTGACCAAATGCTCCTCAATCATCCACCGCCTCAAAGAACAAATCCCAACCTCTCTTGAGTTTCCCACACTATCGGCCCTGCTGTCTCCGGGGACAGTCCGGCCCACATCTTCACCGCTCTCTGCATAAAGCCGTTCGATCGAAGCTGTCTCTGTGCCCTGCTCCTGCTCAGCCCGTGTCTCCTGGATCTGGGTCCATGTGTCGGTCTCAAGTACATTGTCAGGGCCAATTTTTTGTCGAATGTACTACAACGTATCCCATATTGGACTGAATTGTACTTGAAATGAAAAGCGAGGAAATGTATCGAACGGAACTGCCGTCAGCACCCAAATGGAGTGTATGGGATTGCTGACCGCAGCTAAATGTACTGAACCGCTTTTGAATGTACTGTACAAATTTTTATATGAATA
This sequence comes from Pristiophorus japonicus, assembly GCF_044704955.1. Classification (NCBI taxonomy): domain Eukaryota; kingdom Metazoa; phylum Chordata; class Chondrichthyes; family Pristiophoridae; genus Pristiophorus; species Pristiophorus japonicus. Next base: position 87,710,030 of record NC_091995.1, read on the forward strand.
AAGTATATTTTGAAATAAAAAAATTATTGTCAGGGTTCGCTGAAAGGCAACAACAACAACAACTTGTATTTATATAGCGCCTTTAACGTAGTGAAACGTCCCACGGCGCTTCACAGCAGTGTTATAAGACAAAACAGGTAGGTCAGCGAGCCACATAAGGAGAAATTAGGGCAGGTGACCAAAAGCTTGGTCAAAGAGGGAGGTTTTAAGGAGCCTCTTGAAGGAGGAAAGAGAGGTAGAGAGGGGGAGAGGTTTAGGGAGGGAGTTCCAGAGCTTGGGCCCCAGGCAACAGAAGGCACGGCCACCGATGGTTGAGCGATTATAATTGAGGGATGCTCAAGAGGGCAGAATTAGAGGAGCGCAGGCACCTCGGGGTGGGGGTTGTGGGGCTGGAGGAGATTGCAGAGCTAGGAAGGGGCGAGGGCCATGGAGGAATTTGTAAATAAAGACGAGAATTGTGAGATCGAGGCATTGTTTAACCGGGAGCCAATGTAGGTCAGCTAGCACAGGGGGTGATGGGTGAGCGGGACTTGGTGTGAGTTAGGACACGGGGGCAGCCGAGTTTTGGATCACCTCTAGTTTATGGAGGGTGGACTGTGGGAGGCCGGCCAGGAGAGAGTTGGAATAGTCAAGTCTGGAGGTAACAAAGGCATCAACTCGGTGAGAGAGGCTCTCTGGTCTTCCCGTGCGAGGAACTGTCCTCGACCGAGCATTACAGGCTGGCAGTTTCCAAGGGCTGGGACTACATGCTGGGGGACGTACTGAAGCTTGGTGCAGCCGCTGCCTAGGCCCAGTGAGGAAAGGCCCCGGATTAAGGCCCTCTTGTCACTGTACACCGCGGGGCTGGAACCAGTGTAAAACCCCTCGGGCTGTTGGCAGCAGAAAATGTCTACTGTAATGCTAATGTCGATGGAAACTGCACTGTAACTGGACTGAGGTGACCTAGAGTGGCTTGTACTGTATTTAACCTAAGGGGTCTACATCGCACTGTGTGAATTGCAACATTTGTACTGTTTAAAAATTATATTGTCAGAGATCTATTTCTCTACTTCTATCCGTGGGTAATCTCTCCCCTGAGGCTTCTCTTTCCAGAGTAAACAATCCCAGGCTCTTCAACCTCTCTTCATTGCTCCCATCTCTTGAGGTTGGCTGCCATTTTCTGCACTGCCTCCAGTGGCTGGATGTCTCACTGCAGGACTGTACCAAGTACTCCAGGTGTGGCCCGGCCCTACCAGGGGCTGGTACAGACTCCCCCCCCCGCACCCCCCAGGGATTTGTGCTCTACCCCAGAAAAAAGGAAAGACTTGCATTTATACAGCGACCTTTCACGACTTCAGGACGTCCCACAGCTCTTCGCAGCCAATGAAACATAGAAATAGCTGCAGGAGTAGGCCATTCGGCCCTTCAAACCTGGACCGCCATTCAATATGATCATGGCTGATCATGCAACCTCAGTACCTCATTCCTGCTTTCTCTCCATACCCCTTGATCCCTTTAGCCGTAAGGGCCACATCTAACTCCATTTTGAATATGTCCAACGAACTGGCCTCAACAACTTTCTGAGCCACAGAATTCCACAGGAACACAACTGTCTGGGTGAAAAAGTTTCTCCTCATCTCGGTCCTATATGGCTTACCCCTTATCTTTTGACTGTGACCCCTGGTTCTGGACTTCCCCAACATCGGGAACATTCTTCCTGCATCTAACCTGTCCAATCCCGTCAGAATTTTATATGTTTCTATGAGATCCCCTCTCATTCTTCTAAATTCCAGTGACTATAAGCCTAGTCGATCCAGTCTTTCCTCATATGTCAGTCCTGCCATCCCGGGAATCAGTCTGGTGAACCTTCGCTGCACTCCCTCAATAGCAAGAATGTCCTTCCTCAGATTAGGAGACCAAACTGTACACAATATTCAAGGTGTGGTGTCACCAACGCCCTGTACTTGTTGAAGTGTCGACGCTGTTGTGATGTAGGGAGCGCGGCAGCTAATTTGTGCACAGCAAGCTCCCACAAACTGTGTTTAGCGATGTTGATTGAGGGATAAATATCGGGCAGGAAACCAGGGAGAGCTCCTCTGCTCTTATACTCAGGGGAGTTTGGAAGAAAGAGAAGTGATCTTATTGAAACGTATAAGATTCTGAAGAAGCTGGACGGGGTAGATGCAGAGAGGGTGTTTCTCCTCTCTGGGGGGAATCCAGAACTAGGGGATATAGTTTCAGAATAGCTTTTGGATGAGTTCTTAAACCGAGGCTCCGTCTGCTCTCTCAGGTAAAAAATCCCATGGCACTATTTCGAAGAAGAGCAGGGGAGTTATCCCCGGTGTGTAGGCCAATATTTATCCCTCAATCAGCATAACAGACTCAGATTATCTGGTCATTATCACATTGCTGTTTGTGGGAGCATGCTGTGCGCAAGTTGGCTGCTGCGTTTCTCATATTACAACAGCGACTACACTCCAAAAAGTACTTCATTGGCTGTAAAAGGTTTTGAGACATCTGGTGGTCGTGAAAGGTGCTATATAAATGCAAGTCTTTATGATATTGTATCCAATTCTGGGCACCGCACTTTAGGAAGGATATGAAGGCCTTAAAGAGGGTGCAGAAAAGATTTACGAGAATAGTTCCTGGAATGAGGGACTTCAGTTATATGGATAGACTGGAGAAGCTGGGGTTGTTCTCCTTGGAGCAGAGAAGGTTGAGAGGAGATTTGATCGAGGTGTTCAAAACCATGAGGGGTCTGGACAGAGTAGATAGAGAGAAACTGTTCCCATTGGTGGAAGGGTCGAGAACCAGAGGGCACAGATTGCAGGTGATTGGCAGAAGAACCCAAGACAGCGTAAGAAAAAACGTTATTGGTTAGCAAGTGGTTGGGTTCTGGAATGTTCCGCCTTGTTCCGTGCTGTAACCATTCCATGATTCTCTGATTCTAGGGAGCGCCACCTCCCAGTCTGTTGGGGGAATTCTACCTCCCAGTCTGTAGAAGGCGCTCTACCTCCCAGGCTGTAGGGGGAGCTCTACCTCCCAGTCTGTAGGGGGAGCTCTACCTCCCAGTCTGTAGGGGCAGCTCAACCTCCCAGTCTGTAGGGGGCGCTCTACCTTCCAGTCTGTAGGGGCAGCTCCACCTCCCAGTCTGTAGGGGGAGCTCTACCTCCCAGGCTGGAGAGGGAGCTCTATCTCCCAGTCTATAGGGGGCGCTCTACCTCCCAGTCTGCAGGGGGAGCTCAACCTCCCAGTCTGTAGGGGGCGCTCTACCTTCCAGTCTGTAGGGGCAGCTCCACCTCCCAGTCTGTAGGGGGAGCTCTACCTCCCAGGCTGGAGAGGGAGCTCTATCTCCCAGTCTATAGGGGGCGCTCTACCTCCCAGTCTGCAGGGGGAGCTCTACCTCCCAGGCTGTAGGGGAGTGGTAACTCCCGGCCTCTATTTGCACCACGGCTGAGATAGGGAACTTGTTAGATGGGGAACTGCAGGTACAAAATATCTGAGTTGACCAATCCCTCGCGATGTTAACCAACATTCAGCCCTGGAAAAACAATAGGTTTATTTATTTGCCCTATGTCTGGTTTATTTTGCCTGGTGTTGTCTGGAAATTTCTAAACTGGGCTCCAAGGCATTTAACATTCATGACTGCACTAGTTTAATGTAGTTGGTAACCATTAACAGGTTACCAACTGGGTTATAGACAAGGATTTAGCACTAATACATTAATCTCCAAAGTCTGAGTTTTGAAATATATATGTGGATATTTAATATGGTCTTCATCCTGTCGCATGACTTTAGCTATTAACGTTTTCCATTGCTGTTTGTTGGGAGCTTGCTGTACGCAAGTTGGCTGCTGCACATTACAACAGCTCACGCCGTGGTCCTCCCTCTTTCCCTCCGTGACTCCGCCATCATAAGAACATAAGAAATAGGAGCAGGAGTAGGCCATACGGCGATTTATCTCTATGTGGCGGCTGCAAGATATGGGCAATGTTTTTGCCGGGTTTTTTATTCCCAGGGAAGCCGCTCGTGGGGCGCTCCGAGACCGGCTGTTTAGCAACGGATTGTCAGTCGCTCAGCCGGCCTCGTACCCTCAGAGAGGTGTGGAACGCCTTGCCTAGTGTTCTGCCTCACACTCAGGGCCCAGCCGGTGAATTTTACGGCTGCAGACGCAAACCGCGTCCCGGCGCAAAATTTACCGCCCCGCCACCATCAGCGCCCGAATTAGCCCCCGACCGAATTTCCGCCCCTGGTCTTTTCCTCCAGCGTGCACATCGTTTGTAGAATTTGCGTGAGGTTTTGCTGGAGATTGTAATCTTTTTCTTGAAGAGTCCCTGGGGTCTCAGCCTACGTATTGCTTGTGGGAACTTGTGGCTGGTCTGAATCGCTGAGCGTGGGGGATGTTGCCAAAGGGAGGGGGGTCAAAGTGCAGCAAGGGAAGCCTGGGGGTGGGGGGTTGGTGAAGATTCCTGGCACTCCAAAGAGTTGACATTCATTGAACCCGATCTCCGAGCTGCGAGAGGAGGGAACATTACGGACGGGGATCGGCCATTCGGCCCCTCGAGCCTGCTCCGCCAGGGTTGTGTGTCTTGTGGGTGGTGCCAACTCCCCGGGTCACGGAAAGCGCTTGTCGGCGCGGGCTCGACCGGCCGAACGGCCTTCTTCCGTGCTGTAACCGCTCTGTGATTCTATGACAGCACCAGAGGGCGGAGGAGCTGGGGTCTCGGGATCCTCAGTGAAGAGGAGACAGAAGCAGAACCTTCACCAGATTGCTCCCCCCCCCCCCCCCCGCCCCCAGCATGCAACCCAGCCAGAGGGACACCCTCGCCTATCCTGCATGCCACGGCAGGAAATCAAAATGGTGTCAAAAGTGGTGGATGTCGTGGAACGCGACCCCACGTTCCTGCTTTCAAACCGTCCCGGCTGTAAGGTGTGCGCCTGCGAGTATGCTCACAGGTTTGTAGAGCCGTTGCAGTTCAGCCCGACTGCCTGCCTCTCTTCCGCGGTTACATCCGAGGCAGGGTGTCCCTGGAGATGGAGCACGCGATGTCCACCGGTACGCTCGCGGCCTTCCGCGAGAGGTGGGTGCCGGAGGGACTGGAGTGCATCATCACCCCCCCCCCCGGCAACCAAATTTTAATTTGATTTAAGTTTACTGTCTAAAGTTCAATTTGTTTAAGTCTGCCAGTTTTAGCGTCCCCCCCTTTAATCAGGGGGCACTTGTATCAAAGTTGTAGAGCTGTTGCATTGTGAGCGGCTTAGCCAGTCACGTGATGTTCACAAGACTCAACAAAACCCCAGCCAGTTGGGTTCGGTGGATCCACGATGGGGCAGGTGGTTGTGAGCCTGGTGGATGAACTGGTAATGTGTCGTGTGATTGTTAAACCTTTGCTTATAAACCCATGAGTTCCTGGAGGTTTCATCACATGACCTCTCGCCTCCAATCGCCCTGCCCCGATCAAACAGCCATTTTACCCCCATCTCCAATATTTCGACAACCAATAACCGGAAGGTAATGAAAAAACCCGCACTTTTTTAATAGAAACATAGAAACATAGAAAATAGGTGCAGGAGTAGGCCATTCGGCCCTTCTAGCCTGCAACGCCATTCAATGAGTTCATGGCTGAACATGCAACTTCAGTACCCCATTCCTGCTTTCTCACCATACCCCTTGATTCCCCTAGTAGTAAGGACTTCATCTAACTCCTTTTTGAATATATTTAGTGAATTGGCCTCAACAACTTTCTGTGGTAGAGAATTCCACAGGTTCACCACTCTCTGGGTGAAGAAATTCCTCCTCATCTCGGTCCTAAATGGCTTCCCCCTTATCCTTAGACTGTGTCCCCTGGTTCTGGACTTCCCCAACATTGGGAACATTCTTCCTGCATCTAACCTGTCTAACCCCGTCAGAATTTTAAACGTTTCTATGAGGTCCCCTCTCATTCTTCTGAACTCCAGTGAATACAATGCCCCCTATGACTTTTTTTCTCCCGGGTGTTTGCTCAGAGCAGTGTCAAGGAGTTCCACCTTTCATTCCTGGAGGCTCCAGCGTAATCTAGGAGGGTTAGCAATCCCTTCTCCTGCCTAGTGATTATGTTTTAATGAGGCGGGGGCGGGGGGGCGGTGGGGGAGGGGAGGCGGGGGGGGGGGGGAAAGCCGTTGCTGTGGAAATTGTAATGTATTTGCCTCATGGGTTCTTTGCTTAAGAATTCATAGCAACACATTGCAATTAAGAATTAGTTGGTTTATTAGCAAAGGTTTAACAATCAGACTACACATTACCGGCTCATCCATTGTACTCACAACCGCCTGCCCCATTGTGGATCCCCCGAACCCAATTGGCTGGGGTTTTATTGAGTCTTGTGAACATCACGTGACTGGCTAAGCCACTCCCAACTCAACAGCTCTACAACTATTTTTAGTTGAAACTTATTAAAGGGGCACGAAAACCGCCAATTAAACAAATTAAACTTTTAACATTAGTCGATCAAAATTTGGTTGGCGGGGTGATGATGCACTCCAGTCCCTCCGGTGCTTACCTCTTGCGGAAGACCGCGCGCGTACCGGTGGACACCGCGTGCTCCGTCTCCAGGGACACCCCGGCTCGGATGTAACCGTGGAAGAGGGGCAGGCAGTCGGGCTGAACGACCCCCTCGACCGTCCGCTGCCTTAGACCGGCTGATGGCCCCCCTTGGCCGTGCCCAGGAGCAGTCCGGCGAGGAGGCCTTCCGACCTGCCCACTTCCCCTCCGCACAGGGGGCCCAAAGATCAGGAGCTGTGGGGCTGAAGTGCAGCCAGAATTTGAGGAGCGGCCCCTTCAACTCAACAGCTCGACTAACCTCTAACCCTGACCCTAACCCTGCTCTAGGAAACGCTGGGGATTGCGCAGGGAGGCAGAGTTCGATAAACTTGCCCAGGGCCCTCACGGAAACAGCCTGTGCTGGGTTACGTGGGATTGTGGAGTGGCGCCAGCTCCCTTCCTGCATACCCAGCTGTTGTTTTGTCAGCAGCAGAATCAGAAACGCTGGAAGGCACCAAAACACAGCGGCAAGGACAGCAAGCGGGGAACTGTTTCATGGTCGGGGGGGGGGGGGGGGGGGGCGGTTACTTCAGTTCCTCGCCTTTGGGTTCCTCGGGTCAGTCAATGGCGGGCCAGCTACACAATCGCAGAATCTCACAGTGTGGAAGGAGGCTTGTGCCGGCTCCTTGAAAGAGCTGTCCCATTTAGTCCCACTCCCTCCCCCCGCCCTGCTCTTTCCCCCCATAGCCCTGCAAACTAGTCCTCTTCGAGCACTTGTGCAATTGCCCTTTGAACGTTCCCATGCAATCTGCATCCACCGCCCTTTAATGCAGCGGGAACTTTAGGAATTTTAGTACATCAGTCTGAAAAATAAGAATGCATAGAATGACACAGACACAGGCCATCCGGCCCGTTTCTGGTCCTTGCCGATGTTTATGCTCCACACGAGCCTCCTCCCACCCCTCTTCGTCTCGACCTATCAGCATAAACTTCATTCCTTAATTATTATTTAAATGGGGAGAGATTATAAAATGCTGAGCTCCAGAGGGACCTGGGGGTCCTTGTGCATGAAACACAAAAAGTTAGTGTGCAGGTACAGCAAGTGATCAGGAAGGCAAATGGAATGTTGGCCTTTATTGCAAGGGGGATAGAGTATAAAAGCAGAGACGTCCTGCTACAACTGTACAGGGTATTGGTGAGGCCACACCTGGAGTACTGCGTGCAGTTTTGGTTTCCATATTTACGAAAGGATATACCTGCATTGGAGGCTGTTCAGAGAAGGTTCACCAGGTTGATTCCGGAGATGAGGGGGTTGACTTATGAAGAAAGGTTGAGCAGGTTGGGCCTGTACTCATTGGAGTTTAGAAGAATGAGAGGTGATCTTATTGAAACGTATAAGATACTGAGGGGGCTTGACAGGGTGGATGCAGAGAGGATGTTTCCCTTTGTGGGGGAATCTAGAATTGGGGGGCATAGTTTCAGAATAAGGGGTCGCCCATTTAAAACGGAGATGAGGAGGAATTTCTTCTCTCAGAGGGTCGTGAATCTTTGGAATTCTCTGCCCCAGAGAGCTGTGGAGGCTGGGTCATTGAATATATTTAAGGCGGAGATAGACAGATTTTTGAACGACAAGGGAGTCGAGCGTTATGGGGAGCGGGCAGGGAAGTGGAGTTGAGGCCAGGATCAGATCAGCCATGATCCTATTAAATGGCGGAGCAGGTTCGAGGGGCCGAATGGCCGACTCCTGCTCCTATTTCTCATGTTCTTATGTCCAATTGTCCAACGTTTCCATGCAATCTGCTCCAGCCACCCTTTAAGGCACCAGGAACTTTAGATCAGAGACATCTGTCTGAAAAAAATAAGACAGTGCCTAGAATGACACAGAAACAGGCCATTCGGCCCATCAGGTGCATGCCGGTGTTTATGCTCCACAAGCCTCCTCCTACCCTGCAACTCACCCAATCAGCATAAACATCTATCCCTTTCTCTCCACGTGCTTATCTAACTTCCCCTTAAAAGCATCAAAAGCCATTCGACTAACGACCCGTTCTCCAAAAAACCTTTCATGAAATTGAGCTTCTCCGTCTTTTATTCGCGTTTCCTTACAAACGCACGCCGCGATCTTGCAAATGAACTGAATGACTTCACTTTCGCACTCAAGAGCTGTCACAGAGTCAGCTGTGGCTCAGTGGGCAGCGCTCTTGCCTCTGAGTCCGAAAGTTGTGGGTTCGAGTCCCCAGTCCAGAGATTTGAGCACAGCAATCCAGGCTAACACTCCCAGTGCATTGCTGAGGGAGCGCCGCACTATCGGAGGTGCCGTCTTTCGGATGAGATGTTAAACCGAGGCCCTGTCTGCTCTCTCAGGTGGACGTAAAAGATCCCATGGCACTATTTCGAAGAAGAGCAAGGGGGAGTTATCCCTGGGGCCAATATTTATCCCTCAATCAACATAACAATAACAGGTTATCTGGTCATTATCACATTGCTGTTTGTGGGAGCTTGCTGTGCGCAAGTTGGCTGCTGCGTTTCCCACATTGCAACAGTGACTACACTCCAAAGGTACTTCATTGGCTGTAAAGCACTTTGAGATGTCCGGTGGTTGTGAAAGGCGCTATATAAATACAAGTCTTTCTTTTCTTTATAATAATGACCTCCTTCTTGGCTGGCTCCTCAATCTCCTCAAACGGACTCCTTTTTTAAAAATCTGGGAGAGTGTCCCCTTTAAAAATTGTGTTGAGTGCATAGGAAACAAGCCAAATCCTGTATGGTTGATGTCAACCTACAATTTCTCCCTGAACGTGCACATTAGCAGAGTGGTTATGGTTCCAGGCCAGGAGTCATAGGTTCAAATCCCAGCATGCCAAGTTGCAAAATTGAACAGTAATTTGTGGGTTGGAAAACATGACCAGAAAAGCTGCTGGATTGTGGGAAAACCAAAATGTCTTTCAGGGAAGGGAAGCTACCCTCACTACCCAGTCAGGCTATGTGTGACTCCAGTCCCACACGATGTGTTCGCCTCCCGGTGCATTCTGAAACGGCGTCGCGAGCCGCTGGGTTGCCGTGGCCACGGGGGATGGGCAATAAATGCAGCCTTTGTCGTCTGCGTCCCAGAAACAGATAAAAAGAAAATTCCTCAGCCTTTCACCCAGCTGGTAGCAGGGTACCAGTCGGCTATGACTCCACTCCGAATCAGACCCCAGTTGGCAACCCCATTCTCAATGCAGCTCACGGTTGGGAGAGCTGTTGCCTGCTCCTGGGCCTGGCCAAGGTGGCTATTCGCCAGTCCAGGCAGCGGGCGGTCGAGGGGGTCGTTCAGCCCGACTGCCTGCCTCTCTCCCGCGGAGACGTTCACGCCAGGGTGTCCCTGGAGACGGAGCACGCGGTGTCCACCGGTACACTCGCGGCCTTCTGCCAGAGGTGGGCGCCGGAGGGATCGGAGCGCATCATCACCCACGGCAACCAAATTTTAACTTGATTTAAGTTTCCGTAAAAGTTCAATTTGTAATTTGTGGCTTCCAAAAGGGGGCACTTGATTTTACATTTCTACGCAAATAGTTGTAGAGCTGTTGAAGTGCCCCTTTAATAAGGGGGTACTTGATATAAAGTTTCACATTAAAAATAGTTGTCGAGCTGTTGCAATGGGAGCGGCTTAGCCAGCCACGTGATGTTCACAAGACTCAATAAAACCCCGGCCAGTTGGGTTCAGGGGATCCACGATGAGGCAGGTGGTTGTGAGCCTGGTGGATGAATGGGTAATGTGTCGAGTGATTGTTAAACCTTTTGCTAACAAACCAACTAGTTCTTAATAGCACTGTGTTGCTGTGAATTTTTAAGCAAAGAGCCCATGAAACAAATACATTACAGGCGGAGACTGTGAACCTACGGCTGCCCCCACCAGCTGCCCTTGAGTTAGGCTGCGGTATTTGCTCCAGGAGGTTTCCATGGCAACTTATTAAAGTTGCGGGAGGAGGAAAAGAAAAATCAAGCAGTGGGTCAACTGAGGTGACTGCACAGCTTCTCGAGGCTGGCTTTAATGCTTTGGCGTTGCGATGCGGGGGGGGGGGAAGGTCAGGAACGATGGGATTTAAAGGGGCCCTCAACCGACATCATTAAAACAGATGATCTGGTCATGATCTCACTGCTGTTTGTGGGAGCTTGCTGTGCGCAAATTGGCTGTCGCTTTGCTCACATTGCAACTTCACAAAGTGCTTCATCGGCAGTAAAGTGCTTTGGGGCTTCCTGTGGTGGATGAAAGGCGCGATATAGATGCAAGTTCTTTCTGTTTTGCTTTAACTCAATCCCAGGTTTACCAACCGGCTCCATATCCGATCCCGTCACTATCTTCAAACCATTGTCAACCTGAAAACCTCAGCTTGAAGGTACATCCAGTCCCCGAGGGCAAGAGCCAGCAGATGTCCAACAACGGGCGCAGCCTTTGGCCGCCTGAGGAAGAGAGTGTTCGAAGACCAGGACCTCAAACCTGGCACCAAGCTCATGGTCTACAGGGCAGTAGTGATACCCGCCCTCCCGTAAGGCTCAGAGACGTGGACCATATGCAGTAGACACCTCAAAGCGCTGGAGGAATACCACCAACGTTGACTCCGCAAGATCCTGCAAATCCCCTGGGAGGACAGACACACCAACGTTAGCGTCCTCGACCAGGCCAACGTCCCCAGCATCGAAGCACTGACCACATTCGACCAGCTCCGTTGGGCGGGCCACGTCGTCCGCGTGCCCTGACACAAGACTCCCAAAGCAAGCGCTCTACTCGGAACTCCTACATGGCAAGCGAGTCCCAGGTGCGCAGAGGAACACCCCTCCCTGATAAAGTGCGACATCCCCACCGACACCTGGGAGTCCCTGGCTAAAGACGCCCTAAGTGGAGGAAGTGCATCCGGGAGGGTGCTGAGCACCTCGGGTCTCGTCGCCGAGAGCATGCAGAAAGCAAGCGCAGGCAGCGGAAGGAGCGTGCGGCAAACCAGACTCCCCACCCACCCTTTCCTTCAACCACTGTCTGTCCCACCTGTGACAGAGACTGTAATTCCCGTATTGGACGGTTCAGTCACCTGAGAACTCACTTTTGGAGTGGAAGCAAGCCTTCCTCGATTCTGAGGAACTGCCTGTGATGATGAACAATGGGCTGCCGACTGACTCATTGACTCATTGAGCGGAGGTGCTAACCCAGGAGAATGAGTTTTTACACAGAGGGCCTGTCGACACCTTGGTTGCCAGGGGAATTAGGGTAACTGTTTCCAGTGACAAAACTCCCATCTGCGCAGGAAATTATTTCCTCTCCCTCCCTCCCAACCCCCCCGCACATGTTACTGTACGAGAAGATTACAGGGACCAGTGCTTGATAACCTAGGAGAGGTAGGACAAGACAAAGCAAGACTCTCCCACCACAGCAGTTGTGCTGGTACAGGAGGTTCCATGGCTACCACTGACTTCAACAAATACCGCTCAACCAAACAAGCTGCCTTGAGATTGGGAGTCGAATGGAAAGAAGAACGGCAGTTAAAGGATATTACACTGGTTTGTGCTAGAGGAAATAGTTATGCTCATTAGTTCATCGATCTGCTTATATTAGGGTTGCCAACCGATATTCCCTGTCATCATCATCATCACAGGCAGTCCCTCGGAATCGAGGAAGATTTGCTTCCACTCTTAGAATGAGTCCTTAGGTGGCTGAACAGTCCAATACGAGAACCACAGTCCCTGTCACAGGTGGGACAGACAGTGGTTGAAGGAAAGGGTGGGTGGGACAGGTTTGCCGCACGCTCCTTCCGCTGCCTGCGCTTGCTTTCTGCACGCTCTCGGCGACGAGACTCGAGGTGCTCAGCGCCCTCCCGGATGCACTTCCTCCACTTAGGGCGGTCTTTGGCCAGGGACTCCCAGGTGTCGGTGAGGATGTTGCACTTTATCAGGGAGGCTTTGATGGTGTCCTTGAAACATTTCCGCTGCCCACCTGGGGCTCGTTTGCTGTGAAGATGTCAACCGCGAGGGTCTATGGAGTGCCCTCCTCCATTTCGGATGCCCCCAAATGTTCGTCACCATCCTCCGTCTGCCCCATGACGACATGCAGGCCGTGATCTTTACCAATGGATCCATTACAGACCCAATCCCTGTAAGCTAAGGGGTACTGTAGCATAGTGGCTTTGAGGAAACATTCTCGCCAACAGCGACAACAACTTGCATTTATATAACGCCTTTAACGTAGTAAAACGTCCCAAGGCTCTTCACAGGAGCGTTATCAAACAAAATTTGACACCTAGCCACATAAGGAGATATTGCGACAGGTGACCAAAAGCTTGGCTAAAGAGGTTGGTTTTAAGGAGAGAGCTGGAGAGGTTTACATCTGAACATAAGAAATAGGAGCAGGAGTAGGCCATTTGGCCCCTCGAGCCTGCTCCACCATGGCTGATCTGATCATGGACTCAGCTCTACTTCCCTCCCCGCTCCCCATAACCCTTCACTCCCTTTTCGCTCAAAAATCTGTCTATCTCCGCCTTAAATATATTCACCAACCCAGCCTCCACAGCTCTCTGGGGCAGAGAATGCCACAGATTTACAACCCTCCGGGAGAAGAAATTTCTCCTCATCTCAGTTTTAAGGGCGGCCCCTTATTCTGAGACTATGTCCCCATAGTTGTAGTTTCCACTATGAGTGGAAATATCCTCTCTGCATCCACTTTGTCGAGCCCTCTCATTATCTTATATGTTTCGATAAGATCACCTCTCATTCTTCTGAACTCCAACGAGTGCAGGCCCAACCTACTCAACCTACCTTCATAAGTCATCCCCTCATCTCATCTCCCCCTCCCCTCATCTCCCCCTCAACCTAGTGAACCTTCCCTGAACAGCCTACAAAGCAAGTATATCCTTCCTTTAGGGAGGGGGTTCCAGAGCTCAGGGCCCAGGCAACTGAAGGATGGCCCCCGATGGTGGAGCGATGGAAATCGAGGATGCTCCGGAGGCTGGAATTGGTGGAGTTCAGATATCTCGGACGGTTGTGGGGCTGGAGGAGGATACAGAGATTAGGGCAGGGGGGTGGTGGGGGTGAGGCCGTGGGGGGATTTGAAAACAAAGATGAGAATTTTGAAATTGAGGCATTGCCGGTTTCCGGATTTCCCCGGAGTCTCCAGGAATTAAAGACTAATTTCCCGGACACTGCAGACACAGAGCAAAAGACCCGGGAGAGAAGGACTATGGCGGTATTTTCTCTGGACATCCTAAAGATGTGCAAGGCAGTCTATAAATAGAAGTGCTACCTCGTTCCAACAAGCTGAACTTCCACACCTCACAGAGTTCGCTTCACAGCAAGTTTAGTGATGCGGTCAGTGAGTATGGGCCAGATAAATAGACGCACAGGATAAGATAACAGCCTGTCAGCAGGAGTTAACCAATGTCAGGGTTCCGACCCGTGTTTCTGCAACTTCGGATTTTAATATTTTTCTTGGCACTTTCTGAATCCCTTGATTGCATCACGGCCCCTGAGTCATCACTCAGTGTTAATGGTCCAATGTCCCTACCCTGTCTCTACTCAGACCTGGAAAAACCACCCGTGTCGGAGGTTTACCATGTCAGGGCAACGGCTGACAGCCGGTCTCAGTGCCCCGCGGCTCCGAGCGGAAGAGTGCGTGGGCACGGATGTTGGGTGAGGCCCACCACCCACGATGGATCTGCCTGCTGGCATTCACCGCCCAGGCTTGCACTTGGAGAATGGCCACTCGGGTGATGGCAAACGGCAGCGCTGGAACAGCGCGGGCTAGCCGTGGCTCAGTGGGCAGCACTCTCTCACCTCCATGTCAGATGGTTGTGGGTTCAAGCCCCGTTCCAGAGACTTAAGCACAAAATCTAGGCTGCCACTCCCAGTGCAGTGCTGAGGGAGCGCCGCACTGTCGGAGGTACCGTCTTTCGGATGAGACGTTAAACTACTGGTCCCCTGATTCCACATGTTCTGACCTTAGTGATGAGTCTACTATGCAGTAACATATTAAAGGCTTTTTAAAAATCTAAATATATTATGTCTACTACATTACCCTTATCTATTCTTTCAGTTACTTCTGTAGAGAATTCAATAAGGTTGGTCAAGTATGACATTCACATTGGAATCCATACTGACTACTCTTTATTATATTTTCAGTTTCTAGATATTTTTATTTTACATCTTTGATTAAGGATTCCATTATCTTTCCTACCACCGATGTTAAGCCAATTGGTCTATAGTTCCCTGGGTCTGTTCTATCTCCCTTTTTAAATATAGGAATCACATTAGCTGTCTGCCAGTCCTCTGGGACAATTCCCTCTTCTAATGAACGTTTATATATATGTGTATGCAATGTCTCCACGAACATTTATTTACAATATACATCAATGATTTAGACGAAGGAATTGAATGTAATATCTCCAAGTTTGCGGATGACACTAAGCTGGGAGGCGGTGTGAGCTGTGAGGAGGATGCTAAGAGGCTGCAGAGTGACTTGGACAGTTAGGTGAGTGGGCAAATGCATGGCAGATGCAGTATAATGTGGATAAATGTGAGGTTATCCACTTTGGGGCAAAAACACGAAGGGCCGAATGGCCTGCTCCTGCACCTATTTTCTATGTTTCTATGTTTCCATGTTTCTAACTTTTCCCTAACTTCTTTTGATGTACGTGGATGCAATCCGTCTAGATCAGAGCTTTTATCCTCTTTATGTTTGATTATCATAGAATCACAGAACGGATACAGCACAGAAGGAGGCCATTCGGCCCGTCGAGCCCGTGTCGGCTCTCTGCAAGAGCACCTCAGCCAATCCCACTCCCCCGCCCTTTCCTCGTAGCCATTCAATTTATTATCCAACTCCCGTTTGAAAGCCGCGATTGAGTCTGCCTCCACCACCCTCTCAGGCAACGCATTCCAGATCCTAACCTCTCGCTGCGTAAAAAAGGTTTTAACTCAAGTCGTCTTCTGCCAATCACCTTAAATCTGTGTCCTCTGGTTCTCCACCTTTCTGCCAATGGGAACAGTTTCTCTCTCTCTACTCTGTCTGGACCCCTCATGATTTTGTTATCAACTGTCTCTCCATTTTCAATCTTAAATGTCTTTATAACTTTTTTGATCTCTGAGAAACATAGAAACATCGAAAATAGGTGCAGGAGTAGGCCATTCGGCCCTTCGAGCCTGCACCACCATTCAATAAGATCATGGCTGATCATTCCCTCAGTACCCCATTCCTGCTTTCTCTCCATACCCCCTAATCCCTTTAGCCGTAAGGGTCACACCTAACTCCCTTTTGAATATATCTAACGAACTGGCCTCAACAACTTTCTGTGGTGAAGAATTCCACCGGTTTACAATTCTCTAAGTTAAGAAGTTTCTCCTCATCTCGGTCCTAAATGGCTTACCCCTTATCCTTAGACAGTGACTCCTGGTTCTGGACTTCCCCAACGTCGGGAACATTCTTCCTGCATCTAACCTATCCAATCCCGTCAGAATTTTATATGCGATCCCCTCTCATTCTTCTAAATTCCAGTGAATATAAGCCTGGTCGATCCAGTCTTTCTTCATATGTCAGTCATGCCATCGCGGGAATCAGACTGGTGAACCTTTGCTGCACTCCCTCAATAGCAAGAACGTCCTTCCTCAGATTTGGAGACCAAAATTGTACACAATTTTCAAGGTGTGGCCTCACCAAGGCTCTGTACAACTGCAGTAAGACCTCCCTGCTCCTATACTCAAATCCCCTCGCTATGAAGGCCAACATGCCACTTGCCTTCTTCTTCTAATGTCGCGTCTACTGTATTAGTTTCCCTGGGAAATATCGAGGCAAAGTAATTAATGAGTATTTCTGCCATTTTTCCATCATTACCTGAGAATGTATTGTGCGTATCCTTTATGGCCCGATCCCTATCCTGATTTTTCTTTGGTTATTCATGTGTCTGTAGAATTCTTTACTATTTGTTTTCATATTTAATTTCGTAGTTTCTCTTTGCCTTCCTAATTGCTTATTTGCCTTATTTTCCTTTTGTCATCCTCTGTCAGCAAGTGCCTCAGTGGGCAGCACACTCGCCTGAGTCAGAAGGTTGTGGGTTCAAGTCCCACTTTTGAGCACAAAAATTCTAGGCTGACGCTCCCAGTGCAGTGCTGAGGGAGTGCTGCACTGTCGGAGGTGCCATCTTTCGGATGAGACGTTAAACTGAGGCCCCGCTGCTCTCTCAGATGGATGTAAAAGATCCCGTGGCACTATTTTGAAGAAGAGCATGGGAGTTATCCCCTGGGACCAATATTTATCTCTCAATCAACATAACAAAAACAGATTGTCTGGTCATTATCACATTGCTGTTTGTGGGAGCTTGCTGTGCGCAAATTGACTGCCGCGTTTCCCACATTACAACAGTGACTACACTTCAAAAGTACTTCATTGACTGTAAAGTGCTTTGAGACGTCCGGTGGTCGTGCAAGGTGCTATATAAATGCAAGTCTTTCTTTCTCTCCTTTGTTGTCTATGTACTGAGCGTATGCCTTTTTCTTTAGTTGCAATTGTTCTTTGTGTGTCATTACTGGCTAGTTCTTGTTCATTAGTGAGACGTATTTTTCCTGGTCTCTATTCATAGAATAGTGCAGCATGGAAGGAGGCCATTCAGCCCATCGAGGCTACCGCATTAAATGTCTCCCACTGCTGGGTCTACTTCTTAGTCTGTCAGTGAATTTTTCCAGTCCTCATCTTGCTTTCCCAATAAAGCAAAAATCACAACGTTTCCTCAAATAAATTTCAGTTTGTTCCTTCTATCAATTAAATATTTGAACCGTATAATTACCAGGCGTTATCCCATCCCTCGGGTTAAATTGCATCAACGCTGGGTTTAACAAAAGGAGTATTATACCTTTATGTCACAATGAGATTAATGAGATGACTTTGTCATACATTATGCACCTGTCTTATACTGACTTAATGTTGTCACTCAACTGTCATGGAAACACGAAGAGACAGTAACTAACTGGCTGTTGCAATAACTGAACAACATTTCACAAAACTGTTTTTTTTTGTGTGTGTGACCTTTACGCACGTTTCCATTTTTAGCACTCAGTGTCAGGAACCATCCGTTTCAGGTACCGAACAAGCTAATGTAATCCAGTTAGAGGCCAGTACATTCCTGACCAAGAATTCTCCCTCCCGTCCAATTTTCTGTTGTCGGAGCTGGTTCTTCCTTGGCTGCCTGCCCTCCTTATACCTCACCCAAGTGACCTTTTGCCATGTGTGAGCCAATAAGACAAGTGTGGGCAGTCATGGCCAACGATTGCACCACGGCCAAGACCGAGCTGGTCCTCCCACAACATCTGCACACGTGCATTATTCACCGGGGGCCAGTAGATGGCGGTCAGGCGAAGAGGGGGGGGGGAGGATTTAACGCAACTGCAACTCTCCAAATACTGCCTCAACTCAGGCCAACTAACACAGCAAAGATTCCGAGGGGGCTGACAGGGTAGATGCTGAGAGAATGTTTCCCCCTGGCTGAAGAGCCAGGAACTAAGGGTCACAGTCTCAGGATAAGGGATTGGCCATTTAAGACTGAGATGTGGAGGAACGTCTTCACTCAGAAGGTTGTGAACCTTTGGAATTCCCGACCCCAAAGGGCTGTGGATGCTCAGTCAGGCTGAGATTTTTGGACTCTAGGAGGAATCGAGGGATATGGGGAACGGGCTGGAAAGGAGTTCAGATGGAAGATCAGCCATGATCTTGTTGAATTGGTGGAGCAGGCTCAAGGGGTCGAATGACCTACTCCAGCTCCCAATTGAAAGCAAACATGCAGGTGCAGCAAGCAGTTAGGAAGGCAAATGATATGTTGGCCTTCATTGTAAGAGGATTTGAGTACAGGACTTACTACAGTTATAGAGGGCCTGGTGAGTCTGCACCTGGAGTATTGTGTGCAATTTTGGTCTCCTTACCTAAGGAAAGATATACTTGCCATAGAGGGAGTGCAGCGAAGGTTCACCAGACTGATTCCTGAGATGGCAGGACTGTTATATGAGGAGAGATTGGGTCGACTAGGCCTGTGTTCACTAGAGTTTCGAAGAAATGAGAGGGTATCTCATTGAAACGCATAAAGTTCTGATTTGGTTGGACAAACTGGATGCGGGGAGGATGTTTCCCCTGACTGGGAAGTCTAGAACAAGGGGTCACACAGTCTCAGGATACGGGGTAGGAAATTTAGGACCGAGATGAGGAGAAATGTTTTCACTCAGAGGGTGGTGAACCTGTGGAATTCTCTACCACAGAAGGCTGTGGAGGCCAAGTCACTGAATATATTTGAGAGGGAGATAGATAGATTTCTAGACACAAAAGGCATCAAGGGGTATGGGAAAAAAGCAGGAATATGGTGTTGACTTACAGGATAAGCTGTGATCATATTGAATGCCGGTGCAGGCTCGAAGGGCCGAATGGCCTACTCCAGCTCCCAATCCTTATGCTCTTGTCCAGGGACAGGTGGGGCCCACCGCCTGAATCATCAGGAAAGTCAGAAAAACATCCACGTCGGGGGGGGGGGGAAAAAAAGTTTCTAAAGCCACCGAACGGATTGGCGCCCTGACTTGCTTGAGAAGGCACTCGGGAGAGACGTGAGATTTGGCATTTCTCAGCCCCGCTGTGCTTCTGCTTGATAGTATAGTATTAGGCAGTCCCTTGTATCGAGGATGACTTGCTTCCACACCAAAAAGGGATGAGTTCACAGGTGTTTCAATGAGGGACCTGACATTCTAGGTCCCGAAGGGTGGGAGATGCCCGTGTGTGGATTCTTTTAACGTGGGGTGGCCGTTGCACACCAGCCACCACACGGGGCTTGACAGAGCCAGGTCTTGGTCCAGTGCTCGATAGCGAGGTTGCGGCAATTTTAAAAATAGAGGCTTTGTTCCGACGGGGCTGGGAAACATCAAGTTCTCACAGAGTCAAAAGGTTATGTCGAATGTGTCCAGAACATTTGTGCAAGTCAGTTTCGCTCAGGGTTGCAATATATCCCTCAGTGGCAGCCAGCAGGGACCCATTAGCCGCCAGAGTCTCTCGACAGCCTTCAAATGGACAATGAAGATTCATTGTTTGCCTCTGAGTGCTATAATAAGAATTATTGGACACCGAAATTTTAAAAAGCAACAAAGAAAAAAAGTTATGCAATTAACTGTGCCGCACCAAGAGAAAACTCTCGCTGTACAAGCTTGCAGGAACCTGTAAAATAGCTCAAGTTTCGAGGGCTGGAAATCTGAAATAAAAACCCACCCTAAAAATGACTCAGGTGCCTTCCGTGACTCAGTGGGCAGCACTCCCGCTCCTGAGTCAGAAGAACATAAGAAATAGGAGCAGGAGTCGGTCATTCGGCCCCTTGAGCCTGCTCCGCCATTCAATAAGATCATGGCTGATTTGATCTTGGCCTCAACTCCACTTCCCCGCCCGCTCCCCACAACCCTTGACTCCTTTATCGTTCAAAAATCTGTCCATCTCCACCTTAAATATATTCAATGACCCAGCCTCCACAGCTCTCCAGGGCAGAGAATTCCACAGATTTACAACCCTCTGAGAGAAGAAATTCCTCCTCATTTCTATTTTAAATGAGCCACCCCTTATTCTGAAACTATGCCCCCTCGTTCTATTCCCTTATCGGTTAAGAAACTGTCCATTTCTGTCTTAAATTTATTCAATGTCCCAGCTTCCACAGCTCTCTGAGGCAGCGAATTCCACAGATTTACAACCCTCTGAGAGAAGAAATTCCTCCTCAACTCAGTTTTAAATGGGCGACCCTTTATTCTAAGATTATGCTCCCTAGTTCTAGTCTCCCCCATCAGTGGAAACATCCTCTCTGCATCTACCCTGAACAGCTCGCTCAGAATCCTATACGTTTCAATAAGATCACCTCTCATTCTTCTAAACTCCAGTGAGTATCGGCCCAACCTGCTCAACCTTTCTTCATAAGACAACCCCTTCATCTCAGGAATCAACCGAGTGAACCATCTCTGAACTACCTCCAATGCAAGTATATCCTAATGCAAGGTTGTGGGTTTAAGTCCCACTCCAGAGACTTGAGCACAATCTCTCAGTACTGTCAATGTCAGCCTAAATCACTTTCTCAAGTCCTGAAGTGTTGGGTGAACCCAGAATCTGTTGACACAGAGATTAATCTCATTCGGTGTCTCTTTGTTCTGGTGATTTGCATAGGCTTGTCAAGTCTTGTTGGACCTACTTCTGGAAGCTTCATCACATAACCGCCCACCTCCAACTGTCCCCACCCGGCCAGACACAGCTTTTTTTACCCAACTCCAATATTTTTTGAAATAATTTACACACAAAAGTAGTCCAAAAAAGTAAACAAACTTCTTCACCTAAAGAATGGTTAGAATGTGGAACGCACGACCATAAATCATAGAATCATGGAAAATTACGTTCAAAAAAGAGCCACCCAGCCTAATCCCATCTTCCAGCTCTCGGTCCGTAGCCCTGTAGGTTACAGCACTTCAAGTGCACATCCAAGTACATTTTAAATGTGGTGAAGGTTTCTGCCTCTACCACCCTTTCAGGCAATGAGTTCCAGACCCCCACTGCCCTCTGGGTGAAAAAGGTTCTCCTCAACTCTCCTCTAATACCTTCTATCAATTACTTTGAATCTATGCCCCCTGGTTATTGACCCCTCTGCTAACGAAAATAGGTCCTTCCTATCCACTCTATCTAGGTCCCTCAGTACACCTCAATTAAGTCTCCCTCAGCCTCCTCTGTTCCAAAGAAAACAACTCCAGCCTATCCAATCTTTCCTCATAGCTAAGCAGTAGTTAAGAAAAATTGCACAGATGCATTTAAGGGGCAGCTAGATAATCACGTGAGGGAGAAAGGAACAGAAGGATATGGTGATGGGGTGAGATGGAGGAGGCTCGTGTGGAGCATAAACCCTGGCACCCTCCAGTTGGGCCGAATGGCCTGTTTCTGTGCAGTACACCTGATGTAACTCGATGTAATGCCCCTGTGATTTTTCTCCTACGTTACTCCAAGCAATGACCAGGAGTTATATCTTGCAGGGTTGGTATGATAGAGAAAGCTCTTCTTTAATATAGTCACACTGAAGGAAATAGAGAAGGAGGGAGTGACAATGAAGGGTTGGAGATGTTGTAATAGACACTGAAAGATTGGAGGGATAGGGATAGAGGCACTGGAGATGGAGGGAGAAACACACAGAAAAGTTGGAGATGAAAGGATAGATAATTGAAAGGATTGGGGTTCGAGGGACAGACATCCTCGAGGAAATGAATATAGAAAGAAAAGACTTGCATTTCTATAGTGCCTTTCACAATCACCGGACATCCCAGAGCGCTTTACAGCCAATGAAGTACTGCTTCTGAGCAGGAGACTTTTTTTAAACACAATCTGCATGTTGAAATGCCTCCTAGAAAGGTATGGTTTTTGCACCCTCTGTGATCACCGAAGTATTCACGGGCCAGATCTTTAAAATGGGGCTTTAGTGAAGCGGGGATGGGATCCTAGGCTCAGCTTATCTGTCACAAGTAACCCCCATTAAAACATCCATTACAATGGCCATTACAATGACAATTACAATGACAATTACAATGTCCATTACAATGTCTATTACAAAGTCCATTACAAAGTCCATTACATAGAAACATAGAAACATAGAAAATAGGTGCAGGAGTAGGCCATTCGGCCCTTCTAGCCTGCACCGCCATTCAATGAGTTCATGGCTGAACATTCAACTTCAGTACCCCATTCCTGCTTTCTCGCCATACCCCTTGATCCCCCTAGCAGTAAGGACCTCATCTAACTCCTTTTTGAATATATTTAGTGAATTGGCCTCAACAACTTTCTGTGGTAGAGAATTCCACAGGTTCACCACTCTCTGGGTGAAGAAGTTCCTCCGCATCTCGGTCCTAAATGGCTTACCCCTTATCCTTAGACTGTGACCCCTGGTTCTGGACTTCCCCAACATTGGGAACATTCTTCCTGCATCTAACCTGTCTAACCCCGTCAGAATTTTATATGTTTCTATGAGGTCCCCTCTCATTCTTCTGAACTCCAGTGAATACAAGCCCAGTTGATCCAGTCTTTCTTGATAGGTCAGTCCCGCCATCCCGGGAATCAGTCTGGTGAACCTTCGCTGCACTCCCTCAATAGCAAGAATGTCCTTCCTCAGGTTAGGAGACCAAAACTGTACACAATACTCCAGGTGTGGCCTCACCAATGCCCTGTACAACTGTAGCAACACCTCCCTGCCCCTGTACTCAAATTACAATGTCCATTACAATGACAATTACAATACCCATCACAATGTCCATCACAATGTCCATTACAATGTCCATTACAATGTCCACTACAATGTCCACTATAAGGTCCATTACAATGTCCATTACAATGTCCATTATAATGGTGTCACCGAATCTGTTTGTTTCTGGTTTAGCTCATATCTTCAACTATGGTGCTGTCCTACACTGTGGTCCCCGGTGATAGAAACATAGAAACATAGAAAATAGGTGCAGGAGTAGGCCATTCGGCCCTTCGAGCCTGCACCACCATTCAATAAGATCATGGCTGATCATTCACCTCAGTACCCCTTTCTTGCTTTCTCTCCATACCCCTTGATCCCTTTTGCCGTAAGGGTCATATCTAATTCCCTCTTGAATATATCCAATGAACTGGCATCAACAACTCTCTGCAGTTGGGAATTCCACAGGTTAACAACTCTCTGAGTGAAGAAATTTCTCCTCATCTCAGTCCTAAATGGCTTACCCATTATCCTTAGACTATGTCCCCTGGTTCTGGACTTCCCCAACATCGGGAACATTCTTCCTGCATCTAACCTATCCAGTCCCGTCAGAATTTTATATGTTTTTATGAGATCCCCTCTCATCCTTCTAAACTCGAGTGAATACAGGCCCAGTCGATCCAGTCTCTCCTCATATGTCAGTCCTGCCATCCCGGGAATCAGTCTGGTGAACCTTCGCTGCACTCCCTAAATAGCAAGAACATCCTTCCTCAGATTAGGAGACCAAAACTGAACACAATATTCCAGGTGTGGCCTCACCAAGGCCCTGTACAACTGCAGTAAAACCTCCCTGCTCCTATACTCAAAACGCCTAGGTATGAAGGCCAACATACTATTTGCCTTCTTCACAGCCTGCTGTACCTGCATGCCAGCTTTTAGTGATTGATGTAACATGACACCCAGTTCTCGCGGCACCTCCCCTTTTCCTAATCTGTCGCCATTCAGATAATATTCTGCCTTCATGTTTTTGCCACCAAAGTGGATAACCTCACATTTATCCACATTATACTGCATCTGCCATGTATTTGCCCACTCACCTAACCTGTCCAAGTCACCCTTCAGCCTTTTAGCGTCCTCCTCACAGCTCACACCGCCACCCAGCTTAGTGTCATCTGCAAACTTGGAGATATTACACTCAATTCCCTCATCCAAATCATTAATGTATATTGTAAAGAGCTGGGGTCCCAGCACTGAGCCCTGCGGCACCCCACTAGTCACTGCCTGTCATTCTGAAAAGAACCCGTTAATCCCGACTCTCTGCTTCCTGTCTGCCAACCAGTTCTCTATCCACATCAGTACATTACCCCCAATACTATGTACTTTACTTTTGCACACCAATCTCTTGTGTGGAACTTTGTCAAAAGCATTTTGAAAGTCCAAATACACCACATCCACTGGTTCTCCCTTGTCCACTCTACCAGTTACATCCTCAAAAAATTCTAGAAGAGTTTTCAAGCAGCATTTCTCTTTCATATATCCATGCTGACTTGGACCGATCCTGTCACTGCTTTCCAAATGTGCTGCTATTTCATCTTTAATAATTGATTCCAACATTTTCCCCACTACTGATGTCAGGCTAACCGGCCTATAATTACCCATTTGCTCTCACCCTCCTTTCTTAAAAAGTGGTGTTACATTAGCTACCCTTCAGTCCATTGGAACCGATCCAGAGTCGATAGAGTGTTGGAAAATTATCACCAATGCATCCACTATTTCTAGGGCCACTTCCTTAATACTCTGGGATGCAGACTATCAGGCCCCGGGGATTTATCGGCCTTCAATCGCATCAATTTCCCGAAAACAATTTCCCGCCTAATAAGGATTTCCTTCAGTTCCTCCTTCTCACTCGACCTCGGTCCCCTAGTATTTCCGAAAGGTTATTCGTGTCTTCCTTCATGAAGACAGAACCAAAGTATTTGTTCAATTGGTCTGCCATTTCTTTGTTCCCCATTATAAATTCACCTGAATCCGACTGCAAGGGACCTACGTTTGTTTTCACTAATCTTGGAATGGGCATTGTAATGGGAATTGTAGTTGTTGACCAAACCCTAATGTTGCATTGTGGCATCTAATTAATTGTACGACGACTGGGTTAAACGGTGAATGAGTTAACATTTGGAAGATGGTGTCACACTCTTGTTAATGGTATTTTTAACTACATCTCACAACTGGTTGGCTTTAAGGTCGGTTCACTGTTGACGGAAACACAATTCTATTCTCTCAGCAGCGGAGGGGAAACAATGTCGAAGAGAGAAATACTATTCTTAGCTCTTGTTTTTTTTTGCAAGTTGGCAGGAAAACAGCCAGCAACGAGTTCCATTTCACTTCCAGGATTTGCCCTGAGGAATAATGATAAGAAAAGTCTTGGCCTCAAGATGTCAACCTGGAAACTAATGCTGGTGATCTTAGCGAACACTTAACGTGCGCGTATGGAATTCATCTTCCGGGCTGCACTAACAGGTGCCTCACAACGCTGCAAATCCATTGGCTAACAGGCGCACCAACGTCAGTGTCCTCGACCAGGCCAACATCCCCAGCATCGAAGCACTGACCACACTCGACCAGCTCCGTTGGGTGGGCCACATTGTCCGCACGCCCGACACGAGACTCCCAAAGCAAGCGCTCTACTCGGAACTCCTACGCCGCAAGCGAGCCCCAGGTGGGCAGAGGAAACGCTTCAAGGACACCCTCAAAGCCTCCTTGATAAAACGCAACATCCCCACCGACACCTGGGAGTCCCTGGCCCAAGACCGCCCTAAGTGGAGGAAGTGCATCCGGGAGGGCGCTGAGCGCCTCGAGTCTCTTCACCTCTTGTGTTCAAACAGCGGACAAAGGAATGTCTGAGGTTCGTGCCCTAATGCTCACTGATTCTGCCCAAGTACAGGCTACGATGCAGTGTTTTCGTTCTTTTTAAACCGATCACACCCTTCCAAACCCGCGGCCTCTACCCCCTAGAAGGACAAGGGCAGCAGGCGCATGGGAACACCACCACCTCCACGTTCCCCTCCAAGTCCCGCACCATGTTGACTTGGAAATATATCGGCCAATCCTCCATCGTCGCTGGGTCACAATCCTGGAACTCCCTCCCTAACAGCAACAGCGCTGTGGGAGCACCTTCACCACACGGGACTGCAGCGGTTCAAGAAGGCGGCTCACCACCACCTTCTCAAGGGGCAATTAGGGATGGGCAATAAATGCCGGCTTTGCCAGCGACGGCCACATCCCGTGAATGAATTTTTCAAAAGCTAGCGCATCAAGTGCCTTTATTTGAAGCTGTAGTACTCCTCGCCCTGCAAAAACTTACAGGAAAGGGTTGGGACCCATAACTAGGAGACTTAAAGAGATAACTTAAGGCCTTTCTTACCGATGGAAACAAAAAATGAACTTGCATTTATATAGCACCTTTCACTACTTCAGGGCGTCCCAAAGCGCTTTACAGCCAATGAAGTACTTTTTGAAGTGTAGTCACTGTTGTAATGTGGGAAACACGGTGGCCAATTTGTGCATGAACTGCAATGTGATAAATGAACAGATGATCGGTTTTAGCGATGTTGGGTTGAGGGATAAATATTGGCTTGGGCCACCAGGGGGTGAACTCTTCTGCTTCTCTTTGATCTTTGGCGCCCTCCTGAGAGGGGCAGGCGGGGCCTCGGTTTACCGTGTCGTTTTGCCAGCGAGTGATTTCAGCGAGGTATTAAACGATAGAGATAACGTGAATGTCAGGCAAGTCAGTAGACTGAAAGGACATAATTTAAAGGAGGGAAAAGCAAATTTAATGCAGAGCTTCAAAATAAAAATCTTCCTCAAAGGGCGATAATGGATTGAGGTAAGCTAGTATTAGCCAGAGCCCAACCACTTCCAGGTCAGGAGGTTGAGAATTCAAAGTCCCACCTAATCTAGGCTAACCATTTTTCTTTCCATTGCCTAGAGAATTGGGTGGATATATAACACGCAGCTGATTGGATACCACCAGCTATACTCCTCTACCCCAGTTGAAAGTTCCGGACTCCGTGTCTAACCCTTCATTACATAGAATCAGACCATTCAGCCCAACAGGACCGTGCCGGTGTTTATGCTCCACACGAGCCTCCTCCCACCTTACTTCCTCCGACCCAATCAACATATTTCCTTCTCCCTCACGTCCTCATCCAACTTCTCCCTGAGGCTCATCGGTGCAGTTCGTCTCAACCGCCCCATGTGGTAGCGAGTTTCGCATTCTCACTACTCTCTGAGTGAAGAGGGTTCTCCTGAATTCCCCATTGGATTTATGAGTGACTATCTTATATTTATGGCACCTAGTATTGGACTGCCCCCATGCCCCCGAGCCCCCTCCCACCCGCCCCCCCATCCCCATCTCCTCTACGTCTACCCTATCAAACCTCTTCATAATCTTGAAGACCTCCATCAGGTCCCCCCCCCACTCAACCTTCTCTTTTCTAGAGAAAAAAAGCCCCAGTCCGTTCGGTCTTTCCTACAACAACAACAACTAGTATTTATATAGCGCCTTTGACACAGTAAGACTTCCCAAGCTGCTTCACAGGAGTGTTATAAGCCAACAACATTGACACCAAGCCACATGAGGAGAAATTCGGGCAGGTGACCAAAAGCTTGGCCAAAGAGGTAGGTTTCAATAAGAACATAGGAAATAGGAGCAGGAGTAGGCCATACGGCCCCTCGAGCCTGCTCCACCATTCAATAAGATCATGGCTGATCCGATCATGGACTCAGCTCCACTTCCCCGCCCGCTCCCCATAACCCCTTATTCCCTTATCGATTAAGAAACTGTGTATTTCTGTCTTAAATTTATTCAATGACCCAACTTCCACAGCTCTCTGAGGCAGCAAATTCCACAGATTTATAACCTTCTGAGAGAAGAAATTTCTCCTCATCTCTAAGGAGCATCTTGAAGGAGGAAAGAGAGGTTGAGAGGCGGAGAGGCTTAGGGAGGGAGTTCCAGAGCTTGGGGCCCAGGCAACAGAAGGCACGGCCACTGATGGTTGAGTGATTATAATCAGGGATGTTCAGTAGGGCAGAATTAGAGGAGCGCAGACATCTTGGGAGGTTGTGGGGCTGGAGGAGATTACAGAGATAGGGAGGGGTGAAGGCCATGGAGGGATTTGAAAACAAGGATGAGAATTTTGAAATCGAGCCATTGCTTCACCGGGAGCCAATGTAGGTCAGCGAGCACAGGGGGTGATGGGTGAGCGGGACTTGGTGCAAGTTACGACACGGGACAGCTGAGTTTTGGATCACCTCAAGTTTACGTAGGGTAGGATGTGGGAGGCCAGCCAGGAGTGCGTTGGAGTAGTCAAGTCTGGAGGTAAGAAAGTCAAGGATGAGGGCTTCAGCAGCGGATAAGCTGAGGCAAGAGGCGGAGACAGGTGATGTTACGGAGGTGGAAATAGGCGGTTATAGTTATACTGCAGATATGTGGTCGAAAGCTCATTTCAGAGTCAAATATGACACCAAGGTTGCGAACAGACTGGTTCAGCCTCAGACAGATGTTAGGGAGAGGGATGGAGTAGGTGGCGAGGGAACGGAGTTTGTGGCCGGGCCCGAAAACAACGGCTTTGGTCTACCCAATATTTAATTGGAGAAAATTTCCTGATAGTTATAACCTCTCAGTTGTGGCATCATCCTTATAAATCATTTTTGCACCTTCTCCAATGCTTCTATACTTTATTTTTAATATGGAGACATTAGAACATAAGAAATAGGAGCAAGAGTAGGCCATACGGCCCCTCGAGCCTGCTCTACCATTCAATAGCATCATGGTTGATCTTCTACCTCAGCTCCACTTTCCCGCCCGATCCCCATAATCCCTTTATTCCCCGAGAGACCAATCTGGCGATCTCAGAACTGTGCACAATACTCCTAGGGCCCGAAACTGATGGCCTTGCCGGGCACTGCCGCCAACATTCCTCTTGAAGTTGCGCCCAGCGGCACTTTCCATTTGGTGTGGAGCGGGCGGGAGGGGAGCACCGCTGGGAACCGCCCACTGACGTCCAGCGGAGGGCCGAGTGGCGCAACTGAGCCCCCGTCCGCCGAGATGCCATATTGATGTCGGCGGGAGTCGGCGCCAGAACAGGGAGGGACCGCTGGCTGGAGGCTGGCCTGTCCCCGACGGTGAGTATGAAGAGCTGAATAAAAAAGGTTAGTAAACATTTTTTCAATGTTTTCTTTCCAGCGACTTACCTGGATGGGGTCCCTTTAAGGTAGCTCCGATGGTTTTTTTTGATGATTTTCCTTTTCAGCTCTCGACCCTCCGTGGGCCCGACTCCATCCTCGGCGGCACTTAGGCGGCAAGCACCTCTGCCGCCGAGATTGGGAGCTCCCGCTGGCTGCCGCCCAGATTGGCAGCGTAAGTCCCACTTTTGCCGCTCTTTCAAGGACCTTCTTTGACGAAAACCCCACCCAAAGTACCGTCAGGTACCACGGCGGCCATCGGTGGCACTTGGGTGGACGGGGGCTTCACCAATGTCGGCCCCCTAGAGTAGGCTAACCAAAGGTTCTATATAACTTTAACACAACTTCCCTGCTTTTGAGTTCTATTCCTTTATCGATAAACCCTACGGATTTTTCATAGCTTTGCTAACCTGCGTTGCTACTTTGAACGATGTGTGAACCTGTGTCACTCGATTACTTTGCGCCTCTAACCCGTTCAGACTCTTATTTTGCAAGGAGTACATGGCCTCCTTATTCCTTCTGCCAAAATGCACCATCTCACATTCACTTCCACGTTCCAGGGAATGCAATGAAGGTTCACCAGAGTGATTCCTGGGATGGGGGGATTGTCCTCTGAGGAGAGATTGAGTAGACTAGGCCGATATTCTCTAGAGTTTAGAAGAATGAGAGGTAATCTCATTGAAACGTACAGAATTCTTACAGGGCTCGACAGGGTAGATGCAGGGAGGATGTTTCCCCCCGGGCTGGGGAGTCTAGAACCAGGGGTCACAGTCTCAGGATAAGGGGTCGGCCATTTAGGACTGAGATGAGGAGAAATGTCTTCACTCAGAGGGTGGTGAATCTTTGGAATTCTCTCCCCCAGAGGGCTGTGGAGGCTCAGTTTTTGCGTATATTCAACACAGAGATTGATGGATTTTTGGATATTAAGGGAATCAAGGGATATGGGAACAGTGCAGGAAAGTGGAGTTGAGGTCGAAGATCAGCCATGATCTCATTGAATGGCGGAGCAGGCTCGAGGGGCCGAATGGCCGACTCCTGCTCCTAATTCTTATGTTCTTATAAGAAATAGGAGCAGGAGTAGGCCATACGGCCCCTCGAGCCTGCTCCGTCATTTAATACGATCATGGCTGATCCGATCATGGACTCAGCTCCACTTCCCCGCCCGCTCCCCATAACCCCTTAATCCTTATCAGTTGAGAAACTGTCTATATCGAAGTTCGTTTCATGTTTAGCGAAGCGCTTGATGCTGACAGCGGGGGCTGAGGCATTAACACAAGAATGAAATAGATGCCGAGAATATTTCTTCCAATAGCTGATCAAAGAATCGCAGTATGATTCATCTCTGTGAGTTGGAGCTGTGAGCAGTGCCAGGACATTGTGCCTACCTGCTGTGTGCCAGCCACCCTCACGTCAGCCCCTTTGGTCTCTGCATTGTTTTGCCCACAATCTGCACTTTAAGTTCAAGTTCATTTCCCCGAGTACATCTCTGCTTATGTTTTCCAGGCTGTCAGCACCTCGCCCTCCATCTGCCAATGTTCTTTCTCAAGGCTGCCTCGCTGTTTAACCCTGACCGCAGCCCCTGAGACAAACATTGGCATGGCTTGCAACTGGAGCATTGCGAAGAGTGGTCAGATGGGTGGAGTAGACGTTTGCATAGCTTATAAGGCCCAGGTCCGAGCTCACTTAGACTAATGCGGGTGTTATGTAGGTAATACCTCGATAGACTGAATACTGTAACCTAACACAGGTACAAACCTGGCTCTGCATTATTAGGGCCCAAAGTGATCACATTACATGATGGCTAGCCTTTTATACCTGGGCTGCACACACGTGCGTCCAGCCCAATGCACTCCGACAGTCACACCATCTGGTGGCTAGTAAACCCAAGCTAACATACATGACAGCGAGCAATTCTTGCCACTGCATTTCCCAAGGGAAATATATAACATGGAAACATATAACATTCTGACGGGATTGGACAAATTAAGGCAGGAAGAATGTTCCCGATACTCCTGGGAAGTCCAGAACCAGGGGACACAGTCTAAGGATAAGGGGTAAGCCATTTAGGACCGAGAAACTTGTTCATTCAGAGAATTGTGAACCCGTGAAATTCTCTACCGCAGAAAGTTGTTGAGGCCAATTCATTAGATATATTCAAAAGGGAGCGAGATGTAGCCCTTACGGCTAAAGGGATCAAGGGGTATGGAGAGAAAGCAGGAAAGGGGCACTGAGGTGAATGATCAGCCATGATCTTATTGAATGATGGTGCAGGCTCGAAGGGCCGAATGGCCTACTCTTGCACCTATTTTCTATGTTTCTATGTTTCGAAGGGACAGGCAAGTGTTGGAGAGGGTGCAGAGAAGAACAGCAAGTATGACTCTAAGCATGAAGAGGATGGGTTCAGAGGGGCGCGTCGAGTTGCAGAGACTTTGCAGTACCTGTACCAAGAGGAAATTAAGGGCTGACTGTTACATTTTCTGGGTCCTTTAATCCTTTTTAGTCCAGCACTTTTTGCCTCCTGTGTTTCTGATAAGTCTTGCAGGTGAACCCGAACTCCTTACATCCTCTCGATTGTTTCCACTTGCCCTGATCTCCAGATCAAATTCATAACATGTGTGGAAATTTTAAAAATCAAATTTTTTACATATTCTGTGCTGCTGATACTATCACGCTGACCTTCATGTTTTCAGAAGGTGGCAGAAGTACATAACACTGGGAATATTCTACACTGGGAATACACTACACTGGGAATACTCTACACTGGGAATACACTACACTGGGAATACTCTACACTGGGAATACACTACACTATACACTGGGAATACACTACACAGGGAATACACTCCACTGGGAATATACCTACACGGGAAATATACCAGACTGTGAATACACTACACTGGGAATACTCTACACTGGGAATATAGCTACACTGGGAATATACTAGACTGGGAATACACTACACTGGGAATACACTAAACTGGGAAAACACTACACTGGGAAAGCACAACACTGGGAACATACCCTACATTGGGAATATACATACACTGGGAATACACTAAACTGGGAATATACCTATTCTGGAAATACACGACACTGGGAATATCCTACACTGGGAATATACCTACACTGGGAATACCCTACACTGGGAATACACTACACTGGAAATAACTACACAGGGAATATACCTACACTGGAAATACACTACACTGGGAATACACTCCACTGGGAATATACCTACACGGGAAATATACCAGACTGTGAATACAATACACTGGTAATACAGTACACTGTGAATACCCTACATTGGGAATATACATACACTGGGAATACACTACACTGGGAATATACCTATTCTGGAAATACACGACACTGGGAATATCCTACACTGGGAATATACCTACACTGGAAATACACTATACTGGAAATAATTACACGGGGAATATACCTACACTGGAAATACACTATACTGGAAATAATTACACGGGGAATATACCTACACTGGAAATACACTACACTGGGAATATACAACACTCGGAATACACTACACTGGAAATATACAACATTGGGAAATACACTGCACTGGGAATATCTTACACTGGGAATAGACCTACACTGGAAATACACTACACTGGGAATATTATACACTGGGAATATACTACACTGGGAATATTTTACACTGGGAATACACTACACTGGGAATATTTTACACTGGGAATACACTACACTGGAAATACACTGCACTGGGAATTCACTACACTAGGAATACCATACACTGGGAATGCACTACACTCGGAGTACTCTACACTGAGAATACACTACACTGTGAATATACTACACTGAAAATACACTACACTGGAAATGCACTACACTACACTGGGAATACACTACACTGGGAATACACTACACTTTGAATACACTACATTGGGAATACAGTACAACGAGAATATACCACACTGGGAATGCACAACACTGAAAATACAATACACTGGGAATATACCTACACTGGAAATACACTGTACTGGAAATACTCTACAAAGGGAATGCAGTACACTGGAAATAAACTACACTGGTAATACTCTACACTGGGAATATACTACACTGGGAATACACTAGACTGGAAATATTTTACACTGGGAATATACTACGCTGCGAATACACTACACTGGAAATACTCTACACTGAAAATACACTACACTTGAAATATACTACACTGGGAATACACTACAGTGGGAATATACCACACTGGGAATATACTACACTGGGAATACACTACACTGAAAATGCACTAAACTGGGAATAGTCTACACTGGGAATATACTATAATTTGAATATGCTACACTGGAAATGCACTACGCTGGGAATACACTACACTGGGAATAAACCACACTGGGAATATACTACATTGAAAATATACTACACTGGGAATACACTACACTGGAAATATACAGCACTGGGAATACACTACACTGGGAATACACAGCACCAGGAATATACTGCACTGGGAATACACTACACTGGAAAGACACTACACTGGAAATATACTACACTGGGAATACACTACACTGGAAATAATTACACGGGGAATATACCTACACTGGAAATACACTACACTGGGAATATAAAACACTCGGAATACACTACACTGGAAATATACAATGCTGGGAAATACACTGCACTGGGAATATCCTACACTGGGAATATACCTACACTGGAAATACACCACACTGGGAATATTATACACTGGGAATATACTACACTGGGAATATTTTACACTGGGAATACACTACACTGGGAATATTTTACACTGGGAATATACTACACTGGGAATATTTTACACTGGGAATACACTACACTGGAAATACACTGCACTGGGAATTCACTACACTGGGAATACCATACACTGGGAATGCACTACACTCGGAGTACTCTACACTGAGAATACACTACACTGTGAATATACTACACTGAAAATACACTACACTGGAAATGCACTACACTACACTGGGAATACACTACACTGGGAATACACTACACTTTGAATACACTACATTGGGAATACAGTACAATGAGAATATACCACACTGGGAATGCACAACACTGAAAATACACTACACTGGGAATACCCTACACTGGGAATATACCTACACTGGAAATACACTGTACTGGAAATACTCTACAAAGGGAATACAGTACACTGGAAATAAACTACACTGGTAATACTCTACAGTGGGAATATACTACACTGGGAATACACTAGACTGGGAATATTTTACACTGGGAATATATTACGCTGCGAATACAATACACTGGAAATACTCTACACTGGAAATACACTACACTTGAAATATACTACACTGGGAATACACTACACTGGGAATACACCACAATGGGAATATACTACACTGGGAATACACTACACTGGAAATACACTACACTGGGAATACTCTACACTGGGAATATATTACAATTTGAATATGCTACACTGGAAATGCACTATGCTGGGAATACACTACACTGGGAATAAACTACACTGGGAATATACTACATTGAAAATATACTACACTGGGAATACACTACACTGGAAATATACAACACCGGGAATACACTACACTGCTAATACACAGCACCGGGAATATACTACAATGGGAATACACTACACTGGAAATATACTACACTGGGAATACACTACACTGGAAAGACACTACACTGGAAATACACTACACTGGAAATACACTACACTGGGAATATTCTACACTGGGAATATACAACACTGGGAGTACAGTACACTTGGAATACACTATACTGGGAATATACTACACTCGGAACACACTACACTGGGAATATACTACACTGGGAATACACTGCACTGGGACTCTCCTTCACGGGGAATATACTACACTGGCAATAAACTACAGTGTGAATAAAGAACACTGGGAATATACTACACTGGGTATATACTAAACTGGGAATACACTACACTGGAAATACACTACACTGGAAATACTCTACATGTGGAATACACTACACTGGGAATGCATTACGCTGGGAATATACCACACCCGGAATATTTTACACTGGGAATACACTACACTGGGAATACTCTACGCTGGCAATATACTACACTGGGAATATTTTACACTGTGAATACTCTACATTGGGAATACACTACACTGGGGATATTTTACACTGGGAATACACTACAGCGGGAATACAGTACACTGGGAATATACAACACTGGGAATGCACTACATGGGGAATATTTTACACTGGGAATATACAACGCTGGGAATACATTACATTGGGAATATACTACACAGGGACATTGGGAATATTTTACACTGGGATTATACTACACTTGGAATACACTACACTGAAAATACACTACACTGGAAATATACAACACTGGAAATACACTACACTGGGAGTACACTACACTGGAACTGCATTACACTGGCAATACATTACACTGGAAATATAATACACTGGGAATAAACTACACTGAAATACACCAGACTGGGAATACACTACACTGGGAATATACTACACTGGGAATACACTGCACTGGAAATACACTACACTGGGAATATATTACACTGGCAATACACTACACTGGAAATACACTGCACTGGGAATGCGCTACACTGGGAATATACTACACTGGGAATAAACTACAGTGTGAATAGAATATACTACACTGGGAATATATTACATTGGGAATATACTACACTGGGAATACACTACACTGG
Source organism: Pristiophorus japonicus (assembly GCF_044704955.1). NCBI lineage: Eukaryota > Metazoa > Chordata > Chondrichthyes > Pristiophoridae > Pristiophorus > Pristiophorus japonicus. Next base: position 87,745,750 of record NC_091995.1, read on the forward strand.
GAATACACTACACTGGGAATATACTACATTAGGAATACATTACACTGGGAAGACATACACTGGGAATACACTACACTGGGAATATACTACATTAGGAATACACTACACTGGGAATACATACACTGGGAATATTTTACACCGGGAATACACTACACGGGGAATACACTACACTGAGAATACACTACACTGGGAATATTTTACACTGGGAATACACTACACTGGGAATACACTACACTGGGAATAATTTACATTGGGAATACACTAAACTGGGAATACACTACACTGGGAATATTTTACACTGGGAATGCACTACACTGGGAAGACACTACATGGCGAATACACTACACTGGGAATATTTTACACTGGGAATACACTACCTGGAAATAAACTACACGGTGAATACACTAAACTGGAGATATACTACACTGGACATATACTACACTGGGAATACACTACACTGAAAATACACTACAGTGTGAATATACTACAGTGGGAATATACTACACTGGGAATATACTACACTGGGAATAAACTACAGTGTGAAAATACCACACTGGGAATATACTACACTGGGAATATACTATACTGGGAATACATGGCACTGGGAATTCACTACACTGGGAATGCCATACACTGGGAATACATTACACTCAGAGTACTCTACACTGAGAATACACTACAGTGAAAATACACTACACTACACTGGGAATACACTACACTGGGAGTACACTACACTGGAAATACATTACACTGGAAACACACTACACTGGAAATATACTACACTGGGAATACACTACACTGGAAATACACTGCACTGGGAATACGCTACACTGGGAATATACTACACTGGGAATACACAGCACTGGGAATTCACTACATTGGGAATACCATACACTGGGAATACACTACACTGAAAATACACTACACTGGGAATACACTACACTGGAAATACACTGCACTGGGAATACGCTACACTGGGAATATACTACACTGGGAATACACGGCACTGGGAATTCACGACACTGGGAATACCATACAATGGGAATACGCTACACTGGGAATATACTACACTGAGAATAAACTACAGTGTGAATATACTACACTGGGAATACACAACACTTGGAATATGTGACACTGGGAATACACGGCACTGGGAATTCGCTACACTGGGAATACCATACACTGGGAATACACAACACTCATAGTACTCTACACAGAGAATAGACTACACTGGGAATACACTACACTGAAAATACACTACACTGGAAATGCACGACACTACACCAGGAATACACTACACTGGGAGTACACTACACTGGAAATACATTACACTGGCAATACACTACACTGGAAATTTACTACACTGGGAATATACCTACACTGGAAATACACTAAACTGGAAATACTCTACACAGGGAACACACTATACTGGGAATATACTTTACTGGGAATACACAACACTGGGAATACACTACACTGGGAATATTTTACACTGAGAATACACTACACAGGGAATAATTGACACTGGGAATACACTACACTTGTAATATACTACACGGGCAATAGTTTACACTGGGAATACACTACAGTGCGAATACACTACACGGCGAATACACTACACTGGGAATACAATACACTGGGAATATTTTACACTGGGAATATACTACACTGGCAATACACTACACTGCAAATACACTACACTGGGAATATACTACACTCGGATTACACTACACTGGAAATATAGTACACTGGGAATATTCTACACTGGGAATACACTACACTGGGAATACTCAACACTGGGAATATACTACACTGGGAATATACTACACTGGAAATACACTAAACGGGATATACTCTACACAGGGAACACACTACACTGGGAATATACTTCACTGGGAATACACGACACTGGGAATACACTACACAGGGAATAATTGACACTGGGAATACACTCCACTGGGAATACACTACACGGGCAATAGTTTACAATGTGAATACACTACACTGGGAACACACTACACTGGGAATGTTATACACTGGGAATATACTACACTGGGAATACACTACACTGGGAATACTCTGCACTGGGAATATACTACATTGAAAATACACTGCACTGGGAATTCACTACACTCGGAATACCGTACACTGGGAATACACTACACTTGGATTACTCTACACTGGGGATACACAACACTGTGAATATACTACACTGAAAATACACTACACTGGAAATGCACTACACTACACTGGGAATACACTACACTGGGAATACACTACATTTTGAATACACTACATTGGGAATACAGTACAATGGGAATATACCACACTGGGAATACATGACACTGAAAATACACGACACTGGGAATACCCTACACTGGGAATATACCTACACTGGAAATATACTATACTGGAAATACAATACACAGGGAATACACTACACTGGAAATGCACTACACTGGAAATACTCTACACTGGGAATATACTACACTGGGAATACACTAGACTTGGAATATTTAACACTGGGAATACACTAAACTGGGTATACACTACACGGGCAATAGTTTACACTGGGAATACACTACAGTGCGAATACACTGCACTGGAAATATACTACACTGGGAATACTCTAAACTGAGAATATACCACACTGGGAATATGCTACACTGGGAATACACTACTATGGAAATATACTACACTGGGAATACTCTACACTGGGAATATACTATATTGAAAATATACTACACTGGAAACACACTACACTGGAAATATACTACACTGGGAATACACTACACTGGGAATACACAGCACCGGGAATATACTACACTGGGAATACACTACACTGGAAAGACACGACACTGGGAATACACTACACTGGGAATATACCTACACTGGGAATACACTACACTGGAAATACACTACACTGGGAATATTCTACACTGGGAATATACAACACTGGGAATACACTACACTGGGAATACGCGACACTGGGAATATACTACACTGGGAATACACTACACTGTGAATATACTACACTGGGAATACACTGCACTGGGACTATGCTACACGGGGAATATACCACACTGGGAATAAACTACAGTGTGAATAAACTACACTGGGAATATACTACACTGGGAATATACCTACACTGGGTATATACTACACTGGGAATATACCTACACTGGAAATACACTACACTGGAAATACTCTACATGAGGAATACACTACACTGGGAATGCATTACACTGGAAATATACCACACCCAGAATATTTTTCACTGGGAATACACTACACTGGGATTACTCTATGCTGGGAATATACCACACTGGGAATATTTTACACTGGGAATACTCTACACTCGGTAAACACTACACTGGGAATACACTATACAGGGAATACACTACATGGCGAATACACTACACTGGGAATATACCTACACTGGGTATATACTACACTGGGAATACACTACACTGGAAATACACTACACTGGAAATATGCCACACCTGAAATATTTTACACTGGGAATACACTACACTGAGATTACTCTATGCTGGGAATATACTACACTGGGAATATTTTACACTGGGAATACTCTACACTGGGTAAACACTACACTGGGAATACACTACACAGGGAATACACTACATGGCGAATACACTACACTGGGAATATACAACACTGGGAATGCACTACACGGGGAATATTTTACGCTGGGAATATACGACACTGGGAATACTCCAAACTGGAAATATACTACACTGGGAATACACTACACTGAAAATACACTACACTGGAAATATACAACACTGGAAATACACTAACTGGGAGTACACTACACAGGAACTACATTACACTGGCAATACACTACTCTGGATATATAATACACTGGGAATACACGACACTGGAAATACACCAGACTGGGAACACACTACAATGGGAATATACTACACTGGGAATACACTGCAGTGGAAATACACGACATGGGATTATATTACACTGGGAATACACTACACTGGAAATACATTGCATCGGGAATACACTACACTGGAAATATACTACACTGGGAATAAACTACAGTGTGAATAGAATAAACTACACTGGGAATATATTACATCGGGAATATACTACACTGGGAATACACTATACTGGGAATATACGGCACTGGGAATTCACTACACAGGGAATACCATGCACGGGGAATACACTACACTCAGAGTACTCTACACTGGGAATCCACTACACTGGGAATACACTACACTGAAAATACACAACACTGGAACTGCACTACACTCCACTGGGAATACAGTACACTGGCAGTACACTACACTGGAAATACATTACACTGGCAATACACTACGCTGGAAATATACTACGCTGGGAATACACTACACTGGAAATACACTACACTGGAAATATACTACATTGGGAATACACTACACTGGGAACATACTACACTGGGAATGTACTACACTGGGAATACCGTATACTGGGAATATACCTGCACTGGAAGTACACTACACTGGAAATACTCTACACAGGGAATACACTACACTGGGAATATACTACATTAGGAATACACTACACTGGCAATACACTACACTGGGAATATTTTACACTGGGAATACACTACACTGGGAATACACTACATGGCGAATACACTACACTGGGAATATTTTGCACTGGGAATACACTACACTGAGAATATACTACACTGGGAATACACTACACTGGGAATACACTACACTAGGAATAAACTACACGGCGAATACACTACACTGGGAATATATTACACTGGGAATACACGACACTGGGAATATACTACACTGGGAATACACTACACTGGGAATATACTACACTGGGTATATACTACACTGGGAATACACTACACTTGGAATATACTACACTGGGAATACACTACACTGGGAATATTTTACACCGGGAATACACTACACTTGGAATACACTACACTGGAAATATACTACACTGGAAATATACTACACTGGGAATATTCTACACTGGGAATACACTACACTGGGAATAATCTACACTGGGAATATACTACACTGGGAATATTCTACACTGGAGATACACTACACTTGGAATAGACTACACTGGGAATATACTACACTGGAAATATACTATACAGAGAATGCACTACACTGGGAATACACTACACTGGAAATACACTGCACTGGGAATATACTACACTGGGAATAAACTATAGTGTGAATAAACCACGCTGGGAATATGCTCCACTGGGAATACACTACACTGGAAATACACTGAACTGGGAATACGCTACAATGGGAATATACTACACTGGGAATAAACTACAGTGTGAATATACTACAATGGGAATACACGACATGTGGAATATACTACACTGGGAATACACGGCACTGGGAATTCACTAGACTGGGAATACCATACACTGGGAATACACAACACTCATAGTACTCTACACTGAGAATACACTACACTGAGAATACACTACACTACACTGGGAATACACTACACTGGGAATACACTACACTGAAAATACACTATACTGGAAATGCACTACACTACACTGGGAATACACTACACCGGGAGTACACTACACTGGAACGACATTACACTAGCAATACACTACACTGGAAATATACTACACTGGAAATATACTACACTGGGAATATTCTACACTGGGAATACACTACACTGGGAATAATCTACACTGGGAATATACTACACTGGGAATATTCTACACTGGAGATACACTACACTTGGAATAGACTACACTGGGAATATACTACACTGGAAATATACTATACAGAGAATGCACTACACTGGGAATACACTACACTGGAAATACACTGCACTGGGAATATACTACACTGGGAATAAACTATAGTGTGAATAAACCACGCTGGGAATATGCTCCACTGGGAATACACTACACTGGAAATACACTGAACTGGGAATACGCTACAATGGGAATATACTACACTGGGAATAAACTACAGTGTGAATATACTACAATGGGAATACACGACATGTGGAATATACTACACTGGGAATACACGGCACTGGGAATTCACTAGACTGGGAATACCATACACTGGGAATACACAACACTCATAGTACTCTACACTGAGAATACACTACACTGAGAATACACTACACTACACTGGGAATACACTACACTGGGAATACACTACACTGAAAATACACTATACTGGAAATGCACTACACTACACTGGGAATACACTACACCGGGAGTACACTACACTGGAACGACATTACACTAGCAATACACTACACTGGAAATATACTACACTGGTAATATACCTACACTGGAAATACACTAAACTGGAAATACTCTACAAAGGGAACACACTACACTGAGAATATACTTCACTGGTAATGCACTACACTGGCAATACACTACACAGGGTATACTTGACACTGGGAATACACTACACTGGGATTACACTGCACAGGCAATAGTTTAAACTCGAAATACACAACAGTGCATATACACTACACGGCGAATACACTATACTGGGAATACAATACACTGGGAATATTTTACACAGGGAATATACTACACTGGGAATACACTACACTGGAAACAAACTACACTGGGAATATACTACACTCGGATTACACAACACTGGAAATATAGTACACTGGGAATATTCTACACTGGGAATACACTACACTGGGAATACTTAACACTGGGAATATACGACACTGGGAATATACTACACTGGAAATACACTAAATGGGATGTACTCTACACAGGGAACACACTACACTGGGAATATACTTCACTGGGAATACACTACACTGGGAATAAACTACACAGGGAATAATTGACACTGGGAATACACTACATGGCGAATACACTACACTGGGAATATTTTACACTGGGAATACACTACACTGGGAATATACTTCACTGGGAATACACTACACTGGGAATACACTACACTAGGAATAAACTACACGGCGAATACACTACACTGGGAATATACTACACTGGGAATACACGACACTGGGAATATACCACACTGGGAATACACTACACTGGGAATATACTACACTGGGAATATACTACACTGGATATATACTTCACTGGGAATACACTACACTGGAAATACTCTACATGGGGAATACACTACACTGGGAATGCATTACACTGGGAATATACCACACCCAGAATATTTTACACTGGGAATACACTACACTGGGAATACTCTATGCTGGGAATATACTACATTGGGAATATTCTACACTGGGAATAATCTACACTGGGAATAATCTACACTGGGAATATACTACACTGGAGATACACTACACTGGGAATACACTACACTGGGAATATACTACACTGGAAATATACTATACAGGGAATACACAACTTTGGAAATACACTACACTGGGAATATACTACACTGGGAATAAACTACAATGTGAATAAACTACACTGGGAATATACTACACTGGGGATATACTACACTGGAAATATACCGACATTGGGAATACAATACACTGGAAATATTCTACATGGGGAATACACGACACTGGGAATGCATTACACTGGGAATATACCACATTTGGAATATTTTACACTGGGAATACACTACACCGGGAATACTCTACACAGGGAATACATTACGCTGGGAATATTTTACACTGGGAATACACTACAATGCGAAAACACTACACTGAAAATACACTACACTGGAACTGCACTACACTCCACTGGGAATACACTACACTGGGAGTACACTACACTGGAAATACAGTACACTGGCAATGCACTACGCTGGAAATATACTACGCTGGGAATACACTACACTGGAAATACACTACACTGGAAATATACTACATTGGGAATACACTACACTGGGAACATACTACACTGGGAATGTACTACACTGGGAATACCGTATACTGGGAATATACCTGCACTGGAAGTACACTACACTGGAAATACACTACACAGGGAATACACTACATTACAAATACACTACACTGGCAATACACTACACTGGGAATATTTTACACTGGGAATACACTACACTGGGAATACACTACATGGCGAATACACTACACTGGGAATATTTTACACTGGGAATACACTACACTGAGAATATACTACACTGGGAATACACTACACTGGGAATACACTGCATTAGGAATAAACTACACGGCGAATACACTACACTGGGAATATACAACACTGGGAATACACTACACAGGGAATATACTACACTGAGAATACACTACACTGGGAATACACTACACTGGAAATACACTGCACTGGGAATAGCTACACTGGGAATATACTGCACTGGAAATAAACTATAGTGTGAATAAACCACGCTGGGAATATGCTCCACTAGGAATACACTACACTGGAAATACACTGAACTGGGAATACGCTACAATGGGAATATACTACACTGGGAATAAACTGCAGTGTGAATATACTACAATGGGAATACACGACATGTGGAATATACTACACTGGGAATACACGGCACTGGGAATTCACTAGACTGGGGATACCATACACTGGGAATACACAACACTCATAGTACTCTACACTGAGAATACACTACACTGGGAATACACTACACTACACTGGGAATACACTACACTGGGAATACACTACACTGAAAATACACTATACTGGAAATGCACTACACTACACTGGGAATACACTACACTGGGAGTACACTACACTGGAACGACATTACACTAGCAATACACTACACTGGAAATATACTACACTGGTAATATACCTACACTGGAAATACACTAAACTGGAAATACTCTACAAAGGGAACACACTACACTGAGAATATACTTCACTGGTAATGCACTACACTGGCAATACACTACACAGGGAATAATTGACACTGGGAATACACTACACTGGGATTACACTGCACAGGCAATAGTTTAAACTCGAAATACACTACAGTGCATATACACTACACGGCGAATACACTATACTGGGAATACAATACACTGGGAATATTTTACACAGGGAATATACTACACTGGGAATACACTACACTGGAAACAAACTACACTGGGAATGTACTACACTCGGATTACACTACACTGGAAATATAGTACACTGGGAATATTCTACACTGGGAATACACTACACTGGGAATACTTAACACTGGGAATATACGACACTGGGAATATACTACACTGGAAATACACTAAATGGGATGTACTCTACACAGGGAACACATTACACTTGGAATATACTTCACTGGGAATACACTACACTGGGAATAAACTACACAGAGAATAATTGACACTGGGAATACACTACACTGGGAATACACTACACTAGGAATAAACTACACGGCGAATACACAACACTGGGAATATAATACACTGGGAATACACTACACTGGGAATATACTACACTGGGAATACACTACACTGGGAATATACTACACTGGGAATATACTACACTGGGAATACACTACACTGGAAATACTCTACATGGGGAATACACTACACTGGGAATGCATTACACTGGGAATATACCACGCCCAGAATATTTTACACTGGGAATACACTACACTGCGAATACTCTATGCTGGGAATATACTACATTGGGAATATGCTACACTGGGAATAATCTACACTGGGAATAATCTGCACTGGAGATACACTACACTGGGAATACACTACACTGGGAATATACTACACTGGAAATATACTATACAGGGAATACACAACTTTGGAAATACACTACACTGGGAATATACTACACTGGGAATAAACTACAATGTGAATAAACTACACTGGGAATATACTACACTGGGGATATACTACACTGGAAATATACCGACATTGGGAATACAATACACTGGAAATATTCTACATGGGGAATACACGACACTGGGAATGCACTACACTGGGAATATACCACATTTGGAATATTTTACACTGGGAATACACTACACTGGGAATACTCTACACAGGGAATACACTACGCTGGGAATATTTTACACTGGGAATACACCACAATGGGAAAACACTACACTGAGAATACACTACATGGCGAATACACTGCACTGGAAATATACTACACTGGGAATACACGACACGGGGAATATTTTATACTGGGAATGTACTACACTAGGAATATACTACACTGGAAATACACTCCACTGGGAAGACGATACACTGGGAATATACTACACTGGGAATACACTACACATGGAAATATACTACACTGGGAATATACTACACTGGAAATACACTGCACTGGGAATACGTGATACTGAGAATATACTGCACTGGGAATAATCTACAGTGTGAAAGTGCTACACTGGGAATATACTGCACTGGGAATATACCTGCACTGGAAGTACACTACACTGGAAATACTCTACACAGGGAATACACTACACTGGGAATAAACTACATTAGGAATACACTACACTGGCAATACACTACACTGGGAATATTTTACACTGAGAATACACTACATGGCGAATACACTATATGGCGAATACACTACACTGGGAGTATTTTACACTGGGAATACACTACACTGGGAATATACTACACTGGGAATACACTACACTGGGAATAAACTACACGGCGAATACACTACACTGGGAATATACTACACTGGGAATACAATACACTGGGAATATACTACACTGGGAATACACTACACTGGGAATATACTACACTGGGAATATACTACACTGGGAATACACTACACTGGGAATACACTACACTGGGAATATACTACACTGGGAATATACTACACTGGATATATACTACACTGGGAATACACTACACTGGAAATGCTCTATATGGGGAATACACTACACTGGGAATGCATTACACTGGGAATATACCACACCCAGAATATTTTACACTGGGAAAACACTACACTGGGAATACTCTATGCTGGGAATATACTACATTGGGAATATTCTACACTGGGAATAATCTACACTGGGAATAATCTACACTGGAGATACACTACACTGGGAATACACTACACTGGGAATACACTACACTGGAAATACTCTACATGGGGAGTACACTACACTGGGAATGCATTATACTGGGAATATACCACACCCAGAATATTTTACACTGGTAATACACTACACTGGGAATACTCTATGCTGGGAATATACTACATTGGGAATATTCTACACTGGGAATAATCTACACTGGGAATAATCTACACTGGGAATATACTACACTGGAGATACACTACACTGGGAATACACTACACTGGGAATTTACTACACTGGAAATATACTATACAGGGAATACACAACTTTGGAAATACACTACACTGGGAATATACTACACTGGGAATAAACTACAATGTGAATAAACTACACTGGGAATATACTACACTGGGGATATACTACACTGGAAATATACCGACATTGGGAATACAATACACTGGAAATATTCTACATGGGGAATACACGACACTGGGAATGCACTACACTGGGAATATACCACATTTGGAATATTTTACACTGGGAATACACTACACTGGGAATACTCTACACAGGGAATACACTACGCTGGGAATATTTTACACTGGGAATACACCACAATGGGAAAACACTACACTGAGAATACACTACATGGCGAATACACTGCACTGGAAATATACTACACTGGGAATACACTACACTGGGAATATTTTACACTGGGAATGTACTACACTAGGAATATACTACACTGGAAATACACTCCACTGGGAAGACGATACACTGGGAATATACTACACTGGGAATACACTACACATGGAAATATACTACACTGGGAATATACTACACTGGAAATACACTGCACTGGGAATACGTGATACTGAGAATATACTGCACTGGGAATAATCTACAGTGTGAAAGTGCTACACTGGGAATATACTGCACTGGGAATATACCTGCACTGGAAGTACACTACACTGGAAATACTCTACACAGGGAATACACTACACTGGGAATAAACTACATTAGGAATACACTACACTGGCAATACACTACACTGGGAATATTTTACACTGAGAATACACTACATGGCGAATACACTACATGGCGAATACACTACACTGGGAGTATTTTACACTGGGAATACACTACACTGGGAATATACTACACTGGGAATACACTACACTGGGAATATACTACACTGGGAATATACTACACTGGGAATACACTACACTGGGAATATACTACACTGGGAATACACTACACTGGGAATAAACTACACGGCGAATACACTACACTGGGAATATACTACACTGGGAATACACTACACTGGGAATATACTACACTGGGAATACACTACACTGGGAATATACTACACTGGGAATATACTACACTGGGAATACACTACACTGGGAATATACTACACTGGGAATACACTACACTGGGAATATACTACACTGGGAATATACTACACTGGATATATACTACACTGGGAATACACTACACTAGAAATGCTCTATATGGGGAATACAGTACACTGGGAATGCATTACACTGGGAATATACCACACCCAGAATATTTTACACTGGGAATACACTACACTGGGAATACTCTATGCTGGGAATATACTACATTGGGAATATTCTACACTGGGAATAATCTACATTGGGAATAATCTACACTGGAGATACACTACACTGGGAATACACTACACTGGGAATACACTACACTGGAAATACTCTACATGGGGAGTACACTACACTGGGAATGCATTACACTGGGAATATACCACACCCAGAATATTTTACACTGGTAATACACTACACTGGGAATACTCTATGCTGGGAATATACTACATTGGGAATATTCTACACTGGGAATAATCTACACTGGGAATAATCTACACTGGGAATATACTACACTGGAGATACACTACACTGGGAATACACTACACTGGGAATATACTACACTGGAAATATACTATACAGGGAATACACAACTTTGGAAATACACTACACTGGGAATATACTACACTGGGAATAAACTACAATGTGAATAAACTACACTGGGAATATACTACACTGGGGATATACTACACTGGAAATATACCGACATTGGGAATACAATACACTGAAAATATTCTACATGGGGAATACACGACACTGGGAATGCACTACACTGGGAATATACCACATTTGGAATATTTTACACTGGGAATACACTACACTGGGAATACTCTACACAGGGAATACACTACGCTGGGAATATTTTACACTGGGAATACACCACAATGGGAAAACACTACACTGAGAATACACTACATGGCGAATACACTGCACTGGAAATATACTACACTGGGAATACACGACACGGGGAATATTTTACACTGGGAATGTACTACACTAGGAATACACTACACTGGGAATATTTTACACTGGGAATATACTACACTGGGAATATACTACACTGGAAATACACTCCACTGGGAAGACGATACACTGGGAATATACTACACTGGGAATACACTACACATGGAAATATACTACACTGGGAATATACTACACTGGAAATACACTGCACTGGGAATACGTGATACTGAGAATATACTGCACTGGGAATAATCTACAGTGTGAAAGTGCTACACTGGGAATATACTGCACTGGGAATATACCTGCACTGGAAGTACACTACACTGGAAATACTCTACACAGGGAATACACTACACTGGGAATAAACTACATTAGGAATACACTACACTGGCAATACACTACACTGGGAATATTTTACACTGAGAATACACTACATGGCGAATACACTACATGGCGAATACACTACACTGGGAGTATTTTACACTGGGAATACACTACACTGGGAATATACTACACTGGGAATACACTACACTGGAAATACTCTACATGGGGAATACACTACACTGGGAATGCATTACACTGGGAATATACCACACCCAGAATATTTTACACTGGGAATATACTACACTGGGAATACTCTATGCTGGGAATATACTACATTGGGAATATTCTACACTGGGAATAATCTACACTGGGAATATACTACACTGGAAATACACTGCACTGGGAATACGTGATACTGAGAATATACTACACTGGGAATAATCTACAGTGCTACACTGGGAATATACTGCACTGGGAATATACCTGCACTGGAAGTACACTACACTGGAAATACTCTACACAGGGAATACACTACACTGGGAATAAACTACATTAGGAATACACTACACTGGCAATACACTACACTGGGAATATTTTACACTGAGAATACACTACATGGCGAATACACTACATGGCGAATACACTACACTGGGAATATTTTACACTGGGAATACACTACACTGGGAATATACTACACTGGGAATAAACTACACAGCGAATACACTACACTGGGAATATACTACACTGGGAATACACTACACTGGGAATATACTACACTGGGAATACACTACACTGGGAATATACTACACTGGGTATATACTACACTGAAAATACACTACACTTGGAATATACTACACTGGGAATACACTACACTGGGAATATTTTACACTGGGAATACACTAAACTTGGAATACACTACACTGGAAATATACTACACTGGGAATATTCTACACTGGGAATACACTACACTGGGAATAATCTACACTGGGAATATACTACACTGGGAATATACTACACTGGAGATACACTACACTGGGAATAGACTACGCTGGGAATATACTACACTGGAAATATACCATACAGGGAATACACTACAATGTGAATAAACTACACTGGGAATATACTACACTGGGAACACACTACACTGGGAATACACTACACTGGAAATACACTACACTGGGTATATACTACACTGGGGATATACTACACTGGAAATATACCGACACTGGGAATACAATAAACTGTGAATATTCTACACAGGGAATACACTACGCTGGGAATATTTTACACTGGGAACACACTACAATGGGAAAACACTACACTGAGAATACACTACATGGCGAATACACTGCACTGGAAATATACTACACTGGGAATACTTTACACTGGGAATATACTACACGGAATATACTACACTGGAAATACACTCCACTGGGAATATGATACACTGGGAATATACTACACTGGGAATACACTACACATGGAAATATACTACACTGGGAATATACTACACTGGAAATACATTGCACTGGGAATACGTGACACGGAGAATATACTACACTGGGAATAATCTACACTGTGAAAGTGCTACACTGGGAATATACGACACTGGGAATACACTACACTGTGAATACACAGCACTGGGAATATACAACACTGAGAATACAGTACACTTGGAATACACTGCACTGGAAATATGCTACACTGGGAATACACTACACTGGAAATACACTACACTGTGAATACACTACACTGGAGAATAAACTGCACTGGAAAGATACACCACTGGGAATACACTACACTTGGAATATGTCTCACTGGGAATGTACTACACTGGGAATACACTACACTGGAAATACACTCCAATGGAAATACACTACACTGGAAATATACTACACTGGGAATAGCTACACTGGGAATATACTACACTGGGAATAAACTATAGTGTGAATAAACCACGCTGGGAATATGCTCCACTGGGAATACACTACACTGGAAATACACTGAACTGGGAATACGCTACAATGGGAATATACTACACTGGGAATAAATTACAGTGTGAATATACTACAATGGGAATACACGACATGTGGAATATACTACACTGGGAATACACGGCACTGGAAATTCACTAGACTGGGGATACCATACACTGGGAATACACAACACTATTAGTACTCTACACTGAGAATACACTACACTGGGAATACACTACACTACACTGGGAATACACTACACTGGAATACACTACACTGAAAATACACTATACTGGAAATGCACTACACTACACTGGGAATACACTACACTGGGAGTACACTACACTGGAACGACATTACACTAGCAATACACTACACTGGAAATATACTACACTGGTAATATACCTACACTGGAAATACACTAAACTGGAAATACTCTACAAAGGGAACACACTACACTGAGAATATACTTCACTGGTAATGCACTACACTGGCAATACACTACACAGGGAATAATTGACACTGGGAATACACTACACTGGGATTACACTGCACAGGCAATAGTTTAAACTCGAAATACACTACAGTGCATATACACTACACGGCGAATACACTATACTGGGAATACAATACACTGGGAATATTTTACACAGGGAATATACTACACTGGGAATACACTACACTGGAAACAAACTACACTGGGAACATACTACACTCGGATTACACTACACTGGAAATATAGTACACTGGGAATATTCTACACTGGGAATACACTACACTGGGAATACTTAACACTGGGAATATACGACACTGGGAACATACTACACTGGAAATACACTAAATGGGATGTACTCTACACAGGGAACACATTACACTTGGAATATACTTCACTGGGAATACACTACACTGGGAATAAACTACACAGAGAATAATTGACACTGGGAATACACTACACTGGGAATACACTACACTAGGAATAAACTACACGGCGAATACACAACACTGGGAATATACTACACTGGGAATACACTACACTGGGAATATACTACACTGGGAATACACTACACTGGGAATGCATTACACTGGGAATATACCACACCCAGAATATTTTACACTGGGAATACACTACACTGGGAATACTCTATGCTGGGAATATACTACATTGGGAATATTCTACACTGGGAATAATCTACACTGGGAATAATCTACACTGGAGATACACTACACTGGGAATACACTACACTGGGAATACACTACACTGGAAATACTCTACATGGGGAATACACTACACTGGGAATGCATTACACTGGGAATATACCACACCCAGAATATTTTACACTGGGAATACACTACACTGGGAATACTCTATGCTGGGAATATACTACATTGGCAATATTCTACACTGGGAATAATCTACACTGGGAATAATCTACACTGGGAATATACTACACTGGAGATACACTACACTGGGAATACACTACACTGGGAATATACTACACTGGAAATATACTATACAGGGAATACACAACTTTGGAAATACACTACACTGGGAATATACTACACTGGGAATAAACTACAATGTGAATAAACTACACTGGGAATATACTACACTGGGGATATACTACACTGGAAATATACCGACATTGGGAATACAATACACTGGAAATATTCTACATGGGGAATACACGACACTGGGAATGCACTACACTGGGAATATACCACATTTGGAATATTTTACACTGGGAATACACTACACTGGGAATACTCTACACAGGGAATACACTACGCTGGGAATATTTTACACTGGGAATACACCACAATGGGAAAACACTACACTGAGAATACACTACATGGCGAATACACTGCACTGGAAATATACTACACTGGGAATACACGACACGGGGAATATTTTACACTGGGAATGTACTACACTAGGAATACACTACACTGGGAATATTTTACACTGGGAATATACTACACTGGGAATATACTACACTGGAAATACACTCCACTGGGAAGACGATACACTGGGAATATACTACACTGGGAATACACTACACATGGAAATATACTACACTGGGAATATACTACACTGGAAATACACTGCACTGGGAATACGTGATACTGAGAATATACTGCACTGGGAATAATCTACAGTGTGAAAGTGCTACACTGGGAATATACTGCACTGGGAATATACCTGCACTGGAAGTACACTACACTGGAAATACTCTACACAGGGAATACACTACACTGGGAATAAACTACATTAGGAATACACTACACTGGCAATACACTACACTGGGAATATTTTACACTGAGAATACACTACATGGTGAATACACTACATGGCGAATACACTACACTGGGAGTATTTTACACTGGGAATACACTACACTGGGAATATACTACACTGGGAATACACTACACTGGGAATAAACTACACGGCGAATTATCTACACTGGGAATATACTACACTGGGAATACACTACACTGGGAATATACTACACTGGGAATACACTACACTGGGAATATACTACACTGGGTATATACTACACTGGGAATACACTACACTTGGAATATACTACACTGGGAATACACTACACTGGGAATATACTACACTGGGAATACACTACACTGGGAATATACTACACTGGGAATATACTACACTGGATATATACTACACTGGGAATACACTACACTGGAAATACTCTACATGGGGAATACACTACACTGGGAATGCATTACACTGGGAATATACCACACCCAGAATATTTTACACTGGGAATACACTACACTGGGAATACACTACACTGGGAATGCATTACACTGGGAATATACCACACCCAGAATATTTTACACTGGGAATACACTACACTGGGAATACTCTATGCTGGGAATATACTACATTGGGAATATTCTACACTGGGAATAATCTACACTGGGAATAATCTACACTGGAGATACACTACACTGGGAATACACTACACTGGGAATACACTACACTGGAAATACTCTACATGGGGAATACACTACACTGGGAATGCATTACACTGGGAATATACCACACCCAGAATATTTTACACTGGGAATACACTACACTGGGAATACTCTATGCTGGGAATATACTACATTGGCAATATTCTACACTGGGAATAATCTACACTGGGAATAATCTACACTGGGAATATACTACACTGGAGATACACTACACTGGGAATACACTACACTGGGAATATACTACACTGGAAATATACTATACAGGGAATACACAACTTTGGAAATACACTACACTGGGAATATACTACACTGGGAATAAACTACAATGTGAATAAACTACACTGGGAATATACTACACTGGGGATATACTACACTGGAAATATACCGACATTGGGAATACAATACACTGGAAATATTCTACATGGGGAATACACGACACTGGGAATGCACTACACTGGGAATATACCACATTTGGAATATTTTACACTGGGAATACACTACACTGGGAATACTCTACACAGGGAATACACTACGCTGGGAATATTTTACACTGGGAATACACCACAATGGGAAAACACTACACTGAGAATACACTACATGGCGAATACACTGCACTGGAAATATACTACACTGGGAATACACGACACGGGGAATATTTTACACTGGGAATGTACTACACTAGGAATACACTACACTGGGAATATTTTACACTGGGAATATACTACACTGGGAATATACTACACTGGAAATACACTCCACTGGGAAGACGATACACTGGGAATATACTACACTGGGAATACACTACACATGGAAATATACTACACTGGGAATATACTACACTGGAAATACACTGCACTGGGAATACGTGATACTGAGAATATACTGCACTGGGAATAATCTACAGTGTGAAAGTGCTACACTGGGAATATACTGCACTGGGAATATACCTGCACTGGAAGTACACTACACTGGAAATACTCTACACAGGGAATACACTACACTGGGAATAAACTACATTAGGAATACACTACACTGGCAATACACTACACTGGGAATATTTTACACTGAGAATACACTACATGGTGAATACACTACATGGCGAATACACTACACTGGGAGTATTTTACACTGGGAATACACTACACTGGGAATATACTACACTGGGAATACACTACACTGGGAATAAACTACACGGCGAATTATCTACACTGGGAATATACTACACTGGGAATACACTACACTGGGAATATACTACACTGGGAATACACTACACTGGGAATATACTACACTGGGTATATACTACACTGGGAATACACTACACTTGGAATATACTACACTGGGAATACACTACACTGGGAATATACTACACTGGGAATACACTACACTGGGAATATACTACACTGGGAATATACTACACTGGATATATACTACACTGGGAATACACTACACTGGAAATACTCTACATGGGGAATACACTACACTGGGAATGCATTACACTGGGAATATACCACACCCAGAATATTTTACACTGGGAATACACTACACTGGGAATACTCTATGCTGGGAATATACTACATTGGGAATATTCTACACTGGGAATAATCTACACTGGGAATAATCTACACTGGAGATACACTACACTGGAGATACACTACACTGGGAATACACTACACTGGGAATATACTACACTGGAAATATACTATACAGGGAATACACAACTTTGGAAATACACTACACTGGGAATATACTACACTGGGAATAAACTACAATGTGAATAAACTACACTGGGAATATACTACACTGGGGATATACTATACTGGAAATATACCGACATTGGGAATACAATACACTGGAAATATTCTACATGGGGAATACACGACACTGGGAATGCACTACACTTGGAATATACCACATTTCGAATATTTTACACTGGGAATACACTACACTGGGAATACTCTACACAGGGAATACACTACGCTGGGAATATTTTACACTGGGAATACACCACAATGGGAAAACACTACACTGAGAATACACTACATGGCGAATACACTGCACTGGAAATATACTACACTGGGAATACACGACACGGGGAATATTTTACACTGGGAATGTACTACACTAGGAATACACTACACTGGGAATATTTTACACTGGGAATATACTACACTGGGAATATACTACACTGGAAATACACTCCACTGGGAAGACGATACACTGGGAATATACTACACTGGGAATACACTACACATGGTAATATACTACACTGGGAATATACTACACTGGAAATACACTGCACTGGGAATACGTGATACTGAGAATATACTGCACTGGGAATAATCTACAGTGTGAAAGTGCTACACTGGGAATATACTGCACTGGGAATATACCTGCACTGGAAGTACACTACACTGGAAATACTCTACACAGGGAATACACTACACTGGGAATAAACTACATTAGGAATACACTACACTGGCAATACACTACACTGGGAATATTTTACACTGAGAATACACTACATGGCGAATACACTACATGGCGAATACACTACACTGGGAGTATTTTACACTGGGAATACACTACACTGGGAATATACTACACTGGGAATACACTACACTGGGAATATACTACACTGGGAATACACTACACTGGGAATATACTACACTGGGAATACACTACACTGGGAATATACTACACTGGGAATATACTACACTGGGAATACACTACACTGGGAATATACTACACTGGGAATACACTACACTGGGAATATACTACACTGGGAATATACTACATTGGATATATACTACACTGGGAATACACTACACTGGAAATGCTCTATATGGGGAATACACTACACTGGGAATGCATTACACTGGGAATATACCACACCCAGAATATTTTACACTGGGAATACACTACACTGGGAATACTCTATGCTGGGAATATACTACATTGGGAATATTCTACACTGGGAATAATCTACACTGGGAATAATCTACACTGGAGATACACTACACTGGGAATACACTACACTGGGAATACACTACACTGGAAATACTCTACATGGGGAGTACACTACACTGGGAATGCATTACACTGGGAATATACCACACCCAGAATATTTTACACTGGTAATACACTACACTGGGAATACTCTATGCTGGGAATATACTACATTGGGAATATTCTACACTGGGAATAATCTACATTGGGAATAATCTACACTGGGAATATACTACACTGGAGATACACTACACTGGGAATACACTACACTGGGAATATACTACACTGGAAATATACTATACAGGGAATACACAACTTTGGAAATACACTACACTGGGAATATACTACACTGGGAATAAACTACAATGTGAATAAACTACACTGGGAATATACTACACTGGGGATATACTACACTGGAAATATACCGACTTTGGGAATACAATACACTGGAAATATTCTACATGGGGAATACACGACACTGGGAATGCACTACACTGGGAATATACCACATTTGGAATATTTTACACTGGGAATACACTACACTGGGAATACTCTACACAGGGAATACACTACGCTGGGAATATTTTACACTGGGAATACACCACAATGGGAAAACACTACACTGAGAATACACTACATGGCGAATACACTGCACTGGAAATATACTACACTGGGAATACACGACACGGGGAATATTTTACACTGGGAATGTACTACACTAGGAATACACTACACTGGGAATATTTTACACTGGGAATATACTACACTGGGAATATACTACACTGGAAATACACTCCACTGGGAAGACGATACACTGGGACTATACTACACTGGGAATACACTACACATGGAAATATACTACACTGGGAATATACTACACTGGAAATACACTGCACTGGGAATACGTGATACTAAGAATATACTGCACTGGGAATAATCTACAGTGTGAAAGTGCTACACTGGGAATATACTGCACTGGGAATATACCTGCACTGGAAGTACACTACACTGGAAATACTCTACACAGGGAATACACTACACTGGGAATAAACTACATTAGGAATACACTACACTGGCAATACACTACACTGGGAATATTTTACACTGAGAATACACTACATGGCGAATACACTACATGGTGAATACACTACACTGGGAGTATTTTACACTGGGAATACACTACACTGGGAATATACTACACTGGGAATACACTACACTGGGAATAAACTACACGGCGAATACACTACACTGGGAATACACTACACTGGGAATATACTACACTGGGTATATACTACACTGGGAATACACTACACTTGGAATATACTACACTGGGTATATACTACACTGGGAACATTTTACACTGGGAATACACTACACTTGGAATACACTACACTGGAAATATACTACACTGGGAAGATTCTACACTGGGAATACACTACACTGGGAATAATCTACACTGGGAATATACTACACTGGGAATATACTACACTGGAGATACACTACACTGGGAATAGACTACACCGGGAATATACTACACTGGAAATATACCATACAGGGAATACACTACAATGTGAATAAACTACACTGGGAATATACTACACTGGGAACACACTACACTGGGTATATACTACACTGGGAATACACTACACTGGAAATACACTACACTGGGTATATACTACACTGGGGATATACTACACTGGAAATATACCGACACTGGGAATACAATAAACTGGAAATATTCTACACGGGGAATACACTACACTGGGAATACACTACACTGGGAATATACCACACTCGGAATATTTTACACTGGGAATACACTACACTGTGAATACTCTACACAGGGAATACACTACGCTGGGAATATTTTACACTGGGAGCACACTACAATGGGAAAACACTACACTGAGAATACACTACATGGCGAATACACTGCACTGGAAATATACTACACTGGGAATATTTTACACTGGGAATATACTACACGGAATATACTATACTGGAAATACACTCCACTGGGAATATGATACACTGGGAATATACTACACTGGGAATACACTACACATGGAAATATACTACACTGGGAATATACTACACTGGAAATACATTGCACTGGGAATACGTGACACGGAGAATATACTACACTGGGAATAATCTACACTGTGAAAGTGCTACACTGGGACTATACTACACTGGGAATACACTACACTGTAAATACAAAGCACTGGGAATATACAACACTGAGAATACAGTACACTTGGAATACACTACACTGGAAATATGCTACACTGGGAATACACTACACTGGAAATACACTACACTGAATACACTACACTGGAGAATAAACTGCACTGGAAAGATACACCACTGGGAATACACTACACTGGGAATATGTCTCACTGGGAATGTACTACACTGGGAATACACTACACTGGAAATACACTCCAATGGAAATACACTACACTGGAAATATACTACACTGGGAATAAACTACACGGCGAATACACTACGCTGTGAATACACTACACTGGGAATATTTTACACTGGAAATATACTACATGGGGAATGCACTACACCGGGAATACACTGCACTGGGAATATACTACACTGGAAATATACTATACAGGGAATATATTACACTGGAAATACACTACAGTGGGAATATGATACACTGGGAATATTCCACACTGGGAATATACTACACTGGGAACACACTACACTTGGTATATACTACACTGGGGATATACTACACTGGAAATATACCGACACTGGAAATACAATACACTGGAAATATTCTACATGGGGAATATACTACACTTAAATTACACTACACTGGGAGTAAACTACACTGGTAATACACTACACTGGGAATACACCACACTGGGAATACAATACACTGGAAATACACTATACGGGGAATATACTACACTGGAAATATGCTACACTGGGAATACACTACACTGGAAATACACTACACTTTGAATACACTACACTGGGAACATACTACATGGGGAATAAACTGCACTGGAAAGATACACCACTGGGAATACACTACACTGGGAATATGTCACACTGGGAATGTACTACACTGGGAATACACTACACTGGAAATAGACTCCAATGGAAATACACTACACTGGAAATATACTACACTGGGAATAAACTACACGGCGAATACACTACGCTGTGAATACACTACACTGGGAATATTTTACACTGAGAATATACGACATGGGGAATGCACGACACCGGGAATACACTACACTGGGAATATACTACACTGGAAATATACTATACAGGGAATATATTACACTGGAAATACACTACAGTGGGAATATGATACACTGGGAATATTCTACACTGGGAATATACTACACTGGGAACACACTACACTCGGTATATACTACACTGGGGATATACTACACTGGAAATATACCGACACTGGAAATATAATACACTGGAAATATTCTACATGGGGAATATACTATACTTGGAATGCACTACACTGGAATACACTACACTGGGAGTAAACTACACTGGGAATACACTACACTGGGAATACATTGCACTGGGAATTCACTACGTTGGGAATACCACACACTGGGGATACACTACACTCGGAGTACTCTACACTGGGAATACACCACACTGGGAATGCACTACACTGGAAATACACTACCTGGGAATACACTACACTGGAAATAAACTATACAGGGAATATACTACACTGGGAATATACTACACGGGGAAAACACTGCACTGGAAAGATACAACACTGGGAATACGCTACACTGGGAATATGTCACACTGGGAATATACGGCACTGGGAATACACTGCACTGGAAATAGACTCCCCTGGAAATATCCTACACTGGGAATACTCTAAACTGGGAATATACTACACTGGGAATACACTGCACTGAAATACACTACACTGTAAATACACAACACTGGAAATACACTAACTGTGAGTACACTACATAGGAACTACATTACACTGGCAATACACTACACTGGATATATAATACACTGGGAATACACTACACTGGAAATAAACCAGACTGGGAACACACTACACTGGGAATATACTACACTGGGAATAAATGGCACTGTAAATACACTACACTGGGCGTATATTACACTGGGAATACACTACACTGGAAATACACTGCACTGGGAATACACTACACTGGGATTATAGTACACTGGGAATAAAATACAGTGTGAATAGAATATACTACACTGGGAATATATTACATTGGGAACATAGTACAGTGGGAATACACTACACTGGGAATATACGGCACTGGGAATTCACTACACAGGGAATACCATGCACGGGGAATACACTACACTCAGAGTACTGTACACTGGGAATCCACTACACTGGGAATACACTACACTGAAAATACACTACACTGGAACTGCACTCCACTCCACTGGCAATACACGACACTAGGAGTACACTACACTGGAAATACATTACACTGGCAATACACTACGCTGGAAATATACTACGCTGGGAATACACTACACTGGAAATACACTACACAGGAAATATACTACATTGGGAATACACTACACATGGAAATATACTACACTGGGAATATACTACACTGGAAATACATTGCACTGGGAATACGTGACACGGAGAATATACTACACTGGGAATAATCTACACTGTGAAAGTGCTACACTGGGAATATACGACACTGGGAATACACTACACTGTGAATACACAGCACTGGGAATATACAACACTGGGAATACAGTACACTTGGAATACACTACACTGGGAATATACTACACTGGGAATACACTACACTGGGAATAAACTACACTGGCAATACACTACACTGGAAAGATACTACACTGGTAAAACACTACACTCGGAATAAACTACACTGTGAATACATTGCACTGGAAATATACTACACTGGAAATACACTGCACTGGGAATATATCACACTGGGAATACACTATACACTACACTGAGATTACACTACACTGGAAATAAACTACACTGGGAATACCCAAAACTTGGAATATGCCTACACTGGGAATATACTACATTGGGAATACACTACACGGGGAATATTTTACACTGGGAATACACTGCACTGGGAATGCACTGCACTGGGAATATACTACATTGGGAATACTCTAAACTGATAATTTACTACACTGGGAATACACTACACTGAAAATACACTACACTGGAAATACACAACACTGGAAATACACTAACTGTGAGTACACTACATAGGAACTACATTACACTGGCAATACACTACACTGGATATATAATACACTGCGAATACACTACACTGGAAATAAACCAGACTAGGAACACACTACACTGGGAATATACTACACTGGGAATAAATTGCACTGTAAATACACTACACTGGGAGTATATTACACTGGGAATACACTACACTGGAAATACACTACACAGTGAATACACTACACTGGGAACATACTACATGGGGAATAAACTGCACTGGAAAGATACACCACTGGGAATACACTACACTGGGAATATGTCACACTGGGAATGTACTACACTCGGAATACACTACACTGGAAATACACTCCAATGGAAATATACTACACTGGAAATATACTACACTGGGAATAAACCACACGGCGAATACACTACGGTGTGAATACACTACACTGGGAATATTCTACACTGGGAATATACTACACTGGGAACACACTACACTCGGTATATACTACACTGGGGATATACTACACTGGAAATATACCGACACTGGAAATATAATACACTGGAAATATTCTACATGGGGAATATACTATACTTGGAATACACTACACTGGAATACACTACACTGGGAGTAAACTACACTGGGAATACACTACACTGGGAATACATTGCACTGGGAATTCACTACGTTGGGAACACCACACACTGGGGATACACTACACTCGGAGTACTCTACACTGGGAATACACCACACTGGGAATGCACTACACTGGGAATACACTACCTGGGAATACACTACACTGGAAATAAACTATACAGGGAATATAGTACACTGGGAATAAAATACAGTGTGAATAGAATATACTCCACTGGGAATATATGACATTGGGAACATACCACAATGGGAATACACTACACTGGGAATATACGGCACTGGGAATTCACTACGCAGGGAATACCATGCACGGGGAATACACTACACTCAGAGTACTGTACACTGGGAATCCACTACACTGGGAATACACTACACTGAAAATACACTACACTGGAACTGCACTCCACTCCACTGGCAATACACTACACTAGGAGTACACTACACTGGAAATACATTACACTGGCAATACACTACGCTGGAAATATACTACGCTGGGAATACACTACACTGGAAATACACTACACAGGAAATATACTACATTGGGAATACACTACACATGGAAATATACTACACTGGGAATATACTACACTGGAAATACATTGCACTGGGAATACGTGACACGGAGAATATACTACACTGGGAATAATCTACACTGTGAAAGTGCTACACTGGGAATATACGACACTGGGAATACACTACACTGTGAATACACAGCACTGGGAATATACAACACTGGGAATACAGTACACTTGGAATACACTACACTGGGAATATACTACACTGGGAATACACTACACTGGGAATAAACTACACTGGCAATACACTACACTGGAAAGATACTACACTGGTAAAACACTACACTCGGAATAAACTACACTGTGAATACATTGCACTGGAAATATACTACACTGGAAATACACTGCACTGGGAATATATCACACTGGGAATACACTATACACTACACTGATATTACACTACACTGGAAATAAACTACACTGGGAAAACCCAAAACTTGGAATATGCCTACACTGGGAATATACTACATTGGGAATACACTACACGGGGAATATTTTACACTGGGAATACACTGCACTGTAAATAGACTCCACTGGAAATACCCTACATTGGGAATACTCTAAACTGATAATTTACTACACTGGGAATACACTACACTGAAAATACACTACACTGGAAATACACAACACTGGAAATACACTAACTGTGAGTACACTACATAGGAACTACATTACACTGGCAATACACCACACTGGATATATAATACACTGCGAATACACTACACTGGAAATAAACCAGACTGGGAACACACTACACTGGGAATATACTACACTGGGAATAAATTGCACTGTAAATACACTACACTGGGAGTATATTACACTGGGAATACACTACACTGGAAATACACTACACTGTGAATACACTACACTGGGAACATACTACATGGGGAATAAACTGCACTGGAAAGATACACCACTGGGAATACACTACACTGGGAATATGTCACACTGGGAATGTACTACACTGGGAATACACTACACTGGAAATACACTCCAATGGAAATACACTACACTGGAAATATACTACACTGGGAATAAACTACACGGCGAATACACTACGGTGTGAATACACTAGACTGGGCATATTTTACACTGGGAATAAACTACACGGGGAATGCACTACACCGGGAATACACTACACTGGGAATATACTACACTGGAAATATACTATACAGGGAATATATTACACTGGAAATACACTACAGTGGGAATATGACACACTGGGAATATTCTACACTGGGAATATATTACACTGGGAACACACTACACTCGGTATATACAACACTGGGGATATACTACACTGGAAATACAATACACGGGAAATATTCTACATGGGGAATATACTACACTTGGAATACACTACACTGGAATACACTACACTGGGAGTAAACTACACTGGGAATACACTACACTGGGAATACATTGCACTGGGAATTCACTACGTTGGGAATACCACACACTGGGGATACACTACACTCGGAGTACTCTACACTGGGAATACACCACACTGGGAATGCACTACACTGGGAATACACTACCTGGGAATACACTACACTGGAAATAAACTATACGGGGAATATACTACACTGGCAATATACTACATGGGGAAAACACTGCACTGGAAAGATACAACACTGGGAATACGCTACACTGGTAATATGTCACACTGGGAATATACTACACTGGGAATACACTACACTGAAAATACACTACACTGTAAATACACAACTCTGGAAATACACCAACTACATAGGAACTACATTACACTGGCAATACACTGCACTGGATATATAATACACTGGGAATACACTACACTGGAAATAAACCAGACTGGGAACACACTACACTGGGAATATACTACACTGGGAATAAATTGCACTGTAAATACACTACACTGGGAGTATATTACACTGGGAATACACCACACTGGAAATACACTGCACTGGGAATACACTACACTGGGAATATAGAACACTGGGAATAAAATACAGTGTGAATAGAATATACTACACTGGGAATATATTACATTGGGAACATAGTACAGTGGGAATACACTACACTGGGAATATACGGCACTGGGAATTCACTACACAGGGAATACCATGCACGGGGAATACACTACACTCAGAATACTGTACACTGGGAATCCACTACACTGGGAATACACTACACTGAAAATACACTACACCGGAACTGCACTCCACTCCACTGGCAATACACTACACTAGGAGTACACTACACTGGAAATACATTACACTGGCAATACACTACGCTGGAAATATACTACGCTGGGAATACACTACACTGGAAATACACTACACAGGAAATATACTACATTGGGAATACACTACACATGGAAATATACTACACTGGAAATATACTACACTGGAAATACATTGCACTGGGAATACATGACATGGAGAATATACTACACTGGGAATAATCTACACTGTGAAAGTGCTACACTGGGAATATACTACACTGGTAATACACTACACTGTGAATACACAGCACTGGGAATATACAACACTGGGAATACAGTACACTTGGAATACACTACACTGGGAATATTCTACACTGGGAATACACTACACTGGGAATAAACTACACTGGCAATACACTACACTGGAAAGATATTACACTGGTAAAACACTACACTCGGAATAAACTACACTGGGAATACATTGTACTGGAAATATACTACACTGGGAATACACTGCACTGGGAATATCCAAAACTTGAAATATGCCTACACTGGGAATATACTACATTGGGAATACACTACACGGGGAATATTTTACACTGGGAATACACTGCACTGGGAATGCACTGCACTGGGAATATACTACACTGGGAATATTTTACACTGGGAATACACCACACTGCGAATACAATACACTGGAAATACACTATACGGGGAATACACTACACTGGAAATATGCTACACTGGGAATACACTACACTGGAAATACACTACACTGTGAATACACTACACTGGGAATAAACTGCACTGGAAAGATACACCACTGGGAATACACTACACTGGGAATATGTCACACTGGGAATGTACTACAATGGGAATACACTACGCTGTAAATACACTACACTGGGAATATTTTACACTGGGAATATACTACACGGGGAGTGCACTACACCGGGAATACACTACACTGGGAATATACTACACTGGAAATATACTATACAGGGAATATATTACACTGGAAATATACCGACACTGGAAATACAATACACTGGAAATATTCTACATGGGGAATATACTACACTTGGAATACACTACACTGGGAGTAAACTACACTGGGAATACACTACACTGGGAATACATTGCACTGGGAATTCACTACGTTGGGAATACCATACACTGGGGATACACTACACTCGGAGTACTCTACACTGGGAATACACCACACTGGGAATGCACTACACTGGGAATACACTACCTGGGAATATACTACACTGGAAATAAACTAAACGGGGAATATACTACACTGGGAATATACTACATGGGGTAAACACTGCACTGGAAAGATACAACACTGGGAATACGCTACACTGGGAATATGTCACACTGGGAATATACTACACTGGGAATACACTGCACTGGAAATAGACTCCACTGGAAATACCCTACATTGGGAATACTCTAAACTGATAATTTACTACACTGGAAATACACTACACTGAAAATACACTACACTGGAAATACACAACACTGGAAATACACTAACTGTGAGTACACTACATAGGAACTACATTACACTGGCAATACACTACACTGGATATATAATACACTGGGAATACACTACACGAGAAATAAACCAGACTGGGAACACACTACACTGGGAATATACTGCACTGGGAATAAATTGCACTGGAAATACACTGCACGGGGAATACACTACACTGGGAATATACTACACTGGGAATACACTACACTGGGAATATAGTACACTGGGAATAAAATACAGTGTGAATAGAATATACTACACTGGGAATACACTACACTGGGAATATACGGCACTGGGAATTCACTACACAGGGAATACTATGCATGGGGAATATACTACACTCAGAGTACTGTACACTGGGAATCCACTACACTGGGAATACACTACACTGAAAATACACTACACTGGAACTGCACTCCACTCCACTGGCAATACACTACACTAGGAGTACACTACACTGGAAATACATTACACTGGCAATACACTACGCTGGAAATATACTACGCTGGGAATACACAACACTGGAAATACACTACACAGGAAATATACTACATTGGGAATACACTACACATGGAAATATACTACACTGGGAATATACTACACTGGAAATACATTGCACTGGGAATACATGACACGGAGAATATACTACACTGGGAATAATCTACACTTTGAAAGTGCTACACTGGGAATATACTATACACTACACTGAGATTACACTACACTGGAAATAAACTACACTGGGAATACCCAAAACTTGGAATATGCCTACACTGGGAATATACTACATTGGGAATACACTACACGGGGGATATTTTACACTGGGAATACACTGCACTGGAAATAGACTCCACTGGAAATACCCTACATTGGGAATACTCTAAACTGATAATTTACTACACTGGGAATACACTACACTGAAAATACACTACACTGGAAATACACAACACTGGAAATACACTAACTGTGAGTACACTACATAGGAACTACATTACACTGGCAATACACTACACTGGATATATAATACACTGCGAATACACTACACTGGAAATAAACCAGACTGGGAACACACTACACTGGGAATATACTACACTGGGAATAAATTGCACTGTTAATACACTACACTGGGAGTATATTACACTGGGAATACACTACACTGGAAATACACTACACTGTGAATACACTACACTGGGAACATACTACATGGGGAATAAACTGCACTGGAAAGATACACCACTGGGAATACTCTACACTGGGAATATTTCACACTGGGAATGTACTACACTGGGAATACACTACACTGGAAATACACTCCAATGGAAATACACTACACTGGAAATATACTACACTGGGAATAAACTACACGGCGAATACACTACGGTGTGAATACACTATACTGGGAATATTTTACACTGGGAATAAACTACACGGGGAATGCACTACACTCGGAGTACTCTACACTGGGAATACACCACGCTGGGAATGCACTACACTGGGAATACACTACCTGGGAATACACTACACTGGAAATAAACTATACGGGGAATATACTACACTGGGAATATACTACATGGGGAAAACACTGCACTGGAAAGATACAACACTGGGAATACGCTACACTGGGAATATGTCACACTGGGAATATACTACACTGGGAACACACTGCACTGGAAATAGACTCCACTGGAAGTACCCTACACTGGGAATACTCTAAACTGGGAATATACTACACTGGGAATACACTACACTGAAAATACACTACACTGTAAATACACAACTCTGGAAATACACTAACTACATAGGAACTACATTACACTGGCAATACACTACACTGGATATATAATACACTGGGAATACACTACACTGGAAATAAACCAGACTGGGAACACACTACACTGGGAATATACTACACTGGGAATAAATTGCACTGTAAATACACTACACTGGGAGTATATTACACTGGGAATACACTACACTGGAAATACACTACACTGGGAATACACTACACTGGGAATACACTACACTGGGAATATAGTACACTGGGAATAAAATACAGTGTGAATAGAATATACTACACTGGGAATATATTACATTGGGAACATACTTCAGTGGGAATACACTACACTGGGAATATACGGCACTGGGAATTTACTACACAGGGAATACCATGCACGGGGAATACACTACACTCAGAATACTGTACACTGGGAATCCACTACACTGGGAATACTAAACTGAAAATACACTACACCGGAACTGCACTCCACTCCACTGGCAATACACTACACTAGGAGTACACTACACTGGAAATACATTACACTGGCAATACACTACGCTGGAAATATACTACGCTGGGAATACACTACACTGGAAATACACTACACAGGAAATATACTACATTGGGAATACACTACACATGGAAATATACTACACTGGGAATATACTACACTGGAAATACATTGCACTGGGAATACGTGACACGGAGAATATACTACACTGGGAATAATCTACACTGTGAAAGTGCTACACTGGGAATATACTACACTGGGAATACACTACACTGTGAATACACAGCACTGGGAATATACAACACTGGGAATACAGTACACTTGGAATACACTACACTGGGAATAAACTACACCGGCAATACACTACACTGGAAAGATATTACATGGTAAAACACTACACTCGGAATAAACTACACTGGGAATACATTGTACTGGAAATATACTACACTGGGAATACACTGCACTTGGAATATATCACACTGGGAATACATTATACTCTACACTGAGATTACACTACACTGGAAATAAACTACACTGGGAATACCCAAAACTTGGAATATTTTTACACTGGGAATATACTACATTGGGAATACACTACACGGGGAATATTTTACACTGGAAATACACTGCACTGGGAATACACTACACTGGGAATATACTACACTGGGAATAAACTGCAGTGTGAATATAATATACTACACTGGGAATATATTACAATGGGAACATACTACACTAGGAATACACCACACTGGGAATATACGGCACTGGGAATTCACTACACAGGGAATACCATGCACGGGGAATACACTACACTCAGAGTACTGTACACTGGGAATCCACTACACTTGGAATACACTACACTGAAAATACACTACACTGGA
The DNA here is from genome assembly GCF_044704955.1 of Pristiophorus japonicus. Taxonomy (NCBI): domain Eukaryota; kingdom Metazoa; phylum Chordata; class Chondrichthyes; family Pristiophoridae; genus Pristiophorus; species Pristiophorus japonicus. The sequence continues at coordinate 87,780,791 of NC_091995.1, forward strand.
ACTGCACTCCACTCCACTGGCAATACACTACACTAGGAGTACACTACACTGGAAATACATTACACTGGCAATACACTACGCTGGAAATATACTACGCTGGGAATACACTACACTGGAAATACACTACACAGGAAATATATTATATTGGGAATACACTACACATGGAAATATACTACACTGGGAATATACTACACTGGAAATACATTGCACTGGGAATACGTGACACGGAGAATATACTGCACTGGGAATAATCTACACTGTGAAAGTGCTACACTGGGAATATACTACACTGGGAATACACTACACTGTGAATACACAGCACAGGGAATATACAACACTGGGAATACAGTACACTTGGAATACACTACACTGGGAATATACTACACTGGGAATACACTACACTGGGAATAAACTACACTGGCAATACACTACACTGGAAAGATATTACACTGGTAAAACACTACACTCGGAATAAACTACACTGGGAATACATTGTACTGGAAATATACTACACTGGGAATACACTGCACTGGGAATATATCACACTTGGAATACACTATACACTACACTGAGATTACACTACACTGGAAATAATACCCAAAACTTGGAATATGCCTACACTGGGAATATACTACATTGGGAATACACTACACGGGGAATATTTTACACTGGGAATACACTGCACTGGGAATGCACTGCACTGGGAATATACTACCCTGGGAATATTTTACACTGGGAATACACCACACTGCGAATACAATACACTGGAAATACACTATACGGGGAATATACTACACTGGACATATGCTACACTGGGAATACACTACACTGGAAATACACTACACTGTGAATACACTACACTGGGAATAAACTACATGGGGAATAAACTGCACTGGAAAGATACACCACTGGGAATACACTACACTGGGAATATGTCACACTGGGAATGTACTACACTGGGAATACACTACGCTGTGAATACACTACACTGGGAATATTTTACACTGGGAATATACTACACGGGGAATGCACTACACCGGGAATACACTACACTGGGAATATACTACACTGGAAATATACTATACAGGGAATATATTACACTGGAAATACACTACAGTGGGAATACGATACACTGGGAATATTCTACACTGGGAATATACTACACTGGGAACACCCTACACTCGGTATATACTACACTGGAAATATACCGACACTGGAAATACAATACACTGGAAATATTCTACATGGGGAATATACTACACTTGGAATACACTACACTGGGAGTAAACTACACTGGGAATACACTACACTGGGAATACATTGCACTGGGAATTCACTACGTTGGGAATACCACACACTGGGGATACACTACACTCGGAGTACTCTACACTGGGAATACACCACACTGGGAATGCACTACACTGGGAATACACTACCTGGGAATATACAACACTGGAAATAAACTATACGAGGAATATACTACACTGGGAATATACTACATGGGGAAAACACTGCACAGGAAAGATACAACACTGGGAATACGCTACACTGGGAATATGTCACACTGGGAATATACTACACTGGGAATACACTGCACTGGAAATAGACTCCACTGCAAATACCCTACACTGGGAATACTCTAAACTGATAATTTACTACACTGGAAATACACTACACTGAAAATACACGACACTGGAAATACACAACACTGGAAATACACTAACTGTGAGTACACTACATAGGAACTACATTACACTGGCAATACACTACACTGGATATATAATACACTGCGAATACACTACACTGGAAATAAACCAGACTGGGAACACACTACACTGGGAATATACTACACTGGGAATAAATTGCACTGTTAATACACTACACTGGGAGTATATTACACTGGGAATACACTACACTGGAAATACACTACACTGTGAATACACTACACTGGGAACATACTACATGGGGAATAAACTGCACTGGAAAGATACACCACTGGGAATACACTATACTGGGAATATGTCACACTGGGAATGTACTACACTGGGAATACACTACACTGGAAATACACTCCAATGGAAATACACTACACTGGAAATATACTACACTGGGAATATTTTACACTGGGAATATACTACACGGGGAATGCACTACACCGGGAATATATTACACTGGAAATACACTACAGTGGGAATATGATACACTGGGAATATTCTACACTGGGAATATACTACACTGGGAACACACTACACTCGGTATATACAACACTGGGGATATACTACACTGGACATATACCGACACTGGAAATACAATACACTGGAAATATTCAACATGGGGAATATACTACTCTTGGAATACACTACAGTGGAATACACTACACTGGGAGTAAACTACACTGGGAATACACTACACTGGGAATACATTGCATTGGGAATTCACTACGTTGGGAATACCACACACTGGGGATACACTACACTCGGAGTACTCTACACTGGGAATACACCACACTGGGAATGCACTACACTGGGAATACACTACCTGGGAATACACTACACAGGAAATAAACTATACGGGGAATATACTACACTGGGAATATACTACATGGGGAAAACACTGCACTAGAAAGATACAACACTGGGAATACGCTACACTGGGAATATGTCACACTGGGAATATACTACACTGGGAATACACTGCACTGGAAATAGACTCCACTGGAAATACCCAACACTAGGAATACTCTAAACTGGGAATATACTACACTGGGAATACACTACACTGAAAATACACTACACTGTAAACACACAACTCTGGAAATACACTAACTGTGAGTACACTACATAGGAACTACACTACACTGGCAATACACTACACTGGATATATAATACACTGGGAATACACTACACTGGAAATAAACCAGACTGGGAACACACTACACTGGGAATATATTACACTGGGAATAAATTGCACTGTAAATACACTACACTGGGAGTATATTACATTGGGAACACACTACACTGGAAATATACTGCACTGGGAATACACTACACTGGGAATATACTACACTGGGAATAAACTGCAGTGTGAATAGAATATACTACACTGGGAATATATTACATTGGGAACATACTACACTGGGAATACACTACACTGGGAATATACGGCACTGGGAATTCACTACACAGGGAATACCATACACGGGGAATACACTACACTCAGAGTACTGTACACTGGGAATCCACTACACTGGGAATACACTACACTGAAAATACACTACACTGGAACTGCACTCCACTCCACTGGCAATACACTACACTAGGAGTACACTACACTGGAAATACATTACACTGGCAATACACTACAGTGGAAATATACTACGCTTGGAATACACTACACTGGAAATACACTACACAGGAAATATACTACATTGGGAATACACTACACATGGAAATATACTACACTGGGAATATACTACACTGGAAATACATTGCACTGGGAATACGTGTCATGGAGAATATACTACACTGGGAATAATCTACACTGTGAAAGTGCTACACTGGGAATATACTACACTGGGAATACACTACACTGTGAATACACAGCACTGGGAATATACAACACTGGGAATACAGTACACTTGGAATACACTACACTTGGAATATACTACACTGGGAATACACTACACTGGCAATAAACTACACTGGCAATACACTACACTGGAAAGATATTACACTGGTAAAACACTACACTCGGAATAAACTACACTGGGAATACATTGTACTGGAAATATACTATACTGGGAATACACTGCACTGGGAATATATCACACTGGGAATACACTATACACTACACTGAGATTACACTACACTGGAAATAAACTGCACTGGGAATACCCAAAACTTGGAATATGCCTACACTGGGAATATACTACATTGGGAATACACTACATGGGGAATATTTTACACTGGGAATACACTGCACTGGGAATGCACTGCACTGGGAATATACTACACTGGGAATATACTACACTGGAAATATACTATACAGGGAATATATTACACTGGAAATACACTATACGTGGGAATATGATACACTGGGAATATTCTACACTGGGAATATACTACACTGGGAACACACTACACTCGGTATATACTACACTGGCGATATACTACACTGGAAATATACCGACACTGGAAATACAATACACTGGAAATATTCTACATAGGGAATATACTACACTTGGAATACGCTACACTGGGAGTAAACTACACTGGGAATACACTACACTGGGAATACATTGCACTGGGAATTCACTACGTTGGGAATACCACACACTGGGGATACACTACACTCGGAGTACTCTACACTGGGAATACACCACACTGGGAATGCACTACACTGGGAATACACTACCTGGGAATACACTACACTGGAAATAAACTATACGGGGAATATACTACACTGGGAATATACTACATGGGGAAAACACTGCACTAGAAAGATACAACACTGGGAATACGCTACACTGGGAATATGTCACACTGGGAATATACTACACTGGGAATACACTGCACTGGAAATAGACTCCACTGGAAATACCCTACATTGGGAATACTTTAAATTGATAATTTACTACACTGGCAATACACTACACTGAAAATACACTACACTGGAAATACACAACACTGGAAATACACTAACTGTGAGTACACTACATAGGAACTACATTACACTGGCAATACACTACACTGGATATATAATACACTGGGAATACACTACACGAGAAATAAAGCAGACTGGGAACACGCTACACTGGGAATATACTGCACTGGGAATAAATTGCACTGGAAATACACTGCACTGGGAATACACTACACTGGGAATATACTACACTGGGAATAAACTACAGTGTGAATAGAATATACTACACTGGGAATATATTACATTGGGAATATACTACACTGGGAATACACTACACTGGGAATATATGGCACTGGGAATTCACTACACAGGGAATACTATGCACGGGGAATACACTACACTCAGAGTACTGTACACTGGGAATCCACTACACTGGGAATACACTACACTGAAAATACACTACACTGGAACTGCACTCCACTCCACTGGCAATACACTACACTAGGAGTACGCTACACTGGAAATACATTACACTGGCAATACACTACGCTGGAAATATACTACGCTGGGAATACACAAAACTGGAAATACACTACACAGGAAATATACTACATTGGGAATACACTACACATGGAAATATACTACACTGGGAATATACTACACTGGAAATACATTGCACTGGGAATATGTGACACGGAGAATATACTACACTGGGAATAATCTACACTGTGAAAGTGCTACACTGGGAATATACTACACTGGGAATATACTACACTGTGAATACACAGCACTGGGAATATACAACACTGGGAATACAGTACACTTGGAATACACTACACTGGGAATATACTACACTGGCAATACACTACACTGGAAAGATACTCACTGGTAAAACACTACACTCGAAATAAACTACACTGGGAATACATTGCACTGGAAATATACTACACTGGAAATACACTGCACTTGGAATATATCACACTGGGAATACACTATACACTACACTGAGATTACACTACACTGGAAATAAACTACACTGGGTATACCCAAAACTTGGAATATGCCTACACTGGGAATATACTACATTGGGAATACACTACACGGGGAATATTTTACACTGGGAATACACTGCACTGGGAATGCACTGCACTGGGAATATACTACACTGGGAATATTTTACACTGGGAATACACCACACAGGGAATACAATACACTGGAAATACACTATACGGGGAATATAATACACTGGAAATATGCTACACTGGGAATACACTACACTGGAAATACACTACACTGTGAATACACTACACTGGGAACATACTACATGGGGAATAAACTGCACTGGAAAGATACACCACTGGGAATACACTATACTGTGAATATGTCACACTGGGAATGTACTACACTGGGAATACACTACACTGGAAATACACTCCAATGGAAATACACTACACTGGAAATATACTACACTGGGAATAAACTACACGGCGAATACACTACGCTGTGAATACACTACACTGGGAATATTTTACACTGGGAATATACTACACGGGGAATGCACTACACCGGGAATACACTACACTGGGAATATACTACACTGGAAATATACTATACAGGGAATATATTACACCGGAAATACACTACAGTCAGAATATGATACACTGGGAATATTCTACACTGGGAATATACTACACTGGGAACACAGTACACTCGGTATATACTACACTGGGGATATACTACACTGGAAATATACCAACACTGGAAATAGAATACACTGGAAATATTCAACATGGGGAATATACTACACTTGGAATACACTACACTGGAATACACTACACTGGGAGTAAACTACACTGGGAATACACTACACTGGGAATACATTGCACAGGGAATTCACTACGTTGGGAATACCACACACTGGGGATACACTACACTCGGAGTACTCTACACTGGGAATACACCACACTGGGAATGCACTACACTGGGAATACACTACCTGGGAATACACTACACTGGAAATAAACTATACGGGGAATATACTACACTGGGAATATACTACATGGGGAAAACACTGCACTAGAAAGATACAACACTGGGAATACGCTACACTGGGAATATGTCACACTGGGAATATACTACACTGGGAATACACTGCACTGGAAATAGACTCCACTGGAAATACCCTACACTAGGAATACTCTAAACTGGGAATATACTACACTGGGAATACACTACACTGAAAATACACTACACTGTAAACACACAACTCTGGAAATACACTAACTGTGAGTACACTACATAGGAACTACATTACACTGGCAATACACTACACTGGATATATAATACACTGGGAATACACTACACTGGAAATAAACCAGACTGGGAACACACTACACTGGGAATATACTACACTGGGAATAAATTGCACTGTAAATACACTACACTGGGAGTATATTACACTGGGAATACACTACACTGGAAATATACTGCACTGGGAATACACTACACTGGGAATATACTACACTGGGAATAAACTGCAGTGTGAATAGAATATACTACACTGGGAATATATTACATTGGGAACATACTACACTGGGAATACACTACACTGGGAATATACGGCACTGGGAATTCACTACACAGGGAATACCATGCACGGGGAATACACTACACTCAGAGTACTGTACACTGGGAATCCACTACACTGGGAATACACTACACTGAAAATACACTACACTGGAACTGCACTCCACTCCACTGGCAATACACTACACTAGGAGTACACTACACTGGAAATACATTACACTGGCAATACACTACACTGGAAATATACTACGCTTGGAATACACTACACTGGAAATACACTACACAGGAAATATACTACATTAGGAATACACTACACATGGAAATATACTACACTGGGAATATACTACACTGGAAATACATTGCACTGGGAATACGTGACATGGAGAATATACTACACTGGGAATAATCTACACTGTGAAAGTGCTACACTGGGAATATACTACACTGGGAATACACTACACTGTGAATACACAGCACTGGGAATATACAACACTGGGAATACAGTACACTTGGAATACACTACACTTGGAATATACTACACTGGGAATACACCACACTGGGAATAAACTACACTGGCAATACACTACACTGGAAAGATATTACACTGGTAAAACACTACACTCGGAATAAACTACACTGGGAATACATTGTACTGGAAATATACTATACTGGGAATACACTGCACTGGGAATATATCACACTGGGAATACACTATACACTACACTGAGATTACACTACACTGGAAATAAACTGCACTGGGAATACCCAAAACTTGGAATATGCCTACACTGGGAATATACTACATTGGAAATACACTACACGGGGAATATTTTACACTGGGAATACACTGCACTGGGAATGCACTGCACTGGGAATATACTACACTGGGAATATTTTACACTGGGAATACACCACACTGCGAATACAATACACTGGAAATACACTATACGGGGGATATACTACACTGGGAATATACTACATGGGGAATAAACTGCACTGGAAAGATACACCACTGGGAATACACTACACTGGGAATATGTCACACTGGGAATGTACTACACTGGGAATACACTACGCTGTGAATACACTACACTGGGAATATTTTACACTGGGAATATACTACACGGGGAATGCACTACACCGGGAATACACTACACTGGGAATATACTACACTGGAAATATACTATACAGGGAATATATTACACTGGAAGTACACTACAATGGGAATATGATACACGGGGAATATTGTACACTGGGAATATACTACACTGGGAACACACTACACTCGGTATATACTACACTGGGGATATACTACACTGGAAATATACCGACACTGGAAATACAATACACTGGAAATATTCTACATGGGGAATATACTACACTTGGAATACACTACACTGGGAGTAAACTACACTGGGAATACACTACACTGGGAATACATTGCACTGGGAATTAACTACGTTGGGAATGCCACACACTGGGGATACACTACACTCGGAGTACTCTACATTGGGAATACACCACACTGGGAATGCACTACACTGGGAATACACTACCTGGGAATACACTACACTGGAAATAAACTATACGGGGAATATACTACACTGGGAATATACTACATGGGCAAAACACTGCACTGGAAAGATACAACACTGGGAATACGCTACACTGGGAATATGTCACACTGGTATATACTACACTGGGAATACACTGCACTGGAAATAGACTCCACTGGAAATACCCTACACTGGGAATACTCTAAACTGATAATGTACCGCACTGGGAAAACACTACACTGAAAATACACTACACTGTAAATACACAACACTGGAAATACACTAACTGTGAGTACACTACATAGGAACTACATTACACTGGCAATACACTACACTGGATATATAATACACTGGGAATACACTACACGAGAAATAAACCAGACTGGGAACACACTACACTGGGAATATACTACACTGGGAATAAATTGCACTATAAATACACTACACTGGGAGTATATTACACTGGGAATACTCCACACTGGAAATACACTGCACTGGGAATACATTACACTGGGAATATACTACACTGGGAATGAACTGCAGTGTGAATATAATATACTACACTGAGAATATATTACAATGGGAACATACTACACTGGGAATACACTACACTGGGAATATACGGCACTGGGAATTCACTACACAGGGAATACCATGCACGGGGAATACACTACACTCAGAGTACTGTACACTGGGAATCCACTACACTGGGAATACACTACACTGAAAATACACTACACTGGAACTGCACTCCACTCCACTGGCAATACACTACACTAGGAGTACACTACACTGGAAATACATTACACTGGCAATACACTACGCTGGAAATATACTACGCTGGGAATACACTACACTGGACATACACTACACAGGAATTATACTACATTGGGAATACACTACACATGGAAATATACTACACTGGAAATACATTGCACTGGGAATATGTGACACGGAGAATATACTACACTGGGAATAATCTACACTGTGAAAGTGCTACACTGGGAATGTACTACACTGGGAATACACTACACTGTGAATACACAGCACTGGGAATATACAACACTGGGAATACAGTACACTTGGAATACACTACACTGGGAATATACTACACTGGGAATACACTACACTGGGAATAAACTACACTGGCAATACACTACACTGGAAAGATATTACACCGGTAAAACACTACACTCGGAATAAACTACACTGGGAATACATTGTACTGGAAATATACTACACTGGGAATACACTGCACTGGGAATATATCACACTTGGAATACACTATACACTACACTGAGATTACACTACACTGGAAATAAACTACACTGGGAATACCCTACACTAGGAATACTCTAAACTGGGAATATACTACACTGGGAATACACTACACTGAAAATACACTACACTGTAAACACACAACTCTGGAATACACTAACTGTGAGTACACTACATAGGAACTACATTACACTGGCAATACACTACACTGGATATATAATACACTGAGAATACACTACACTGGAAATAAACCAGACTGGGAACACACTACACTGGGAATATACTACACTGGGAATAAATTGCACTGTAAATACACTACACTGGGAGTATATTACACTGGGAATACACTGCACTGGGAATACAATGCACTGGGAATACACTACACTGGGAATATACTACACTGGGAATAAACTGCAGTGTGAATATAATATACTAAACTGGGAATATATTACAATGGGAACATACTACACTGGGAATACACTACACTGGGAATATACGGCACTGGGAATTCACTACACAGGGAATACCATGCACGGGGAATACACTACACTCAGAGTACTGTACACTGGGAATCCACTACACTGGGAATACACTACACTGAAAATACACTACACTGGAACTGCACTCCACTCCACTGGCAATGCACTACACTAGGAGTACACTACACTGGAAATACATTACACTGGCAATACACTACGCTGGAAATATACTACGCTGGGAATCCACTACACTGGAAATACACTACACAGGAAATATACTACATCGGGAATACACTACACATGGAAATATACTACACTGGGAATATACTACACTGGAAATACATTGCACTGGGAATACGTGACACGGAGAATATACTACACTGGGAATAATCTACACTGTGAAAGTGCTACACTGGGAATATACTACACTGGGAATACACTACACTGTGAATACACAGCACTGGGAATATACAACACTGGGAATACAGTACACTTGGAATACACTACACTGGGAATATACTACACTGGGAATACACTACACTGGGAATAAACTACACTGGCAATACACTACACTAGAAAGATATTACACTGGTAAAACTCTACACTCGGAATAAACTACACTGGGAATACATTGTACTGGAAATATACTACACTGGGAATACACTGCACTGGGAATATATCACACTTGGAATACACTATACACTACACTGAGATTACACTACACTGGAAATAAACTACACTGGGAATACCCAAAACTTGGAATATGCCTACACTGGGAATATACTACATTGGGAATACACTACACGGGGAATATTTTACACTGGGAATACACTGCACTGGGAATGCACTGCACTGGGAATATACTACACTGGGAATATTTTACACTGGGAATACACCACACTGCGAATACAATACACTGGAAATACACTATACGGGGAATATACTACACTGGAAATATGCTACACTGGGAATACACTACACTGGAAATACACTACACTGTGAATACACTACACTGGGAATATACTACATGGGGAATAAACTGCACTGGAAAGATACACCACTGGGAATACACTACACTGGGAATATGTCACACTGGGAATGTACTACACTAGGAATACACTACGCTGTAAATACACTACACTGGGAATATTTTACACTGGGAATATACTACACGGGGAATGCACTACACCGGGAATACACTACACTGGGAATATACTACACTGGAAATATACTATACAGGGAATATATTACACTGGAAATACACTACAGTGGGAATATTATACACTGGGAATATTCTACACTGGGAATATACTACTCTGGGAACACACTACACTCGGTATATACTACACTGGGGATATACTACACTGGAAATACACCGACACTGGAAATACAATACACTGGAAATATTCTACATGGGGAATATACTACACTTGGAATACACTACACTGGGAAAACATTGCACTGGGAATTCACTACGTTGGGAATACCACACACTGGGGATACACTACACTCGGAGTACTCTACATTGGGAATACACCACACTGGGAATGCACTACACTGGGAATACACTACCTGGGAATACACTACACTGGAAATAAACTATACGGGGAATATACTACACTGGGAATATACTACATGGGAAAAACACTGCACTGGAAAGATACAACACTGGGAATACGCTACACTGGGAATATGTCACACTGGGAATACACTGCACTGGAAATAGACTCCACTGGAAATACCCTACACTGGGAATACTCTAAACTGATAATGTACTGCACTGGGAATACACTACACTGAAAATACACTACACTGTAAATACACAACACTGGAAATACACTAACTGTGAGTACACTACATAGGAACTACATTACACTGGCAATAGACTACACTGGATATATAATACACTGGGAATACACTACACGAGAAATAAACCAGACTGGGAACACACTACACTGGGAATATACTACACTGGGAATAAATTGCACTGTAAATACACTACACTGGGAGTATATTACACTGGGAATACACCACACTGGAAATACACTGCACTGGGAATACACTACACTGGGAATATACTACACTGGGAATAAACTACAGTGTGAATAGAATACACTACACGGAATATTTTACACTGGGAATACACTACCCTGGGAATATACTACACTGGGAATACACTACACTGGGAATACACTACACTAGGCATAAACTACACGGCGAATACACTACACTGGGAATATACTACACTGGGAATACACTACACTGGGAATATACTACACTGGGAATACACTACACTGGGAATATACTACACTGGGTATATACTACACTGGGAATACACTACACTTGGAATATACTACACTGGGAATACACTACACTGGGAATATTTTACACTGGGAATACACTACACTTGGAATACACTACACTGGAAATATACTACACTGGGAATATTCTACACTGGGAATACACTACACTGGGAATAATCTACACAGGGAATATACTACACTGGGAATATACTACACTGGAGATACACTACACTGGGAATAGACAACACTGGGAATATACTACACTGGAAATATACGATACAGGGAATACACTACACTGGAAATACACTACACTGGGAATATACTACACTGGGAATAAACTACAATGTGAATAAACTACACTGGGAATATACTACACTGGGAACACACTACACTGGGTATATACTACACTGGGAATACACTACACTGGAAATACACTACACTGTGTATATACTACACTGGGGATATACTAAACTGGAAATATACCGACACTGGGAATACAATACACTGGAAATATTCTACACGGGGAATACACTACACTGGGAATACACTACACTGGGAATATACCACACTCGGAATATTTTACACTGGGAATACACTACACTGCGAATATTCTACACAGGGAATACACTACACTGGGAATATTTTACACTGGGAGCACACTACAATGGGAAAACACTACACTGAGAATACACTACATGGCGAATACACTGCACTGGAAATATACGACACTGGGAATATTTTACACTGGGAATATACTACACTGGGAATATACTACACTGGAGATACACTACACTGGGAATAGACTACACTGGGAATATACTACACTGGAAATATACGATACAGGGAATACGCTACACTGGAAATACACTACACTGGGTATATACTACACCGGGGATATACTAAACTGGAAATATACCGACACTGGGAATACAATACACTGGAAATATTCTACACGGGAATACACTACACTGGGAATACACTACACTGGGAATATACCACACTCGGAATATTTTACACTGGGAATACACTACACTGCGAATACTACACAGGGAATACACTACGCTGGGAATATTTTACACTGGGAGCACACTACAATGGGAAAACACTACACTGAGAATACACTACATGGCGAATACACTGCACTGGAAATATACGACACTGGGAATATTTTACACTGGGAATATACTACACTGGGAATATACTACACTGGAAATACACTCCACTGGGAATATGATACACTGGGAATATACCACACTGGGAATACAATACACATGGAAATATACTACACTGGGAATATACTACACTGGAAATACATTGCACTGGGAATACGTGACACGGAGAATATACTACACTGGGAATAATCTACACTGTGAAAGTGCTACACTGGGAATATACTACACTGGGAATAATCTACACTGTGAAAGTGCTACACTGGGAATATACTACACTTGGAATACACTACACTGGGAGTAAACTACACTGGGAATACACTACACTGGGAAAACATTGCACTGGGAATTCACTACGTTGGGAATACCACACACTGGGGATACACTACACTCGGAGTACTCTACATTGGGAATACACCACACTGGGAATGCACTACACTGGGAATACACTACCTGGGAATACACTACACTGGAAATAAACTATACGGGGAATATACTACACTGGGAATATACTACATGGGAAAAACACTGCACTGGAAAGATACAACACTGGGAATACGCTACACTGGGAATATGTCACACTGGGAATACACTGCACTGGAAATAGACTCCACTGGAAATACCCTACACTGGGAATACTCTAAACTGATAATGTACTGCACTGGGAATACACTACACTGAAAATACACTACACTGTAAATACACAACACTGGAAATACACTAACTGTGAGTACACTACATAGGAACTACATTACACTGGCAATACACTACACTGGATATATAATACACTGGGAATACACTACACGAGAAATAAACCAGACTGGGAACACACTACACTGGGAATATACTACACTGGGAATAAATTGCACTGTAAATACACTACACTGGGAGTATATTACACTGGGAATACACCACACTGGAAATACACTGCACTGGGAATACACTACACTGGGAATATACTACACTGGGAATAAACTACAGTGTGAATAGAATACACTACACTGGGAATATTTTACACTGGGAATACACTACACTGGGAATATGTCACACTGGTATATACTACACTGGGAATACACTGCACTGGAAATAGACTCCACTGGAAATACCCTACACTGGGAATACTCTAAACTGATAATGTACCGCACTGGGAAAACACTACACTGAAAATACACTACACTGTAAATACACAACACTGGAAATACACTAACTGTGAGTACACTACATAGGAACTACATTACACTGGCAATACACTACACTGGATATATAATACACTGGGAATACACTACACGAGAAATAAACCAGACTGGGAACACACTACACTGGGAATATACTACACTGGGAATAAATTGCACTATAAATACACTACACTGGGAGTATATTACACTGGGAATACTCCACACTGGAAATACACTGCACTGGGAATACATTACACTGGGAATATACTACACTGGGAATGAACTGCAGTGTGAATATAATATACTACACTGAGAATATATTACAATGGGAACATACTACACTGGGAATACACTACACTGGGAATATACGGCACTGGGAATTCACTACACAGGGAATACCATGCACGGGGAATACACTACACTCAGAGTACTGTACACTGGGAATCCACTACACTGGGAATACACTACACTGAAAATACACTACACTGGAACTGCACTCCACTCCACTGGCAATACACTACACTAGGAGTACACTACACTGGAAATACATTACACTGGCAATACACTACGCTGGAAATATACTACGCTGGGAATACACTACACTGGACATACACTACACAGGAATTATACTACATTGGGAATACACTACACATGGAAATATACTACACTGGAAATACATTGCACTGGGAATATGTGACACGGAGAATATACTACACTGGGAATAATCTACACTGTGAAAGTGCTACACTGGGAATGTACTACACTGGGAATACACTACACTGTGAATACACAGCACTGGGAATATACAACACTGGGAATACAGTACACTTGGAATACACTACACTGGGAATATACTACACTGGGAATACACTACACTGGGAATAAACTACACTGGCAATACACTACACTGGAAAGATATTACACCGGTAAAACACTACACTCGGAATAAACTACACTGGGAATACATTGTACTGGAAATATACTACACTGGGAATACACTGCACTGGGAATATATCACACTTGGAATACACTATACACTACACTGAGATTACACTACACTGGAAATAAACTACACTGGGAATACCCTACACTAGGAATACTCTAAACTGGGAATATACTACACTGGGAATACACTACACTGAAAATACACTACACTGTAAACACACAACTCTGGAATACACTAACTGTGAGTACACTACATAGGAACTACATTACACTGGCAATACACTACACTGGATATATAATACACTGAGAATACACTACACTGGAAATAAACCAGACTGGGAACACACTACACTGGGAATATACTACACTGGGAATAAATTGCACTGTAAATACACTACACTGGGAGTATATTACACTGGGAATACACTGCACTGGGAATACAATGCACTGGGAATACACTACACTGGGAATATACTACACTGGGAATAAACTGCAGTGTGAATATAATATACTAAACTGGGAATATATTACAATGGGAACATACTACACTGGGAATACACTACACTGGGAATATACGGCACTGGGAATTCACTACACAGGGAATACCATGCACGGGGAATACACTACACTCAGAGTACTGTACACTGGGAATCCACTACACTGGGAATACACTACACTGAAAATACACTACACTGGAACTGCACTCCACTCCACTGGCAATGCACTACACTAGGAGTACACTACACTGGAAATACATTACACTGGCAATACACTACGCTGGAAATATACTACGCTGGGAATCCACTACACTGGAAATACACTACACAGGAAATATACTACATCGGGAATACACTACACATGGAAATATACTACACTGGGAATATACTACACTGGAAATACATTGCACTGGGAATACGTGACACGGAGAATATACTACACTGGGAATAATCTACACTGTGAAAGTGCTACACTGGGAATATACTACACTGGGAATACACTACACTGTGAATACACAGCACTGGGAATATACAACACTGGGAATACAGTACACTTGGAATACACTACACTGGGAATATACTACACTGGGAATACACTACACTGGGAATAAACTACACTGGCAATACACTACACTAGAAAGATATTACACTGGTAAAACTCTACACTCGGAATAAACTACACTGGGAATACATTGTACTGGAAATATACTACACTGGGAATACACTGCACTGGGAATATATCACACTTGGAATACACTATACACTACACTGAGATTACACTACACTGGAAATAAACTACACTGGGAATACCCAAAACTTGGAATATGCCTACACTGGGAATATACTACATTGGGAATACACTACACGGGGAATATTTTACACTGGGAATACACTGCACTGGGAATGCACTGCACTGGGAATATACTACACTGGGAATATTTTACACTGGGAATACACCACACTGCGAATACAATACACTGGAAATACACTATACGGGGAATATACTACACTGGAAATATGCTACACTGGGAATACACTACACTGGAAATACACTACACTGTGAATACACTACACTGGGAATATACTACATGGGGAATAAACTGCACTGGAAAGATACACCACTGGGAATACACTACACTGGGAATATGTCACACTGGGAATGTACTACACTAGGAATACACTACGCTGTAAATACACTACACTGGGAATATTTTACACTGGGAATATACTACACGGGGAATGCACTACACCGGGAATACACTACACTGGGAATATACTACACTGGAAATATACTATACAGGGAATATATTACACTGGAAATACACTACAGTGGGAATATTATACACTGGGAATATTCTACACTGGGAATATACTACTCTGGGAACACACTACACTCGGTATATACTACACTGGGGATATACTACACTGGAAATACACCGACACTGGAAATACAATACACTGGAAATATTCTACATGGGGAATATACTACACTTGGAATACACTACACTGGGAAAACATTGCACTGGGAATTCACTACGTTGGGAATACCACACACTGGGGATACACTACACTCGGAGTACTCTACATTGGGAATACACCACACTGGGAATGCACTACACTGGGAATACACTACCTGGGAATACACTACACTGGAAATAAACTATACGGGGAATATACTACACTGGGAATATACTACATGGGAAAAACACTGCACTGGAAAGATACAACACTGGGAATACGCTACACTGGGAATATGTCACACTGGGAATATACTACACTGGGAATACACTGCACTGGAAATAGACTCCACTGGAAATACCCTACACTGGGAATACTCTAAACTGATAATGTACTGCACTGGGAATACACTACACTGAAAATACACTACACTGTAAATACACAACACTGGAAATACACTAACTGTGAGTACACTACATAGGAACTACATTACACTGGCAATACACTACACTGGATATATAATACACTGGGAATACACTACACGAGAAATAAACCAGACTGGGAACACACTACACTGGGAATATACTACACTGGGAATAAATTGCACTGTAAATACACTACACTGGGAGTATATTACACTGGGAATACACCACACTGGAAATACACTGCACTGGGAATACACTACACTGGGAATATACTACACTGGGAATAAACTACAGTGTGAATAGAATACACTACACTGGGAATATTTTACACTGGGAATACACTACACTGGGAATATGTCACACTGGTATATACTACACTGGGAATACACTGCACTGGAAATAGACTCCACTGGAAATACCCTACACTGGGAATACTCTAAACTGATAATGTACCGCACTGGGAAAACACTACACTGAAAATACACTACACTGTAAATACACAACACTGGAAATACACTAACTGTGAGTACACTACATAGGAACTACATTACACTGGCAATACACTACACTGGATATATAATACACTGGGAATACACTACACGAGAAATAAACCAGACTGGGAACACACTACACTGGGAATATACTACACTGGGAATAAATTGCACTATAAATACACTACACTGGGAGTATATTACACTGGGAATACTCCACACTGGAAATACACTGCACTGGGAATACATTACACTGGGAATATACTACACTGGGAATGAACTGCAGTGTGAATATAATATACTACACTGAGAATATATTACAATGGGAACATACTACACTGGGAATACACTACACTGGGAATATACGGCACTGGGAATTCACTACACAGGGAATACCATGCACGGGGAATACACTACACTCAGAGTACTGTACACTGGGAATACACTACACTGGGAATACACTACACTGAAAATACACTACACTGGAACTGCACTCCACTCCACTGGCAATACACTACACTAGGAGTACACTACACTGGAAATACATTACACTGGCAATACACTACGCTGGAAATATACTACGCTGGGAATACACTACACTGGACATACACTACACAGGAATTATACTACATTGGGAATACACTACACATGGAAATATACTACACTGGAAATACATTGCACTGGGAATATGTGACACGGAGAATATACTACACTGGGAATAATCTACACTGTGAAAGTGCTACACTGGGAATGTACTACACTGGGAATACACTACACTGTGAATACACAGCACTGGGAATATACAACACTGGGAATACAGTACACTTGGAATACACTACACTGGGAATATACTACACTGGGAATACACTACACTGGGAATAAACTACACTGGCAATACACTACACTGGAAAGATATTACACCGGTAAAACACTACACTCGGAATAAACTACACTGGGAATACATTGTACTGGAAATATACTACACTGGGAATACACTGCACTGGGAATATATCACACTTGGAATACACTATACACTACACTGAGATTACACTACACTGGAAATAAACTACACTGGGAATACCCTACACTAGGAATACTCTAAACTGGGAATATACTACACTGGGAATACACTACACTGAAAATACACTACACTGTAAACACACAACTCTGGAATACACTAACTGTGAGTACACTACATAGGAACTACATTACACTGGCAATACACTACACTGGATATATAATACACTGAGAATACACTACACTGGAAATAAACCAGACTGGGAACACACTACACTGGGAATATACTACACTGGGAATAAATTGCACTGTAAATACACTACACTGGGAGTATATTACACTGGGAATACACTGCACTGGGAATACAATGCACTGGGAATACACTACACTGGGAATATACTACACTGGGAATAAACTGCAGTGTGAATATAATATACTAAACTGGGAATATATTACAATGGGAACATACTACACTGGGAATACACTACACTGGGAATATACGGCACTGGGAATTCACTACACAGGGAATACCATGCACGGGGAATACACTACACTCAGAGTACTGTACACTGGGAATCCACTACACTGGGAATACACTACACTGAAAATACACTACACTGGAACTGCACTCCACTCCACTGGCAATGCACTACACTAGGAGTACACTACACTGGAAATACATTACACTGGCAATACACTACGCTGGAAATATACTACGCTGGGAATCCACTACACTGGAAATACACTACACAGGAAATATACTACATCGGGAATACACTACACATGGAAATATACTACACTGGGAATATACTACACTGGAAATACATTGCACTGGGAATACGTGACACGGAGAATATACTACACTGGGAATAATCTACACTGTGAAAGTGCTACACTGGGAATATACTACACTGGGAATACACTACACTGTGAATACACAGCACTGGGAATATACAACACTGGGAATACAGTACACTTGGAATACACTACACTGGGAATATACTACACTGGGAATACACTACACTGGGAATAAACTACACTGGCAATACACTACACTAGAAAGATATTACACTGGTAAAACTCTACACTCGGAATAAACTACACTGGGAATACATTGTACTGGAAATATACTACACTGGGAATACACTGCACTGGGAATATATCACACTTGGAATACACTATACACTACACTGAGATTACACTACACTGGAAATAAACTACACTGGGAATACCCAAAACTTGGAATATGCCTACACTGGGAATATACTACATTGGGAATACACTACACGGGGAATATTTTACACTGGGAATACACTGCACTGGGAATGCACTGCACTGGGAATATACTACACTGGGAATATTTTACACTGGGAATACACCACACTGCGAATACAATACACTGGAAATACACTATACGGGGAATATACTACACTGGAAATATGCTACACTGGGAATACACTACACTGGAAATACACTACACTGTGAATACACTACACTGGGAATATACTACATGGGGAATAAACTGCACTGGAAAGATACACCACTGGGAATACACTACACTGGGAATATGTCACACTGGGAATGTACTACACTAGGAATACACTACGCTGTAAATACACTACACTGGGAATATTTTACACTGGGAATATACTACACGGGGAATGCACTACACCGGGAATACACTACACTGGGAATATACTACACTGGAAATATACTATACAGGGAATATATTACACTGGAAATACACTACAGTGGGAATATTATACACTGGGAATATTCTACACTGGGAATATACTACTCTGGGAACACACTACACTCGGTATATACTACACTGGGGATATACTACACTGGAAATACACCGACACTGGAAATACAATACACTGGAAATATTCTACATGGGGAATATACTACACTTGGAATACACTACACTGGGAAAACATTGCACTGGGAATTCACTACGTTGGGAATACCACACACTGGGGATACACTACACTCGGAGTACTCTACATTGGGAATACACCACACTGGGAATGCACTACACTGGGAATACACTACCTGGGAATACACTACACTGGAAATAAACTATACGGGGAATATACTACACTGGGAATATACTACATGGGAAAAACACTGCACTGGAAAGATACAACACTGGGAATACGCTACACTGGGAATATGTCACACTGGGAATACACTGCACTGGAAATAGACTCCACTGGAAATACCCTACACTGGGAATACTCTAAACTGATAATGTACTGCACTGGGAATACACTACACTGAAAATACACTACACTGTAAATACACAACACTGGAAATACACTAACTGTGAGTACACTACATAGGAACTACATTACACTGGCAATAGACTACACTGGATATATAATACACTGGGAATACACTACACGAGAAATAAACCAGACTGGGAACACACTACACTGGGAATATACTACACTGGGAATAAATTGCACTGTAAATACACTACACTGGGAGTATATTACACTGGGAATACACCACACTGGAAATACACTGCACTGGGAATACACTACACTGGGAATATACTACACTGGGAATAAACTACAGTGTGAATAGAATACACTACACGGAATATTTTACACTGGGAATACACTACCCTGGGAATATACTACACTGGGAATACACTACACTGGGAATACACTACACTAGGCATAAACTACACGGCGAATACACTACACTGGGAATATACTACACTGGGAATACACTACACTGGGAATATACTACACTGGGAATACACTACACTGGGAATATACTACACTGGGTATATACTACACTGGGAATACACTACACTTGGAATATACTACACTGGGAATACACTACACTGGGAATATTTTACACTGGGAATACACTACACTTGGAATACACTACACTGGAAATATACTACACTGGGAATATTCTACACTGGGAATACACTACACTGGGAATAATCTACACAGGGAATATACTACACTGGGAATATACTACACTGGAGATACACTACACTGGGAATAGACAACACTGGGAATATACTACACTGGAAATATACGATACAGGGAATACACTACACTGGAAATACACTACACTGGGAATATACTACACTGGGAATAAACTACAATGTGAATAAACTACACTGGGAATATACTACACTGGGAACACACTACACTGGGTATATACTACACTGGGAATACACTACACTGGAAATACACTACACTGTGTATATACTACACTGGGGATATACTAAACTGGAAATATACCGACACTGGGAATACAATACACTGGAAATATTCTACACGGGGAATACACTACACTGGGAATACACTACACTGGGAATATACCACACTCGGAATATTTTACACTGGGAATACACTACACTGCGAATATTCTACACAGGGAATACACTACACTGGGAATATTTTACACTGGGAGCACACTACAATGGGAAAACACTACACTGAGAATACACTACATGGCGAATACACTGCACTGGAAATATACGACACTGGGAATATTTTACACTGGGAATATACTACACTGGGAATATACTACACTGGAGATACACTACACTGGGAATAGACTACACTGGGAATATACTACACTGGAAATATACGATACAGGGAATACGCTACACTGGAAATACACTACACTGGGTATATACTACACCGGGGATATACTAAACTGGAAATATACCGACACTGGGAATACAATACACTGGAAATATTCTACACGGGAATACACTACACTGGGAATACACTACACTGGGAATATACCACACTCGGAATATTTTACACTGGGAATACACTACACTGCGAATACTACACAGGGAATACACTACGCTGGGAATATTTTACACTGGGAGCACACTACAATGGGAAAACACTACACTGAGAATACACTACATGGCGAATACACTGCACTGGAAATATACGACACTGGGAATATTTTACACTGGGAATATACTACACTGGGAATATACTACACTGGAAATACACTCCACTGGGAATATGATACACTGGGAATATACCACACTGGGAATACAATACACATGGAAATATACTACACTGGGAATATACTACACTGGAAATACATTGCACTGGGAATACGTGACACGGAGAATATACTACACTGGGAATAATCTACACTGTGAAAGTGCTACACTGGGAATATACTACACTGGGAATAATCTACACTGTGAAAGTGCTACACTGGGAATATACTACACTTGGAATACACTACACTGGGAGTAAACTACACTGGGAATACACTACACTGGGAAAACATTGCACTGGGAATTCACTACGTTGGGAATACCACACACTGGGGATACACTACACTCGGAGTACTCTACATTGGGAATACACCACACTGGGAATGCACTACACTGGGAATACACTACCTGGGAATACACTACACTGGAAATAAACTATACGGGGAATATACTACACTGGGAATATACTACATGGGAAAAACACTGCACTGGAAAGATACAACACTGGGAATACGCTACACTGGGAATATGTCACACTGGGAATACACTGCACTGGAAATAGACTCCACTGGAAATACCCTACACTGGGAATACTCTAAACTGATAATGTACTGCACTGGGAATACACTACACTGAAAATACACTACACTGTAAATACACAACACTGGAAATACACTAACTGTGAGTACACTACATAGGAACTACATTACACTGGCAATACACTACACTGGATATATAATACACTGGGAATACACTACACGAGAAATAAACCAGACTGGGAACACACTACACTGGGAATATACTACACTGGGAATAAATTGCACTGTAAATACACTACACTGGGAGTATATTACACTGGGAATACACCACACTGGAAATACACTGCACTGGGAATACACTACACTGGGAATATACTACACTGGGAATAAACTACAGTGTGAATAGAATACACTACACTGGGAATATTTTACACTGGGAATACACTACACTGGGAATATACTACACTGGGAATACACTACACTGGGAATACACTACACTAGGAATAAACTACATGGCGAATACACCACACTGGGAATATACTACACTGGGAATACACTACACTGGGAATATACTACACTGGGAATACACTACACTGGGAATATACTACACTGGGTATATACTACACTGGGAATACACTACACTTGGAATATACTACACTGGGAATACACTACACTGGGAATATTTTACACTGGGAATACACTACACTTGGAATACACTACACTGGAAATATACTACACTGGGAATATTCTACACTGGGAATACACTACACTGGGAATAATCTACACAGGGAATATACTACACTGGGAATATACTACACTGGAGATACACTACACTGGGAATAGACTACACTGGGAATATACTACGCTGGAAATATACGATACAGGGAATACACTACACTGGAAATACACTACACTGGGAATATACTACACTGGGAATAAACTACAATGTGAATAAACTACACTGGGAATATACTACACTGGGAACACACTACACTGGGTATATACTACACTGGGAATACACTACACTGGAAATACACTACACTGTGTATATACTACACTGGGGATATACTAAACTGGAAATATACCGACACTGGGAATACAATACACTGGAAATATTCTACACGGGGAATACACTACACTGGGAATACACTACACTGGGAATATACCACACTCGGAATATTTTACACTGGGAATACACTACACTGCGAATACTCTACACAGGGAATACACTACGCTGGGAATATTTTACACTGGGAGCACACTACAATGAGAAAACACTACACTGAGAATACACTACATGGCGAATACACTGCACTGGAAATATACGACACTGGGAATATTTTACACTGGGAATATACTACACTGGGAATATACTACACTGGAGATACACTACACTGGGAATAGACTACACTGGGAATATACTACACTGGAAATATATGATACAGGGAATACGCTACACTGGAAATACACTACACTGGTTATATACTACACTGGGTATATACTAAACTGGAAATATACCGACACTGGGAATACAATACACTGGAAATATTCTACACGGGAATACACTACACTGGGAATACACTACACTGGGAATATACCACACTCGGAATATTTTACACTGGGAATACACTACACTGCGAATACTCTACACAGGGAATACACTATGCTGGGAATATTTTACACTGGGAGCACACTACAATGGGAAAACACTACACTGAGAATACACTACATGGCGAATACACTGCACTGGAAATGTACGACACTGGGAATATTTTACACTGGGAATATACTACACTGGGAATATACTACACTGGAAATACACTCCACTGGGAATATGATACACTTGGGAATATACTACACTGGGAATACACTACACATGGAAATATACTACACTGGGAATATACTACACTGGAAATACATTGCACTGGGAATACGTGACACGGAGAATATACTACACTGGGAATAATCTACACTGTGAAAGTGCTACACTGGGAATATACTACACTGGGAATAATCTACACTGTGAAAGTGCTACACTGGGAATATACTACACTTGGAATACACTACACTGGGAGTAAACTACACTGGGAATACACTACACTGGGAATACATTGCACTGGGAATTCACTACGTTGGGAATACCACACACTGGGGATACACTACACTCGGAGTACTCTACATTGGGAATACACCACACTGGGAATGCACTACACTGGGAATACACTACCTGGGAATACACTACACTGGAAATAAACTATACGGGGAATATACTACACTGGGAATATACTACATGGGAAAAACACTGCACTGGAAAGATACAACACTGGGAATACGCCACACTGGGAATATGTCACACTGGGAATACACTGCACTGGAAATAGACTCCACTGGAAATACCCTACACTGGGAATACTCTAAACTGATAATGTACTGCACTGGGAATACACTACACTGAAAATACACTACACTGTAAATACACAACACTGGAAATACACTAACTGCGAGTACACTACATAGGAACTACATTACACTGGCAATACACTACACTGGATATATAATACACTGGGAATACACTACACGAGAAATAAACCAGACTGGGAACACACTACACTGGGAATATACTACACTGGGAATAAATTGCACTGTAAATACACTACACTGGGAGTATATTACACTGGGAATACACCACACTGGAAATACACTGCACTGGGAATACACTACACTGGGAATATACTACACTGGGAATAAACTACAGTGTGAATAGAATATAGTACACTGGGAATATATTACATTGGGAATATACTACACTGGGAATACACTACACTGGGAATATACGGCACTGGGAATTCACTACACAGGGAATACTATGCACGGGGAATATACTACACTCAGAGTACTGTACACTGGGAATCCACTACACTGGGAATACACTACACTGAAAATACACTACACTGGAACTGCACTCCACTCCACTGGCAATACACTACACTAGGAGTACACTACACTGGAAATACATTACACTGGCAATACACTACGCTGGAAATATACTACGCTGGGAATACACTACACTGGAAATACACCACACAGGAAATATACTACATTGGGAATACACTACACATGGAAATATACTACACTGGGAATATACTACACTGGAAATACGTTGCACTGAGAATACGTGACACGGAGAATATACTACACTGGGAATAATCTACACTGTGAAAGTGCTACACTGGGAATATACTACACTGGGAATACACTACACTGGTAAAACACTACACTCGAAATAAACTACACTGGGAATACATTGCACTGGAAATATACTACACTGGAAATACACTGCAGTGGGAATATATCACACTGGGAATACACTATACACTACACTGAGATTACACTACACTGGAAATAAACTACACTGGGAATACCCCAAACTTGGAATATGCCTACACTGGGAATATACTACATTGGGAATACACTACACGGGGAATATTTTACACTGGGAATACACTACACTGGGAATGCACTGCACTGGGAATATACTACACTGGGAATATTTTACACTGGGAATACACCACACTGGGAATACAATACACTGGAAATACACAATAGGGGGAATATACTACACTGGAAATATGCTACACTGGGAATACACTACACTGGAAATACACTACACTGTGAATACACTACACTGGGAACATACTACATGGGGAATAAACTGCACTGGAAAGATACACCACTGGGAATACACTACACTGGGAATATGTCACACTGGGAATGTACTACACTGGGAATACACTACACTGGAAATACACTCCAATGTAAATACACTACACTGGAAATATACTACACTGGGAATAAACTACACGGCGAATACACTACGCTGTGAATACACTACACTGGGAATATTTTACACTGGGAATATACTACACGGGGAATGCACTACACCGGGAATACACTACACTGGGAATATACTACACTGGAAATATACTATACAGGGAATATATTACACTGGAAATACACTACACAGGAAATATACTACATTGGGAATACACTACACATGGAAATATACTACACTGGGAATATACTACACTGGAAATACATTGCACTGGGAATACGTGACACGGAGAATATACTACACTGGGAATAATCTACACTGTGAAAGTGCTACACTGGGAATATACTACACTGGGAATACACTACACTGTGAATACACAGCACTGGGAATATACAACACTGGGAATACAGTACACTTGGAATACACTACACTGGGAATATACTACACTGGGAATACACTACACTGGGAATAAACTACACTGGCAATACACTACACTGGAAAGATATTACACTGGTAAAACTCTACACTCGGAATAAACTACACTGGGAATACACTGCACTGGGAATATATCACACTTGGAATACACTATACACTACACTGAGATTACACTACACTGGAAATAAACTACACTGGGAATACCCAAAACTTGGAATATGCCTACACTGGGAATATACTACATTGGGAATACACTACACGGGGAATATTTTACACTGGGAATACACTGCACTGGGAATGCACTGCACTGGGAATATACTACACTGGGAATATTTTACACTGGGAATACACCACACTGCGAATACAATACACTGGAAATACACTATACGGGGAATATACTACACTGGAAATATGCTACACTGGGAATACACTACACTGGAAATACACTACACTGTGAATACACTACACTGGGAATATACTACATGGGGAATAAACTGCACTGGAAAGATACACCACTGGGAATACACTACACTGGGAATATGTCACACTGGGAATGTACTACACTGGGAATACACTACGCTGTAAATACACTACACTGGGAATATTTTACACTGGGAATATACTACACGGGGAATGCACTACACCGGGAATACACTACACTGGGAATATACTACACTGGAAATATACTATACAGGGAATATATTACACTGGAAATACACTACAGTGGGAATATGATACACTGGGAATATTCTACACTGGGAATATACTACACTGGGAACACACTACACTCGGTATATACTACACTGGGGATATACTACACTGGAAATATACCGACACTGGAAATACAATACACTGGAAATATTCTACATGGGGAATATACTACACTTGGAATACACTACACTGGAATACACTACACTGGGAGTAAACTACACTGGAAATACACTACACTGGGAATACATTGCACTGGGAATTCACTACGTTGGGAATACCACACACTGGGGATACACTACACTCGGAGTACTCTACACTGGGAATACACCACACTGGGAATGCACTACACTGGGAATACACTACCTGGGAATATACTACACTGGAAATAAACTAAACGGGGAATATACTACACTGGGAATATACTACATGGGGTAAACACTGCACTGGAAAGATACAACACTGGGAATACGCTACACTGGGAATATGTCACACTGGGAATATACTACACTGGGAATACACTGCACTGGAAATAGACTCCACTGGAAATACCCTACACTGGGAATACTCTAAACTGATAATTTACTACACTGGGAATACACTACACTGAAAATACACTACACTGTAAATACACAACACTGGAAATACACTAACTGTGAGTACACTACATAGGAACTACATTACACTGGCAATGCACTACACTGGATATATAATACACTGGGAATACACTACACTGGAAATAAACCAGACTGGGAACACACTACACTGGGAATATACTACACTGGGAATAAATTGCACTGTAAATACACTACACTGGGAGTATATTACACTGGGAATACACTACACTGGAAATACACTGCACTGGGAATACACTACACTGGGAATATACTACACTGGGAATAAACTACAGTGTGAATAGAATATACTACACTGGGAATATATTACATTGGGAATATACTACACTGGGAATATATTACATTGGGAATATACTACACTTGGAATACACTACACTGGGAATATACGGCACTGGGAATTCACTACACAGGGAATACTATGCACGGGGAATACACTACACTCAGAGTACTGTACACTGGGAATCCACTACACTGGGAATACACTACACTGAAAATACACTACACTGGAACTGCACTCCACTCCACTGGCAATACACTACACTAGGAGTACACTACACTGGAAATACATTACGCTGGGAATACACTACACTGGAAATACACTACACAGGAAATATACTACATTGGGAATACACTACACATGGAAATATACTACACTGGGAATATACTACACTGGAAATACATTGCATTGGGAATACGTGACACGGAGAATATACGACACTGGGAAAAATCTACACTGTGAAAGTGCTACACTGGGAATATACTGCACTGGGAATACACTGCACTGGAAATAGACTCCACTGGAAATACCCTACACTGGGAATACTCTAAACTGATAATTTACTACACAGGGAATACTATGCACGGGGAATACACTACACTCAGAGTACTGTACACTGGGAATCCATTACACTGGGAATACACTACACTGAAAATACACTACACTGTAAATACACAACACTGGAAATACACTAACTGTGAGTACACTACATAGGAACTACATTACACTGGTAATACACTACACTGGATATATAATACACTGGGAATACACTACACTGGAAATAAACCAGACTGGGAACACACTACACTGGGAATATACTACACTGGGAATAAATTGCACTGTAAATACACTACACTGGGAGTATATTACACTGGGAATACACTACACTGGAAATACACTGCACTGGGAATACACTACACTGGGAATATACTACACTGGGAATAAACTACAGTGTGAATAGAATATACTACACTGGGAATATATTACATTGGGAATATACTACACTGGGAATAAACTACAGTGTGAATAGAATATACTACACTGGGAATATATTACATTGGGAATATACTACACTGGGAATACACTACACTGGCAATATACGGCACTGGGAATTCACTACACAGGGAATACTATGCACGGGGAATACACTACACTCAGAGTACTGTACACTGGGAATCCACTACACTGGGAATACACTACACTGAAAATACACTACACTGGAACTGCACTCCACTCCACTGGCAATACACTACACTAGGAGTACACTACACTGGAAATACATTACACTGGCAATACACTACGCTGGAAATACACTACACAGGAAATATACTACATTGGGAATACACTACACATGGAAATATACTACATTGGGAATACACTACACATGGAAATATACTACACTGGGAATATACTACACTGGAAATACATTGCATTGGGAATACGTGACACGGAGAATATACAACACTGGGAAAATCTACACTGTGAAAGTGCTACACTGGGAATATACTACACTGGGAATACACTACACTGTGAATACACAGCACTGGGAATATACTACACTTGGAATACACTACACTGGGAGTAAACTACACTGGGAATAAACTACACTGGCAATACACTACACTGGAAAGATACTACACTGGTAAAACACTACACTCGGAATAAACTACACTGGGAATACATTGCACTGGAAATATACTACACTGGGAATACACTGCACTGGGAATATATCACACTGGGAATACACTATATACTACACTGAGATTACACTACACTGGAAATAAACTACACTGGGAATACCCAAAACTTGGAATATGCCTACACTGGGAATATACTACATTGGGAATACACTACACGGGGAATATTTTACACTGGGAATACACTGCACTGGGAATGCACTGCACTGGGAATATACTACACTGGGAATATTTTACACTGGGAATACACCACACTGCGAATACAATACACTGGAAATACACTATACGGGGAATATACTACACTGGAAATATGCTACACTGGGAATACACTACACTGGAAATACACTACACTGTGAATACACTACACTGGGAATATACTACATGGGGAATAAACTGCACTGGAAAGATACACCACTGGGAATACACTACACTGGGAATATGTCACACTGGGAATGTACTACACTGGGAATACACTACGCTGTGAATACACTACACTGGGAATATTTTACACTGGGAATATACTACATGGGGAATGCACTACATCGGGAATACACTACACTGGGAATATACTACACTGGAAATATACTATACAGGGAATATTTTACACTGGAAATACACGACAGTGGGAATATGATACACTGGGAATATACTACACTGGGAACACACCACACTCGGTATATACTACACTGGGGATATACTACACTGGAAATATACCGACACTGGAAATACAATACACTGGAAATATTCTACATGGGGAATATAGTACACTTGGAATACACTACACTGGGAGTAAACTACACTGGGAATACACTACACTGGGAATACATTGCACTGGGAATTCAATACGTTGGGAATACCACACACTGGGGATACACTACACTCGGAGTACTCTACACTGGGAATACACCACACTGGGAATGCATTACACTGGGAATACACTACCTGGGAATACACTACACTGGAAATAAACTATACGGGGAATATACTACACTGGGAATATACTACATGGGGAAAACACTACACTGGGAAGATACAACACTGGGAATATGCTACACTGGGAATATGTCACACTGGGAATATACCACACTGGGAATACACTGCACTGGAAATAGACTCCACTGGAAATACCCTACACTGGGAATACTCTAAACTGGGAATATACTACACTGGGAATACACTACACTGAAAATACACTACACTGTAAAGACACAGCACTGAAAATTCACTAACTGTGAGTACACTACATAGGAACTACATTACACTGGAAATACGCAACACTGGAACTACACTGCACTGGGAATACACTACACTGGGAATATACTACACCGGGAATAAACTACAGTGTGAATAGAATAAACTACACTGGGAATATATTACATTGGGAATATACTACACTGGGAATACACTACACTGGGAACATACGGCACTGGGAATTCACTACACAGGGAATACCATGCACGGGGAATACACTACACTCAGAGTACTGTACACTGGGAATCCACTACACTGGGAAGACACTACACTGAAAATACACTGCACTGGAACTGCACTCCACTCCACTGGCAATACACTACACTAGGAGTACACTACACTGGAAATACATTACACTGGCAATACACTACGCTGGAAATATACTACGCTGGAAATACACTACACTGGAAATAAACTGTACGGGGAATATACTACACTGGGAATATACTACATGGGGAAAACACTGCACTGGTAAGATACAACACTGGGAATACGCTACACTGGGAATATGTCACACTGGGAATATACTACACTGGGAATACACTGCACTGGAAATAGACTCCACTGGAAATACCCTACACTGGGAATACTCTAAACTGATCATTTACTACACTGGGAATACAGTATACTGAAAATACACTACACTGTAAATACACAACAGTGGAAATACACTACACTGTGAATACACTACACTGGGAATATACTACATGGGGAATAAACTGCACTGGAAAGATACACCACTGGGAATACACTACACTGGGAATATGTCACACTGGGAATGTACTACACTGGGAATACACTACGCTGTGAATACACTACACTGGGAATATTTTACACTGGGAATATACTACATGGGGAATGCACTACATCGGGAATACACTACACTGGGAATATACTACACTGGAAATATACTATACAGGGAATATTTTACACTGGAAATACACGACAGTGGGAATATGATACACTGGGAATATACTACACTGGGAACACACCACACTCGGTATATACTACACTGGGGATATACTACACTGGAAATATACCGACACTGGAAATACAATACACTGGAAATATTCTACATGGGGAATATAGTACACTTGGAATACACTACACTGGGAGTAAACTACACTGGGAATACACTACACTGGGAATACATTGCACTGGGAATTCAATACGTTGGGAATACCACACACTGGGGATACACTACACTCGGAGTACTCTACACTGGGAATACACCACACTGGGAATGCATTACACTGGGAATACACTACCTGGGAATACACTACACTGGAAATAAACTATACGGGGAATATACTACACTGGGAATATACTACATGGGGAAAACACTACACTGGGAAGATACAACACTGGGAATATGCTACACTGGGAATATGTCACACTGGGAATATACCACACTGGGAATACACTGCACTGGAAATAGACTCCACTGGAAATACCCTACACTGGGAATACTCTAAACTGGGAATATACTACACTGGGAATACACTACACTGAAAATACACTACACTGTAAAGACACAGCACTGAAAATTCACTAACTGTGAGTACACTACATAGGAACTACATTACACTGGAAATACGCAACACTGGAACTACACTGCACTGGGAATACACTACACTGGGAATATACTACACCGGGAATAAACTACAGTGTGAATAGAATAAACTACACTGGGAATATATTACATTGGGAATATACTACACTGGGAATACACTACACTGGGAACATACGGCACTGGGAATTCACTACACAGGGAATACCATGCACGGGGAATACACTACACTCAGAGTACTGTACACTGGGAATCCACTACACTGGGAAGACACTACACTGAAAATACACTGCACTGGAACTGCACTCCACTCCACTGGCAATACACTACACTAGGAGTACACTACACTGGAAATACATTACACTGGCAATACACTACGCTGGAAATATACTACGCTGGAAATACACTACACTGGAAATAAACTGTACGGGGAATATACTACACTGGGAATATACTACATGGGGAAAACACTGCACTGGTAAGATACAACACTGGGAATACGCTACACTGGGAATATGTCACACTGGGAATATACTACACTGGGAATACACTGCACTGGAAATAGACTCCACTGGAAATACCCTACACTGGGAATACTCTAAACTGATCATTTACTACACTGGGAATACAGTATACTGAAAATACACTACACTGTAAATACACAACAGTGGAAATACACTAACTGTGAGTACACTACATAGGAACTACAATACACTGGGAATACACTACATGAGAAATAAACCAGACTGGGAACACACTACACTGGGAATATACCTACACTGGGAATATACTACACTGGGAATAAACAGCAGGGGGAATATTTTACACAGGGTATAAACTACACTGGGAATACACTGCACTGGGAATATTTTACACTGGGAGTATACTACACTGGAAATATCATACACTGGGAATATACTACACTGGACATACACTGCACTGGGAATACGCGACACTGGGAATATACTACACTGGGAATATTATATGGTGTGAAAATGCTGCACTGGGAATATAATACATTGGGAATACACTGCACTGGGAACATACTGTACTGTGAATATACTACACTGGGAATACACAGCACTGGGAATATTTTACACTGGGAATACACTACACTGGGAATACTTTACACTGGGAATACACTACACTGGGAATGAACTACATGGTGAATACACTACACTGTGAATACACTACACTGAGTATGAACTACATGGTGAATATACTACACTGGAAATACACTACACTGAGAATATACTACACTGGAAATACACTACACTGGGAATACACTACACTGGGAATACTCTGCACTGGGAATATACCACACTGGGAATACACTATACACTACACTGGGATTACACTACACTGGAAATAAACTACACTGGGAATATACCTACACTGGGAATATACTACACTGGGAATGCACAGCACGGGGAATATTTTACACTGGGAATACACTACACTGGGAATATACTACACTGGGAATACATTTCACTGGGAATATACCACACTGGGAATACACTATACACTATACTGGGATTACACTACACTGGAAATAAACTACACTGGGAATATACCTACACTGGGAATATACTACACTGGGAATAAACAGCAGGGGGAATATTTTACACTGGGAATAAACCACACTGGGAATACACTGCACTGGGAATATACTACACTGGGAATACACCACACTGGGAGACACTACACTGGGAATACACTACGCTGGGAATACACTATACTGGGAATACTTTACACTGGGAATACACTACACTGGGAATAATCTACGGTGTGAAAATGCTACACTGGGAACATACTACACTGGGAATACACTGCACTGGGAATACACTATACAGGGAATACACCACACTGGGAAGACACTACACTGGGAATACACGACACTGGGAATATACTACACGGGGATTGCACTACACTGGGAATACACTACATGGTGAATACACTACACTGGGAATATACTACACGGGGATTGCACTACACTGGGAATATACTACACTGGGAACACACTACACTGGGTATATACTACACAGCGAATACACTACATTGGAAATACACTACACTGGTTATATACTACACTGGGGATATACTACACTGGAAATATACCGACACTGGAAATACAATACACTGGAAATATTCTACATGGGGAATACACTACACTGGGAATACTCTACACAGGGAATACTCGACACGGGGAATATTTTACACTGGGAATATACTACACTGGGAATACACTACACTGGGAATACACTACACTGGGAATATTTTACACTGGGAGTATACTACACTGGAAATATCCTACACTGGGAATATACTACACTGGACATACACTGCACTGGGAATACGCGACACTGGGAATATACTACACTGGGAATATTATATGGTGTGAAAATGCTGCACTGGGAATATAATACATTGGGAATACACTGTACTGGGATCATACTGTACTGGGAATATACTACACTGGGAACACACAGCACTGGGAATATTTTACACTGGGAATACACTACACTGGGAATACTTTACACTGGGAATACACTACACTGGGAATGAACTACATGGTGAATACACTACACTGTGAATACACTACACTGGGAATGAACTACATGGTGAATATACTACACTTGAAATACACTACACTGAGAATATACTACACTGGAAATACACTACACTGGGAATACACAACACTGGGAATACACTGCACTGGGAATATACCACACTGGGAATACACTATACACTACACTGGGATTACACTACACTGGAAATAAACTACACTGGGAATATACCTACACTGGGAATATACTACACTGGGAATGCACAGCACGGGGAATATTTTACACTGGGAATACACTACACTGGGAATATACTACACTGGGAATACATTGCACTGGGAATATACCACACTGGGAATACACTACACACTATACTGGGATTACACTACACTGGAAATAAACTACACTGGGAATATACCTACACTGGGAATATACTACACTGGGAATAAACAGCAGGGGGAATATTTTACACTGGGAATAAACTACACTGGGAATACACTGCACTGGGAATATAATACACTGGGAATACACCACACTGGGAAACACTACACTGGGAATACACTACGCTGGGAATACACTATACTGGGAATACTTTACACTGGGAATACACTACACTGGGAATAAACTACATGGCGAATACACTACACTGTGAATACACTACACTGTGAATACACTAAACTGGGAATATTTTACACTGGGGATATACTACATTTGGAATACACTACACTGGAAATATACTACACTGGGAATATTCTACACTGGGAATATTCTACACTGGGAATAAACTACAATGTGAATAAACTACACAGTGAATATGCTACACTGGGAACACAGTACACTGGGTATATACTACACTGGGAACACAATACACTGGAAATACACTACACTGGGGATAAACTACACTGGGGATATACTACACTGGAAATATACTGACACTGGGAATACAATACACTGGAAATATTCTACACTGAAAATATACTACACTGGGAACACATTACACTGGAAATACACTACACTGGGTATATACTACACTGGTGATATACTACACTGGGAATACATTACACTGGGAATACACTACATGGGGAATATTTTACACTGGGAATATACTACACTGGGAATACACTACACTGGGAATATACTACACTGGGAATACACTACACTGGGAATACAGTACACTGGGAATAATCTACACTGGGAATATACTACACTAGAAAAAGATACACTGGGAATATACTACACTGAAAATATACTACACTTGGAACACATTACACTGGAAATACAGTACACTGGGTATATACTACACTGGTGATATACTACACTGGGAATATTATACAGTGTGAAAATGCTGCACTGGGAATATACTGCACTGGGAATGCACTGCACTGGAAATACACTGCACTGGGAATATACGACACTGGGAATATACCACACTGGGAAAACACTACACTGGGAATATTTTACACTGGGAATACACTACACTGGGAATACATTACACTGGGAATACTTTACACTGGGAATAAGCTACACTGGGAATAAACTACATGGTGAATACACTACACTGAATACACCACACTGGAAATACAATACACTGGAAATATTCTACATAGGGAATACATTACACTGGGAATACACTACACCGGGAATATACCTTACTCGGAATATTTTACACTGGGAATACACTACACATGGAAATATACTACACTGGGAATATACT
This sequence comes from Pristiophorus japonicus, assembly GCF_044704955.1. NCBI lineage: Eukaryota > Metazoa > Chordata > Chondrichthyes > Pristiophoridae > Pristiophorus > Pristiophorus japonicus. The sequence goes on from NC_091995.1 coordinate 87,820,033, forward strand.
GCACTGGAAATACACTGCACTGTGAATACGCGACATTGGGTATATACTACTCGGGGAATAATGTACAGTGTGAAAATGCTGCACTTGGAATATACTACACTGGGAATACAATGCACTGGGAATACACTGCACTGTGAATATACTACACTGGGAATACACCAGACTGGGAAAACACTACACTGGGAATATTTTACACAGGGAATACACTACACTGGGAATACACTCCACTGGGAATACTTTACACTGGAATACACTACACTGAGAATAAACTACATCACAAATACATGACACCGTGAATACATTACACCTGGAATACACTACACTGGGAATATACTACACGGGGTTTGCACTACACTGGGAATACAATACATGGTGAATACACTACACTGGGAAAAATACACTACACTAGGAATATTTTACACCGGGAATATACTACGCTCGGAATACACTACACTGGATATATACTACACGGGGAATATTCTACACTGGGAATACAGTACACTGGGAATAATCTACACTGGGAATATACTACACTGGGAATACACTGCACTGGAAATACAGTACACTGGAAAAAGATACACTGGGAATATTCTACACTGAAAATATACCACACTGGGAACATATTACACTGGGTATATACTACACTGGGAATACACTACACTGGAAATACACTACACTGGGTATATACTACACTGGTGATATACTACACTGGAAATATACCGACACTAGAAATACTATACACTGGAAATATTCGGCATGGGGAATACACTACACTGGGAATACTCTACACAGGGAATACACTATTCTGGGAATATTTTACACTGGGAATACACTACACTGGGAATACTTTACACTGGGAATACACTACACTGGGAATAAACTACATGGCGAATACACTACACTGTGAATACACTACACTGGGAATATTTTACACTGGGAATACACTACACTGGGAATACACTACCCTGGGAATGTACTACACTGGGAATAGACTACACTGGGAATACACTACACTGGATATACTTTACACTGGGAATAAACTACACTGTGAATAAACTACATCGCAAATACACAACACCGTGAATACACTACACTGGGAATACACTACACTGGGAATATACTACACGGGGATTGCACTACACTGGTAATACACTACATGGTGAATACTCTACACTGGGAATACACTACACTAGGAATATTTTACACCGGGAATATGCTACGCTCGGAATACACTACACTGGATATATACTACACTGGGAATATTCTACACTGGGAATACAGTACACTGGGAATACACTACACTAGCAAAAGATACACTGGGAATATTCTACACTGAAAATATACTACACTGGGAATACACTACACTGGAAATACACTACACTGGGTATATACTACACTGGGGATATACTACACTGAAAATATACCGACACTGGAAATACAATACACTGGAAATATTCTACATGGGGAATACACTACAGTGGGAATACACTACACCGGGAATATACCACACTCGGAATATTTTACACTGGGAATACACTACACTGGGAATAATCTACACAGGGAATACACTACACTGGGAATATTTTACACTGGGAATACAGTACACTGGGAATACACCACACTGGGAATACACTACACTGGGAATATTTTACACTGGGTATATACTACACTGGGCATACACTGCACTGGGAATACGCGGCACTGGGAATATACCACACTGGGAATATTATACAGTATGAAAATGCTGCACTGGGAATATAATATACTGGGAATACACTGCACTGGGAGCATACTGCACTGGGAATATACTAAACTGGGAATACACCACACTGGGAATACGCTACACTGGGAATATTTTACACTGGGAATGCACTACACTGGGAATACTTTACACTGGGAATGCACTACACTGGGAATAAACTACATGGCGAATACACTACACTGTGAATACACTACACTGGGAATATTTTACACTGGGAATACACTACACTGGGAATCCACTACACTGGGAATACTTTACACTGGGAATAAACTACACTGGGAATAAACTACACGGTGAATACACTACACTGAATACACCACACTGGAAATACAATACACTGGAAATAATCTACATGGGGAATACACTACACCGGGAATATACCATACTCGGAACATTTTACACTGGGAATACACTACGCAGGGAATACACTACACTGGGAATACTCTACATGGTGAATACACTACACTGGGAATATACTACACTGGGAATGCACTACACGGGAAATATTTTACACTGGGAATATACTACACTGGAAATATACTACACTGGAAATACACTGCACTGGGAATACGTGATACTGGGAATATACTACTCTGGGAATAATGTACGGTGTGAAAATGCTGCACTGGGAATACACTACGCAGGGAATACACTACACTGGGAATACTCTACATGGTGAATACACTACACTGGGAATATACTACACTGGGAATACACTACACTGTGAATAAACTACATCGCAAATACACGACACCGTGAATATACTACACTAGGAATACATTACACTGGGAATATACTACACGGGGATTGCACTACACTGGGAATACACTACATGGTGAATACACTACACTGGGAATACACTACACTAGGAATATTTTATACCGGGAATATACTATGCTCGGAATACACCACACTGGATATATACTACACTGGGAATATTCTACACTGGGAATACAGTACACTGGGAATAATCTACACTGGGAATATACTACACTGGGAATACACTGCACTGGAAATACACTACACTAGAAAAAGATACACTGGGAATATTCTACACTGAAAATATACTACACTGGGAACACATTACACTGGGTATATACTACACTGGGAATACACTACACTGGGAATATTTTACACTGGGAGTATACTACACTGGAAATATACTACACTGGAAATACACTACACTGGAATACACTACACTGGGAATACACTACACATGGAAATATGCTACACTGGGAATATACTACACTGGAAATACACTGCACTGGGAATATGCGACACTGAGAATATACTACTCTGGGAATAATGTACAGTGTGAAAATGCTGCACTGGGAATATACTACACTGGGAATACACTGCACTGGGAATATTTTACACCGGGAATAGACTACACTGGGAATACACTACACTGGGAATACTTTACACTGGGAATAAACTACACTGTGAATAAACTACATCGCAAATACACGACACCGTGAATACACTACACTGGGAATACACTACACTGCGAATATACTACATGGGGATTGCACTACACTGGTAATACACTACATGGTGAATACACTACACTGGGAATACACAACACTAGGAATATTTAACACCGGGAATAGGCTACGCTCGGAATACACTACACTGGATATATACTACACTGGGAATATTCTACACTGGGAATACAGTACACTGGGAATAACCTACACTGGGAATATACTGCACTGGGAATACACTGCACTGGAAATACACTACACTAGCAAAAGATACACTGGGAATATTCTACACTGAAAATATACTACACTGGGAATACACTACACTGGAAATACACTACACTGGGTATATACTACACTGGGGATATACTACACTGAAAATATACCGACACCTGAAATACAATACACTGGTAATATTCTACATGGGGAATACACTACAGTGGGATTACAATACACCGGGAATATACCACACTCGGAATATTTTACACTGGGAATACACTGCACTGGGAATACTCTACACAGGGAATACACTACACTGGGAATATTTTACACTGGGAATACAGTACACTGGGAATACACTACACAGGGAATACACTACACTGGGAATATTTTACACTGGGAATACACTACACTGGGAATACACTACACTGGGAATATTTTACACTGGGAGTATACTACACTGGAAATATTCTACACTGCGTATATACTACACTGGACATACACTGCACTGGGAATACGCAACACTGGGAATATACCACACTGGGAATATTATACAGTGTGAAAATGCTGCACTGGGAATATAATATACTGGGAATACACTGCACTGGGAGCATACTGCACAGGGAATATACTAAACTGGGAATACACCACGCTGGGAAACACTACACTGGGAATATTTTACACTGGGAATACACTACACTGGGAATACGCTACACTGGGAATATTTGACACTGGTAATACACTACACTGGGAATACTTTACACTGGGAATACACTACACTGGGAATAAACTACATGGCGAATACACTACACTGTGAATATACTACACTGGGAATATTTTACACTGGGAATACACTACACTCGGAATACTTTACACTGGGAATAAACTACACTGGGAATCAACTACGCGGTGAATACACTACACTGAATACACCACACTGAAAATACAATACACTGGAAATATTCTACATGGGGAATACACTACACCGGGAATATACCATACTCGGAATATTTTACACTGGGAATACACTACACAGTGAATACACTACACTGGGAATACTCTACATGGTGAATACATTACACTGGGATTATACTACACTGGGAATACACTACACGGGGAATATTTTACACTGGGAATATACTACACTGGGAATAAACTGCACTGGGAATACACTACACTGGGAATATTTTACACTGGGAGTATACTACACTGGAAATATACTACACTGGAAATACATTACACCGGAATATGCTACACTGGGAATACACTACACATGAACATATACTCCACTGGAAATACACTGCACTGGGAATACGCGACACTGGGAATATACTACTCTGGGAATAATGTACAGTGTGAAAATGCTGCACTTGGAATATACTACACTGGGAATACACTGCACTGGGAATACACTGCACTGTGAATATACTACACTGGGAATACACCAGATTGGGAAAACACTACACTTTGAATAATTTACACAGGTAATAGACTACACTGGGAATACACTACACTGGGAATACTTTACACTGGGAATACACTACACTGTGAATAAACTACATTGCAAATACACGACACCGTGAATACACTACACTAGGAATACACTACACTGGGAATATACTACACGAGGATTGCACTATACTGGGAATACACTACATGGCGAATACACTACACTGGGAATACACTACACTAGGAATATTTTACACCGGGAATATACTACGCTCGGAATACACTACGCTGGATATATACTACACTGGGAATATTCTACACTGGGAATACAGTACACTGGGAATAATCTACACTGGGAATATACTACACTGGGAATACACTGCACTGGAAATACACTACACTAGAAAAAGATACACTGGAAGTATTCTACACTGAAAATATACTACACTGGGAACACATTATACTGGGTATATACTACACTGGGAATACACTACACTGGAAATACACTACACTGGGTATATACTACACTGGGGATATACTACACTGGAAATATACCTCACTGGAAATACAATACACTGGAAATATTCTACATGGGGAATACACTACAGTGGAAATACACTACACCGGGAATATACCACACTCGGAATATTTTACACTGGGAATACACTACACTGGGAATACTCTACACAGGGAATACACTACACTGGGAATATTTTACACTGGGAATACACTACACTGGGAATACACTACACTGGGAATATTTTACACTGGGAGTATACTACACTGGAAATATTCTACACTGGGTATATACTACACTGGACATACACTGCACTGGGAATACGCGGCAATGGGAATATACTACACTGGGAATATTATACAGTGTGAAAATGATGCATTGGGAATATAATACACTGGGAATACACTGCACTGGGAACATACTGCACTGGGAATATAGTACACTGGGAATACACCACACTGGGAAACACTACACTGGGAATATTTTACACTGGGAATACACTACACTGGGAATACGCTACACTGGGAATATTTTACACTGGGAATACACTACACGGGGAATAAACTACATGGCGAATACACTACACTGTGAATACACTACACTGGAAATATTTTACACTGGGAATATACTACACGGGGAATATACTACACTGGGAATACACTACATGGCGAATACACTACCCTGGGAATGTACTACACTGGGAATACACTACACTGGGAATACACTACACTAGAAATATTTTACACTGGGAATATACTACACTCGGAAAACACTACACTGGTATACACTACACTGGGAATACACTACACTGTGAATACACAACACTGGGAATACACGACACTGGGAATATACTACACTGGGAATACACTACACTGGGAATATTTTACACTGGGAATATACTACACTGGGAATACACTACACTGGGAATATTTTACACTGGGAATATACTACAATCGGAATACACTACACTGGAAATATACTACACTGGAAATAATCTACATTGGGAATACACTACACTGGGAATAATCTACATGGGGAATATACTACACTGGGAAAATATTACACTGGAAATACATTACACTGGGAATACACTAAACGGGGAATACACTACACTGGAAATACACTACACTGGGAACATGATACACTGGGAAAATTCTACACTGGGAATAAACTACAATGTGAATAAACTACACTGGGAATATACTACACTGGGAACACACTACACTGGGTATATACTACACAGCGAATACACTACATTGGAAATACACTACACTGGTTATATACTACACTGGGGATATACTACACTGGAAATATACCGACACTGGAAATACAATACACTGGAAATATTCTACATGGGGAATACACTACACTGGAAATATTCTACATGGGGAATACACTACACTGGGAATACACTACACTGGGAATATACCACATTCGGAATATTTTACACTGGGAATACACTACACTGGGAATACTCTACACAGGGAATACACTAAACTGGGAATACAATAGATGGCGAATACATTACAGTGGGAATATACTACACTGGGAATACACTACACTGGGAATATACTACACTGGGAATATACTACACTGGGAGTACACTACACTGGGAATATACTACACTGGGAATACACTACACTGGGAATATTTTACACTGGGAATATACTACACTGGAAATATACTACACTGGAAATACACTACACTGGGAATACGCTACACTGGGAATATACTACACTGGGAATACACTACACATGGAAAAATACTACACTGGGAATAGACTACACTGGAAATACACTGCACTGGGAATACGCGGCACTGGGAATATACTACACTGGGAATAACCTACGGTGTGAAAATGTTACTCTGGGAACATACTACACTGGGAATACACTGCACTGGGAATACACTATACAGGGAATACACCACACTGGGAAGACACTACACTGGGAATACACGACACTGGGAATATACTACACGGGGATTGCACTACACTGGGAATACACTACATGGTGAATACACTACACTGGTTATATACTACACTGGGGATATACCACACTGGAAATATACCGACACTGGAAATACAATACACTGGAAATATTCTACATGGGGAATACACTACAGTGGGAATATACTACACCGGGAATATACCACACTCAGAATATTTTACACTGGGAATACTCTACACAGCGAATACACTACACTGGGAATATTTTACACTGGGAATACAGTACACTGGGAATACACTACACTGGGTGTATACTACACTGGAAATATTCTTCACTGGGTATATACTACACTGGACATACACAGCACTGGGAATACGCGGCACTGGGATTATACTACACTGGGAATATTATACAGTATGAAAATGCTGCACTGGGAATATAATACACTGGGAATACACGGCACTGGGAACATACTGCACTGGGAATATACTACACTGGGAATACACTACACTGGGAATATGCTACACTGGGAATATTTTACACTGGGAATACACTACACTGGGAATACTTTACACTGGGAATACACTACACTGGGAATACACTACACTGGAAATACACTACACTGAGAATATGGTACACTGGGAAAATTCTCCACTGGGAATATACTACACTGGGAACACACTACACTGGGTATATACTACACAGCGAATACACTACATTGGAAATACACTACACTGGTTATATACTACACTGGGGATATACTACACTGGAAATACAATACACTGGAAATATTCTACATGTGGAATACACTACACTGGGAATACACTACACTGGGAATATACTACATTCAGAATATTTTACACTGGGAATACACTGTACTGGGAATACTCTACACAGGGAATACACTAAACTGGGAATACAATAGATGGCGAATACTTTACACTGGGAATATACTACACTGGGAATACACTACACGGGGAATATTTTACACTGGGAATATACTACACTGGGAATACACTACACTGGAAATATACTACATTGGAAATACACTACACTGGGAATACGCTACACTGGGAATATACTACACTGGGAATACACTACACATGGAAAAAATACTACACTGGGAATAGACTACACTGGAAATACACTGCACTGGGAATACGCGGCACTGGGAATATACTACACTGGGAATAATCTACGGTGTGAAAATGCTACACTGGGAACATACTACACTGGGAATACACTGCACTGGGAATACACTATACAGGGAATACACCACACTGGGAAGCCACTACACTGGGAATACACGACACTGGGAATATACTACACGGGGATTGCACTACACTGGGAATACACTACATGGTGAATACACTACACTGGGAATATACTACACTGGGAATACACTGCACTGGGAATATTTTACACTGGGAATATACTACACTCAGAATACACTGCACTGGAAAGATACTACACTAGAAATATTCTACACTGGGAATACACTACACTGGGAATAATCTACACGGGGAATATACTACACTGGGAATATATTACACTGGAAATACATTACACTGGGAATCCACTACACTGGGAATACACTACACTGGAAATACACTACACTGGGAATATGATACACTGGGAAAATTCTACACTGGGAATAAACTACAATGTGAATAAACTACACTTGAAATATACTACACTGGGAACACACTACACTGGGTATATGCTACACAGCGAATACACTACATTGGAAATACACTACACTGTTTATATACTACACTGGGGATATACTACACTGAAAATATACCGACACTGGAAATACAATACACTGGAAATATTCTACATGGGTAATACACTACACTGGGAATATACCACATTCGGAATATTTTACACTGGGAATACACTACACTGGGAATACTCTACACAGGGAATACACTAAACTGGGAATACAATAGATGGCGAATACATTACACTGGGAATATACTACACTGGGAATACACTACACAGGGAATATTTTACACTGGGAATATACTACACTGGGAATACACTACACTGGGAATATACTACACTGGGAATACACTACACTGGGAATATTTTACACTGGGAATATACCACACTGGAAATATACTACACTGGAAATACACTACACTGGGAATACGCTACACTGTGAATACACTACACTGGGAATAAACTACACTGGGAATATACTACACGGGGATTGCACTACACTGAGAATACACTACATGGCAAATACACTACACTGTGAATACACTACTCTGGGAATATTCTACACTGAAAATATACTACACTGGGAACACATTACACTGGGTATATACTACACTGGGAATACACTACACTGGAAATACACTACACTGGGTATATACTACACTGGGGATATACTACACTGGAAATATACCGACACTGGAAATACAATACACTGGAAATATTCTACATGGGGAATACACTACAGTGGGAATACACTACACCGGGAATATACCACACTCGGAATATTTTACACTGGGAATACACTACACTGGGAATACTCTACACAGGGAATACAGTACACTTGGAATATTTTACACTGGGAATACAGTACACTGGGAATATTTTACACTGGGAGTATACTACACTGGAAATATTCTACACTGGGTATATACTACACTGGACATACACTGCACTGGGAATACGTGGCACTGGGAATACACTACACTGGGAATATTATACAGTGTGAAAATACTGCACTGGGAATATAATACACTGGGAATACACTGCACTGGGAACATACTGCACTGGGAATATATTACACTGGGAATACACTACACTGGGAATAAACTACATGGCGAATACACTACACTGTGAATACACTACACTGGGAATATTTTACACTGGGAATATACTACACGGGGAATATACTACACTGGGAATACACTACACTGCGAATACACTACCCTGGGAATATACTACACTGGGAATACACTACACTGGGAATACACTACACTAGAAATATTTTACACTGGGAATATACTACACTCGGAATACACTACACTAGTATACACTACACTGGGAATACACTACACTGTGAATACACAACACTGGGAATACACGACACTGGGAATATACTACCCGGGGATTGCACTACGCTGGGAATACACTACATGGTGAATACACTACACTGGGAATATACTACACTGGGAATACACTACACGGGAATATTTTACACTGGGAATATACTACACTTGGAATACACTACACTGGAAATATACTACACTGGAAATAATCTACATTGGGAATACACTACACTGGGAATAATCTACATGGGGAATATACTACACTGGGAATATATTACACTGGAAATACATTACACTGGGAATACACTACACGGGGAATACAATACACTGGAAATACACTACACTGGGAATATGATACACTGGGAAAATTCAACACTGGGAATAAACTACAATGTGAATAAACTACACTGGGAATATACTACACTGGGAACACACTACACTGGGTATATACTACACAGCGAATACACTACATTGGAAATACACTACACTGGTTATATACTACACTGGGGATATACTACACTGGAAATATACCGACATTGGAAATACAATACACTGGAAATATTCTACATGGGGAATACACTACACTGGGAATACACTACACTGGGAATATACCACATTCGGAATATTTTACACTGGGAATACACTACACTGGGAATACTCTACACAGGGAATACACTACACTGGGAATACTCTACATGGTGAATACACTACACTGGGAATATACTACACTGGGAATACACTACACGGGGAATATTTTACACTGGGAATATACTACACTGGGAATAAACAGCACTGGGAATACACTACACTGGGAATATTTTGCACTGGGAGTATACTACACTGGAAATATACTACACTGGAAATACATTACACGGGAATACGCTACACTGGGAATACACTACTCTGGGTATAATGTACAGTGTGAAAATGCTGCACTGGGAATATACTACACTGGGAATAAACCAGACTGGGAAAACACTACACTGGGAATATTTTACACAAGGAATAGACTACACTGGGAATACACTACACTGGGAATACTTTACACTGGGAATACACTACACTGTGAATAAACTACATCGCAAATACACGACACCGTGAATACACTACACTAGGAATACATTACACTGGGAATATACTACACGGGGATTGCACTACACTGGGAATACACTACATGGTGAATACACTACACTGGGAAAACACTACACTAGGAATATTTTACACCGGGAATATACTACGCTCAGAATACACTACACTGGATATATACTACACTGGGAATATTCTACACTGGGAATACAGTACACTGGGAATAATCTACACTGGGAATATACTACACTGGGAATACACTGCACTAGAAAAAGATACACCGGGAATATTCTACACTGAAAATATACTACACTGGGAACACATTACACTGGGTATATACTACACTGGGAATACACTACACTGGGAATACACTACACTGGGAATATTTTACACTGGGAGTATACTACACTGGAAATATACTACACTGGAAATACACTACACTGGAATACACTACACTGGGAATACACTACACATGGAAATATACTACACTGGGAATATACTACACTGGAAATACACTGCACTGGGAATACGCGACACTGAGAATATACTACTCTGGGAATAATGTACCGTGTGAAAATGCTGCACTGGGAATATACTACACTGGGAATACACTGCACTGGGAATATTTTACACCGGGAATAGACTAAACTGGGAATACACTACACTGGGAATACTTTACACTGGGAATAGACTACACTGGGAATACACTACACTGGGAATACTTTACACTGGGAATACACTACACTGTGAATAAACTACATCGCAAATACACGACGCCGTGAATACACTACACTGGGAATACACTACTACACGGGGATTGCACTACACTGGTAATACACTACATGGTGAATACACTACACTGGGAATACACAACACTAGGAATATTTTACACCGGGAATATACTACGCTCGGAATACACTACACTGGATATATACTACACTGGGAATATTCTACACTGGGAATACAGTACACTGGGAATAACCTACACTGGGAATATACTGCACTGGGAATACACTGCACTGGAAATACACTACACTAGCAAAAGATAAACTGGGAATATTCTACACTGAAAATATACTACACTGGGAATACACTACACTGGAAATACACTACACTGGGTATATACTACACTGGGGATATACTACACTGAAAATATACCGACACTGGAAATACAATACACTGGAAATATTCTACATGGGGAATACACTACAGTGGGAATACACTACACCGGGAATATACCACACTCGGAATATTTTACACTGGGAATACACTGCACTGGGAATACTCTACACAGGGAATACACTACACTGGGAATATTTTACACTGGGAATACGGTACACTGGGAATACACTACACTGGGAATACACTACACTGGGAATATTTTACACTGGGAGTATACTACACTGGAAATATTCTTCACTGGGTATATACTACACTGGACATACACTGCACTGGGAATAAGCGACACTGGGAATATACCACACTGGGAATATTATACAGTGTGAAAATGCTGCACTGGGAATATAATATACTGGGAATACACTGCACTGGGAGCATACTGCACAGGGAATATACGAAACTGGGAACACACCACACTGGGAAACACTACACTGGGAATATTTTACACTGGGAATACACTACACTGGGAATACACTACACTGGGAATATTTTACACTGGGAATACACTATACTGGGAATACTTTACACTGGGAATACACTACACTGGGAATAAACTACATGGCGAATACACTACACTGTGAATACACTACACTGGGAATATTTTACACTGGGAATACACTACACTGGGAATCCACTACACTGGGAATACTTTACACTGGGAATAAACTACACTGGGAATAAACTACACGGTGAATACACTACACTGAATATACCACACTGGAAATACAATACACTGGAAATATTCTACATGGGGAATACACTACACCGGGAATATACCATACTCGGAATATTTTACACTGGGAATACACTACACAGGGAATACACTACACTGGGAATACTCTACATGGTGAATACACTACACTGGGAATATACTACACTGGGAATACACTACACGGGGAATATTTTACACTGGGAATACACTACACTGGGAATATTTTACACTGGGAGTATACTACACTGGAAATATACTACACTGGAATACGCTAAACTGGGAATACACTACACACGGACATATACTACACTGGAAATACACTGCACTGGGAATATGCGACACTGGGAATATACTACTCTGGGAATAATGTACAGTGTGAAGATGCTGCACTGGGAATATACTACACTGGGAATACACTGCACTGGGAATACACTGCACTGTGAATATACTACACTGGGAATACACCAGATTGGGAAAACACTACACTGGGAATATTTTACACAGGGAATAGACTACACTGGGAATACACTACACTGGGAATACTTTCACTGGGAATACACTACACTGTGAATAAACTACATCACAAATACACGACACCGTGAATACACTACACTTTGAATACACTACACTGGGAATATTCTATACTGAAAATATACGACACTGGGAACACATTACACTGGGTATATACTACACTGGGAATACACTACACTGGAAATACAATACACTGGAAATATTCTACATGGGGAATACACTACAGTGGGAATACACTACACCGGGAATATACCACACTCGGAATATTTTACACTGGGAATACACTACACTGGGAATACTCTACACAGGGAATACACTACACTGGGAATATTTTACACTGGGAATACAGTACACTGGGAATACACTACACTGGGAATACACTACACTGGGAATATTTTACACTGGGAGTATACTACACTGGAAATATTCTTCACTGGGTATATACTACACTGGACATACACTGCACTGGGAATAAGCGACACTGGGAATATACCACACTGGGAATATTATACAGTGTGAAAATGCTGCACTGGGAATATAATATACTGGGAATACACTGCACTGGGAGCATACTGCACAGGGAATATACGAAACTGGGAACACACCACACTGGGAAACACTACACTGGGAATATTTTACACTGGGAATACACTACACTGGGAATACACTACACTGGGAATATTTTACACTGGGAATACACTATACTGGGAATACTTTACACTGGGAATACACTACACTGGGAATAAACTACATGGCGAATACACTACACTGTGAATACACTACACTGGGAATATTTTACACTGGGAATACACTACACTGGGAATCCACTACACTGGGAATACTTTACACTGGGAATAAACTACACTGGGAATAAACTACACGGTGAATACACTACACTGAATATACCACACTGGAAATACAATACACTGGAAATATTCTACATGGGGAATACACTACACCGGGAATATACCATACTCGGAATATTTTACACTGGGAATACACTACACAGGGAATACACTACACTGGGAATACTCTACATGGTGAATACACTACACTGGGAATATACTACACTGGGAATACACTACACGGGGAATATTTTACACTGGGAATACACTACACTGGGAATATTTTACACTGGGAGTATACTACACTGGAAATATACTACACTGGAATACGCTAAACTGGGAATACACTACACACGGACATATACTACACTGGAAATACACTGCACTGGGAATATGCGACACTGGGAATATACTACTCTGGGAATAATGTACAGTGTGAAGATGCTGCACTGGGAATATACTACACTGGGAATACACTGCACTGGGAATACACTGCACTGTGAATATACTACACTGGGAATACACCAGATTGGGAAAACACTACACTGGGAATATTTTACACAGGGAATAGACTACACTGGGAATACACTACACTGGGAATACTTTCACTGGGAATACACTACACTGTGAATAAACTACATCACAAATACACGACACCGTGAATACACTACACTTTGAATACACTACACTGGGAATATTCTATACTGAAAATATACGACACTGGGAACACATTACACTGGGTATATACTACACTGGGAATACACTACACTGGAAATACAATACACTGGAAATATTCTACATGGGGAATACACTACAGTGGGAATACACTACACCGGGAATATACCACACTCGGAATATTTTACACTGGGAATACACTACACTGGGAATATTTTACACTGGGAGTATACTACACTGGAAATATACTACACTGGAATACGCTAAACTGGGAATACACTACACACGGACATATACTACACTGGAAATACACTGCACTGGGAATATGCGACACTGGGAATATACTACTCTGGGAATAATGTACAGTGTGAAGATGCTGCACTGGGAATATACTACACTGGGAATACACTGCACTGGGAATACACTGCACTGTGAATATACTACACTGGGAATACACCAGATTGGGAAAACACTACACTGGGAATATTTTACACAGGGAATAGACTACACTGGGAATACACTACACTGGGAATACTTTCACTGGGAATACACTACACTGTGAATAAACTACATCACAAATACACGACACCGTGAATACACTACACTTTGAATACACTACACTGGGAATATTCTATACTGAAAATATACGACACTGGGATCACATTACACTGGGTATATACTACACTGGGAATACACTACACTGGAAATACAATACACTGGAAATATTCTACATGGGGAATACACTACAGTGGGAATACACTACACCGGGAATATACCACACTCGGAATATTTTACACTGGGAATACACTACACTGGGAATACTCTACACAGGGAATACACTACACTGGGAATATTTTACACTGGGAATACAGTACACTGGGAATACACTACACTGGGAATACACTACACTGGGAATATTTTACACTGGGAGTATACTACACTGGAAATATTCTACACTGGGTATATACTACACTGGACATACACTGCACTGGGAATACGCGGCACTGGGAATATACTACACTGGGAATGTTATACAGTGTGAAAATGCTGCACTGGAAATATAATACACTGGGAATACACTGCACTGGGAACATACTGCACTGGGAATATAGTACACTGGGAATACACCACACTGGGAAACACTACACTGGGAAAATTTTACACTGGGAATTCACTACACTGGGAATACGCTACACTGGGAATATTTTACACTGGGAATACACTACACTGGGAATAAACTACATGGCGAATACACTACACTGTGAATACACTACACTGGGAATATTTTACACTGGGAATATACTACACGGGGGATATACTACACTGGGAATACACTACATGGCGAATACACTACCCTGGGAATATACTACACTGGGAATACACTACACTGGGAATACACTACACTGTGAATACACAACACTGGGAATACATGACACTGGGAATATACTACACGGGGATTGCACTACACTGGGAATACACTACATGGTGAATACACTACACTGGGAATATACTACACTGGGAATACACTACACTGGGAATATTTTACACTGGGAATATACTGCACTCGGAATACACTACACTGGAAATATACTACACTGGGAATAATCTACACTGGGAATATACTACACTGGGAATACACTACACTGGGAATATTTTACACTGGGAATATACTACACTCGGAATACACTACACTGGAAATATACTACACTGGAAATAATCTACACTGGGAATACACTACACTGGGAATAATCTACATGGGGAATATACTACACTGGGAATATATTACACTGGAAATACATTACACTGGGAATACACTACACGGGGAATACACTACACTGGAAATACACTACACTGGGAATATGATACACTGGGAAAATTCTACACTGGGATTAAACTACAATGTGAATAAACTACACTGGGAATATACTACACTGGGAACACACTACATTGGAAATACACTACACTGGTTATATACTACACTGGGGATATACTACACTGGAAATATACCGACACTGGAAATACAATACACTGCAAATATTCTACATGGGGAATACACTACAGTGGGAATATACCACACTCGGAATATTTTACACTGGGAATACACTACACTGGGAATACTCTACACAGGGAATACACTACACTGGGAATATTTTACACTGGGAATACAGTACACTGGGAATACACTACACTGGGAATATTTTACACTGGGAGTATACTACACTGGAAATATTCTACACTGGGTATATACTACACTGGACATACACTGCACTGGGAATACGCAGCACTGGGAATATACTACACTGGGAATATTATACAGTGTGAAAATGCTGCACTGGGAATATAATACACTGGGAATACACTGCACTGGGAACATACTGCACTGGGAATATAGTACACTGGGAATACACCACACTGGGAAACACTACACTGGGAATATTTTACACTGGGAATACACTACACTGGGAAAACACTACATGGCGAATACACTACACTGTGAATACACTACACTGGGAATATTTTACACTGGGAATATACTACACTGGAAATACACTGCACTGGGAATACGCGGCACTGGGAATATACTACACTGGGAATAATCTACAGTCTGAAAATGCTACACTGGGAACATACTACACTGGGAATACACTGCACTGGGAATACACTATACAGGGAATACACCACACTGGGAAGACACTACACTGGGAATACACGACACTGGGATTATACTACACGGGGATTGCACTACACTGGGAATACACTACATGGTGAATACACTACACTAGGAATATACTACACGGTGATTGCACTACACTGGGAATATACTACACTGGGAACACACTACACTGGGTATATACTACACAGCGAATACACTACATTGGAAATATACTACACTGGTTATATACTACACCGGGGATATACTACACTGGAAATATACCGACACTGGAAATACAATACACTGGAAATATTCTACATGGGGAATACACTACAATGGGAATATACTACACCGGGAATATACCACACTCAGAATATTTTACACTGGGAATACTCTACACAGCGAATACACTACACTGGGAATATTTTACACTGGGAATACAGTGCACTGGGAATACACTACACTGGGAATATTTTACACTGGGTGTATACTACACTGGAAATATTCTACACTGGGCATGTACTACACTGGACATACACTGCACTGGGAATACGCGGCACTGGGAATATACTACACTGGGAATATTATACCGTGTGAAAATGCTGCACTGGGAATATAATACACTGGGAATACTCTGCACTGGGAACATACTGCACTGTGAATATACTACACTGGGAATACACTACACTGGGAATACGCTACACTGGGAATATTTTTCACCGGGAATACACTACACTGGGAATACTTTACACTGGGAATACACTACACTGGGAATACACTACACTGGAAATACACTACACTGAGAATATGGTACACTGGGAAAATTCTACACTGGGAATAAACTACAATGTGAATAAACTACACTGGGAATATACTACACTGGGAACACACTACATTGGAAATACACTACACTGGTTATATACTACACTGGGGATATACTACACTGGAAATATACCGACACTGGAAATACAATACACTGCAAATATTCTACATGGGGAATACACTACAGTGGGAATATACCACACTCGGAATATTTTACACTGGGAATACACTACACTGGGAATACTCTACACAGGGAATACACTACACTGGGAATATTTTACACTGGGAATACAGTACACTGGGAATACACTACACTGGGAATATTTTACACTGGGAGTATACTACACTGGAAATATTCTACACTGGGTATATACTACACTGGACATACACTGCACTGGGAATACGCGGCACTGGGAATATACTACACTGGGAATATTATACAGTGTGAAAATGCTGCACTGGGAATATAATACACTGGGAATACACTGCACTGGGAACATACTGCACTGGGAATATAGTACACTGGGAATACACCACACTGGGAAACACTACACTGGGAATATTTTACACTGGGAATACACTACACTGGGAATACGCTACACTGGGAATACTTTACACTGGGAATACACTACACTGGGAATACACTACATGGCGAATACACTACACTGTGAATACACTATACTGGGAATATTTTACACTGGGAATATACTACACTGGAAATACACTGCACTGGGAATACGCGGCACTGGGAATATACTACACTGGGAATAATCTACGGTGTGAAAATGCTACACTGGGAACATACTACACTGGGAATACACTGCACTGGGAATACACTATACAGGGAATACACCACACTGGGAAGACACTACACTGGGAATACACGACACTGGGAATATACTACACGGGGATTGCACTACACTGGGAATACACTACATGGTGAATACACTACACTGGGAATATACTACACGGTGATTGCACTACACTGGGAATATACTACACTGGGAACACACTACACTGGGTATATACTACACAGCGAATACACTACATTGGAAATATACTACACTGGTTATATACTACACTGGGGATATACTACACTGGAAATATACCGACACTGGAAATACAATACACTGGAAATATTCTACATGGGGAATACACTACAATGGGAATATACTACACCGGGAATATACCACACTCAGAATATTTTACACTGGGAATACTCTACACAGCGAATACACTACACTGGGAATATTTTACACTGGGAATACAGTACACTGGGAATACACTACACTGGGAATATTTTACACTGGGTGTATACTACACTGGAAATATTCTACACTGGGTATGTACTACACTGGACATACACTGCACTGGGAATACGCGGCACTGGGAATATACTACACTGGGAATATTATACCGTGTGAAAATGCTGCACTGGGAATATAATACACTGGGAATACTCTGCACTGGGAACATACTGCACTGGGAATATACTACACTGGGAATACACTACACTGGGAATACGCTACACTGGGAATATTTTACACAGGGAATAGACTACACTGGGAATACACTACACTGGGAATACTTTCACTGGGAATACACTACACTGTGAATAAACTACATCACAAATACACGACACCGTGAATACACTACACTTTGAATACACTACACTGGGAATATTCTATACTGAAAATATACTACACTGGGAACACATTACACTGGGTATATACTACACTGGGAATACACTACACTGGAAATACAATACACTGGAAATATTCTACATGGGGAATACACTACAGTGGGAATACACTACACCGGGAATATACCACACTCGGAATATTTTACACTGGGAATACACTACACTGGGAATACTCTACACAGGGAATACACTACACTGGGAATATTTTACACTGGGAATACAGTACACTGGGAATACATTACACTGGGAATACACTACACTGGGAATATTTTACACTGGGAGTATAGTACACTGGAAATATTCTACACTGGGTATATACTACACTGGACATACACTGCACTGGGAATATGCGGCACTGGGAATATACTACACTGGGAATGTTATACAGTGTGAAAATGCTGCACTGGGAATATAAAACACTGGGAATACACTGCACTGGGAACATACTGCACTGGGAATATAGTACACTGGGAATACACCACACTGGGAAACACTACACTGGGAATATTTTACACTGGTAATACACTACACTGGGAATACGCTACACTGGGAATATTTTACACTGGGAATACACTACACTGAGAATAAACTACATGGCGAATACACTACACTGTGAATACACTACACTGGGAATATTTTACACTGGGAATATACTACACGGGGGATATACTACACTGGGAATACACTACATGGCGAATACACTACCCTGGGAATATACTACACTGGGAATACACTACACTGGGAATACACTACACTGTGAATACACAACACTGGGAATACACGACACTGGGAATATACTACACGGGGATTGCACTACACTGGGAATACACTACATGGTGAATACACTACACTGGGAATATACTACACTGGGAATACACTACACTGGGAATATTTTACACTGGGAATATACTGCACTCGGAATACACTACACTGGAAATATACTACACTGGGAATAATCTACACTGGGAATATACTACACTGGGAATACACTACACTGGGAATATTTTACACTGGGAATATACTACACTCGGAATACACTACACTGGAAATATACTACACTGGAAATAATCTACACTGGGAATACACTACACTGGGAATAATCTACATGGGGAATATACTACACTGGGAATATATTACACTGGAAATACATTACACTGGGAATACACTACACGGGGAATACACTACACTGGAAATACACTACACTGAGAATATGATACACTGGGAAAATTCTACACTGGGATTAAACTACAATGTGAATAAACTACACTGGGAATATACTACACTGGGAACACACTACATTGGAAATACACTACACTGGTTATATACTACACTGGGGATATACTACACTGGAAATATACCGACACTGGAAATACAATACACTGCAAATATTCTACATGGGGAATACACTACAGTGGGAATATACCACACTCGGAATATTTTACACTGGGAATACACTACACTGGGAATACTCTACACAGTGAATACACTACACTGGGAATATTTTACACTGGGAATACAGTACACTGGGAATACACTACACTGGGAATATTTTACACTGGGAGTATACTACACTGGAAATATTCTACACTGGGTATATACTACACTGGACATACACTGCACTGGGAATACGCGGCACTGGGAATATACTACACTGGGAATATTATACAGTGTGAAAATGCTGCACTGGGAATATAATACACTGGGAATACACTGCACTGGGAACATACTGCACTGGGAATATAGTACACTGGGAATACACCACACTGGGAAACACTACACTGGGAATATTTTACACTGGGAATACACTACACCGGGAATACGCTACACTGGGAATATTTTACACTGGGAATACACTACACTGGGAATACACTACATGGCGAATACACTACACTGTGAATACACTACACTGGGAATATTTTACACTGGGAATATACTACACTGGAAATACACTGCACTGGGAATACGCGGCACTGGGAATATACTACACTGGGAATAATCTACGGTGTGAAAATGCTACACTGGGAACATACTACACTGGGAATACACTGCACTGGGAATACACTATACAGGGAATACACCACACTGGGAAGACACTACACTGGGAATACACGACACTGGGAATATACTACACGGGGATTGCACTACACTGGGAATACACTACATGGTGAATACACTACACTGGGAATATACTACACGGTGATTGCACTACACTGGGAATATACTACACTGGGAACACACTACACTGGGTATATACTACACAGCGAATACACTACATTGGAAATATACTACACTGGTTATATACTACACTGGGGATATACTACACTGGAAATATACCGACACTGGAAATACAATACACTGGAAATATTCTACATGGGGAATACACTACAATGGGAATATACTACACCGGGAATATACCACACTCAGAATATTTTACACTGGGAATACTCTACACAGCGAATACACTACACTGGGAATATTTTACACTGGGAATACAGTGCACTGGGAATACACTACACTGGGAATATTTTACACTGGGTGTATACTACACTGGAAATATTCTACACTGGGTATGTACTACACTGGACATACACTGCACTGGGAATACGCGGCACTGGGAATATACTACACTGGGAATATTATACCGTGTGAAAATGCTGCACTGGGAATATAATACACTGGGAATACTCTGCACTGGGAACATACTGCACTGGGAATATACTACACTGGGAATACACTACACTGGGAATATACCACATTCGGAATATTTTTCACTGGGAATACACTACACTGGGAATACTTTACACTGGGAATACACTACACTGGGAATACACTACACTGGAAATACACTACACTGAGAATATGGTACACTGGGAAAATTCTACACTGGGAATAAGCTACAATGTGAATAAACTACACTGGGAATATACTACACTGGGAACACACTACATTGGAAATACACTACACTGGTTATATACTACACTGGGGATATACTACACTGGAAATATACCAACACTGGAAATACAATACACTGCAAATATTCTACATGGGGAATACACTACAGTGGGAATATACCACACTCGGAATATTTTACACTGGGAATACACTACACTGGGAATACTCTACACAGGGAATACACTACACTGGGAATATTTTACACTGGGAATACAGTACACTGGGAATACACTACACTGGGAATATTTTACACTGGGAGTATACTACACTGGAAATGTTCTACACTGGGTATATACTACACTGGACATACACTGCACTGGGAATACGCGGCACTGGGAATATACTACACTGGGAATATTATACAGTGTGAAAATGCTGCACTGGGAATATAATACACTGGGAATACACTGCACTGGGAACATACTGCACTGGGAATATAGTACACTGGGAATACACCACACTGGGAAACACTACACTGGGAATATTTTACACTGGGAATACACTACACTGGGAATACGCTACACTGGGAATATTTTACACTGAGAATACACTACACTGGGAATACACTACATGGCGAATGCACTACACTGTGAATACACTACACTGGGAATATTTTACACTGGGAATATACTACACTGGAAATACACTGCACTGGGAATACGCGGCACTGGGAATATACTACACTGGGAATAATCTACGGTGTGAAAATGCTACATTGGGAACATACTACACTGGGAATACACTGCACTGGGAATACACTATACAGGGAATACACCACACTGGGAAGACACTACACTGGGAATACACGACACTGGGAATATACTACACGGGGATTGCACTACACTGGGAATACACTACATGGTGAATACACTACACTGGGAATATACTACACAGTGATTGCACTACACTGGGAATATACTACACTGGGAACACACTACACTGGGTATATACTACACAGCGAATACACTACATTGGAAATATACTACACTGGTTATATACTACACTGGGGATATACTACACTGGAAATATACCGACACTGGAAATACAATACACTGGAAATATTCTACATGGGGAATACACTACAATGGGAATATACTACACCGGGAATATACCACACTCAGAATATTTTACACTGGGAATACTCTACACAGCGAATACACTACACTGGGAATATTTTACACTGGGAATACAGTACACTGGGAATACACTACACTGGGAATATTTTACACTGGGTGTATACTACACTGGAAATATTCTACACTGGGTATGTACTACACTGGACATACATTGCACTGGGAATACGCGGCACTGGGAATATTATACCGTGTGAAAATGCTGCACTGGGAATATAATACACTGGGAATACTCTGCACTGGGAATATACTGCACTGGGAATATACTACACTGGGAATACACTACACTGGGAATACGCTACACTGGGAATATTTTTCACTGGGAATACACTACACTGGGAATACTTTACACTGGGAATACACTACACTGGGAATACACTACACTGGAAATACACTACACTGAGAATATGGTACACTGGGAAAATTCTACACTGGGAATAAACTACAATGTGAATAAACTACACTGGGAATATACTACACTGGGAACACACTGCGCTGGGTATATACTACACAGCGAATACACTACATTGGAAATACACTAAACTGGTTATATACTACACTGGGGATATACACACTGGAAATATACCGACACTGGAAATACAATACACTGGAAATATTCTACATGGGGAATACACTACACTGGGAATACACTACACTGGGAATATACCACATTCCGAATATTTTACACTGGTAATACACTGTACTGGGAATACTCTACACAGGGAATACACTAAACTGGGAATACAATAGATGGCGAATACTTTACACTGGGAATATACTACACTGGGAATACACTACACGGGGAATATTTTACACTGGGAATATACAACACTGGCAATACACTACATTGGGAATACGCTACAATGGGAATATATTACACTGGGAATACACTACACATGGAAAAAATACTACACTGGGAATAGACTACACTGGAAATACACTGCACTGGGAATACGCGGCACTGGGAATATACTACACTGGGAATAATCTACGGTGTGAAAATGCTACACTGGGACATACTACACTGGGAATACACTGCACTGGGAATACACTATACAGGGAATACACCACACTGGGAAGACACTACACTGGGAATACACGACACTGGGAATATACTACACGGGGATTGCACTACACTGGGAATACACTACATGGTGAATAGACTACACTGGGAATATACTACACTGGGAATACACTGCACTGGGAATATTTTACACTGGGAATATACTACACTCAGAATACACTGCACTGGAAATATACTACACTGGAAATATTCTACACTGGGAATACACTACACTGGGAATAATCTACACGGGGAATATACTACACTGGGAATATATTACACTGGAAATACATTACACTGGGAATACACTACACTGGGAATACACTACACTGGAAATACACTACACTAGGAATATGATACACTGGGAAAATTCTACACTGGGAATAAACTACAATGTGAATAAACTACACTGGGAATATACTACACTGGGAACACACAACACTGGGTATATACTACACAGTGAATACACTACATTGGAAATACACTACACTGGTTATATACTACACTGGGTATATACTACACTGGAAATATACCGACACTGGAAATACAATACACTGGAAATATTCTACATGGGGAATACACTACACTGGGAATACACTACACTGGGAATATACCACATTCGGAATATTTTACACTGGGAATACACTACACTGGTAATACTCTACACAGGGAATACACTAAACTGGGAATACAATAGATGGCGAATACATTACACTGGGAATATACTACACTGGGAATACACTACACGGGGAATATTTTACACTGGGAATATACTACACTGGAAATATACTACACTGGAAATACACTACACTGGGAATACGCTACACTGTGAATACACTACACTGGGAATACACTACACTGGGAATATACTACACGGGGATTGCACTACACTGAGAATACACTACATGGCAAATACACTACACTGTGAATACACTACACTGGGAATATTCTACACTAAAAATATACTACACTGGGAACACATTACACTGAGTATATACTACACTGGGAATACACTACACTGGAAATACACTACACTGGGTATATACTACACTGGGGATATACTACACTGGAAATATACCGACACTGGAAATACAACACACTGGAAATATTCTACATGGGGAATACACTACAGTGGGAATACACTACACCGGGAATATACCACACTCGGAATATTTTACACTGGGAATACACTGCACTGTGAATACTCTACACAGGGAATACACTACACTGGGAATATTTTACACTGGGAATACAGTACACTTGGAATACACTACACTGGGAATACACTACACTGGGAATATTTTACTCTGGGAGTATACTACACTGGAAATATTCTACACTGGGTATATACTACACTGGACATACACTGCACTGGGAATACGCGGCACTGTGAATATACTACACTGGGAATATTATACCGTGTGACAATGCTGCACTGGGAATATAATACACTGGGAATACACTGCACTGGGAACATACTGCACTGGGAATATAGTACACTGGGAATACACCACACTGGGAAACACTACACTGGGAATATTTTATACTGGGAATACACTACACTGGGAATACGCTACACTGGGAATATTTTACACTGGGAATACACTACACTGGGAATAAACTACATGGCGAATACACTACACTGTGAATACACTACACTGGGAATATTTTACACTGGGAATATACTACACTCAGAATACACTGCACTGGAAATATACTACACTGGAAATATTCTACACTGGGAATACACTACACTGGGAATAATCTACACGGGGAATATACTACACTGGGAATATATTACACTGGAAATACATTACACTGGGAATACACTACACTGGGAATACACTACACTGGAAATACACTACACTGGGAATATGATACACTGGGAAAATTCTACACTGGGAATAAACAACAATGTGAATAAACTACACTGGGAATATACTACACTGGGAACACACTATACTGGGTATATACTACACAGCGAATACACTACATTGGAAATACACTACACTGGTTATATACTACACTGGGGATATACTACACTGGAAATATACCGACACTGGAAATACAATACACTGGAAATATTCTACATGGGGAATACATTACACTGGGAATACACTACACTGGGAATATACCACATTCGGAATATTTTACACTGGGAATACACTACACTGGTAATACTCTACACAGGGAATACACTAAACTGGGAATACAATAGATGGCGAATACATTACACTGGGAATATACTACACTGGGAATACACTACACGGGGAATATTTTACACTGGGAATATACTACACTGGAAATATACTACACTGGAAATACACTACACTGGGAATACGCTACACTGTGAACACACTACACTGGGAATACACTACACTGGGAATATACTACACGGGGATTGCACTACACTGAGAATACACTACATGGCAAATACACTACACTGTGAATACACTACACTGGGAATATTCTACACTAAAAATATACTACACTGGGAACACATTACACTGAGTATATACTATACTGGGAATACACTACACTGGAAATACACTACACTGGGTATATACTACACTGGGGATATACTACACTGGAAATATACCGACACTGGAAATACAATACACTGGAAATATTCTACATGGGGAATACACTACAGTGGGAATACACTACACCGGGAATATACCACACTCGGAATATTTTACACTGGGAATACACTGCACTGGGAATACTCTACACAAGGAATACACTACACTGGGAATATTTTACACTGGGAATACAGTACACTGGGAATACACTACACTGGGAATACACTACACTGGGAATATTTTACTCTGGGAGTATACTACACTGGAAATATTCTACACTGGGTATATACTACACTGGACATACACTGCACTGGGAATACGCGGCACTGTGAATATACTACACTGGGAATATTATACAGTGCGACAATGCTGCACTGGGAATATAATACACTGGGAATACACTGCACTGGGAACATACTGCACTGGGAATATAGTACACTGGGAATACACCACACTGGGAAACACTACACTGGGAATATTTTCTACTGGGAATACACTACACTGGGAATACACTACACTGGGAATATTTTAAACTGGGAATACACTACACTGGGAATAAACTACATGGCGAATACACTACACTGTGAATACACTACACTGGGAATATTTTACACTGGGAATATACTACACGGGTAATATACTACACTGGGAATACACTACATGGCGAATACACTACACTGGGAATAATCTACATGGGGAATATACTACACTGGGAATATATTACACTGGAAATACATTACACTGGGAATACACTACACGGGGAATACACTACACTGGAAATACACTACACTGGGAATATGATACACTGGGAAAATTCTACACTGGGAATAAACTACAATGTGAATAAACTACACTTGGAATATACTACACTGGGAACACACTACACTGGGTATATACTACACAGCGAATACACTACATTGGAAATACACTACACTGGTTATATACTACACTGGGGATATACCACACTGGAAATATACCGACACTGGAAATACAATACACTGGAAATATTCTACATGGGGAATACACTACATTGGGAATACACTACACTGAGAATATACCACATTCGGAATATTTTACACTGGGAATACACTACACTGGGAATACTCTACACAGGGAATACACTAAACTGGGAATACAATAGATGGCGAATACATTACACTGGGAATACACTACACTGGGAATACACTACACGGGGAATATTTTACACTGGGAATATTCTACACTGGGAATACACTACATTGGGAATATACTACACTGGGAATACACTACACTGGGAATATTTTACACTGGGAATATACTACACTGGAAATATACTACACTGGAAATACACTACACTGGGAATACGCTACACTGTGAATACACTACACTGGGAATACACTACACTGGGAATATACTACACGGGGATTGCAGTACACTGAGAATACACTACATGGCAAATACACTACACTGTGAATACACTACACTGGGAATACACTACACTGGGAATATACTACACGGGGATTGCACTACACTGAGAATACACTACATGGCAAATACACTACACTGGGAATATACTACACTGGGAATACACTACACATGGAAAGATACTACACTGGGAATAGACTACACTGGAAATACACTGCACTGGGAATACGCGGCACTGGGAATATACTACACTGGGAATACACTATACAGGGAATACACCACACTGGGAAGACACTACACTGGGACTATTTTACACTGGGAATACAGTACACTTGGAATACTTTACACTGGGAATACTCTACACTGGGAATAAACTACACGGCGAATATCCTACACTGTGAATACACTACACTGGGAATATTTTACACTGGGATTATACTACACGGGGAATGCACTACACTGGGAATACACTACATGGTGAATACACTACACTGGGAATATACTACACTGGAAATACACGACACGAGGAATATTTTACACCTGGAAAATACTAAACCTGGAATACACTACACTGGAAATATACTACACTGGCAATATTCTACACTGGGAATAAAGTACACTGGGAATACACTACACTGGGAATACACTACACTGGGAATGTACTAAACTTGGAATATACCACATTCGGAATATTTTACACTGGGAATACACTACACTGGGAATACTCTACACAGGGAATACACTACACTGGGAATACACTACACTGGGAATATACTACACGGGGATTGCACTACATTGAGAATACACTACATGGCAAATACACTACACTGTGAATACACTACACTGTGAATACACTACACTGGGAATATACTACACGGGGATTGCACTACATTGCGAATACACTACATAGCAAATACACTACACTGGAAATATACTACACTGGAAATATTCTACACTGGGAATACACTACACTGGGAATACGCTACACTGGGAATATACTACACTGGGAATACACTACACATGGAAAAATACTACACTGGGAATAGACTACACTGGAAATACACTGCACTGGGAATATGTGGCACTGGGAATATACTACACTGGGAATAATCTATGGTGTGAAAATGCTACACTGGGAACATACTACACTGGGAATACACTGCACTGGGAATAAACTATACAGAGAATACACCACACTGGGAAGACACTACACTGGGAATATTTTACACTGGAAATACGCTACACTTGGAATACTTTACACTGGGAATACTCTACACTGGGAATAAACTACACGGCGAATACACTACACTGTGAATACACTACACTGGGAATATTTTACACTGGGATTATACTACACGGGGAATGCACTACACTGGGAATACACTACATGGCGAATACACTACACTGGGAATATACTACACTGGAAATACACTACACGAGGAATATTTTACACTGGTAATATACTACACCCGAAATACACTACACTGGAAATATACTACACTGGCAATATTCTACACTGGGAATACAGTACACTGGGAATACACTACACTGGGAATACACTAGACTAGGAATGTACTACACTGGGAATATTTTACACTGGGAGTATACTACACTGGAAATATACTGCACTGGAAATACACTACACTGGGAATATGTTACACTGGGAATACACTACACATGGAAATATACTACACTGGGAATATACTACACTGGAAATACACTGCACTGGGAATATGCGACAATGGGAATATACTACCCTGGGAATAATGTACAGTGTAAAAATGCTGCACTGGGAATATACTACACTGGGAATTCACTGCACTGGGAATATTTTACACAGGGAATACAGTACACTGGGAATAAACTACATGGCAAATACACTACACTGTGAATACACTACACTGGGAATATTTTACACTGAGATTATAGTACACGGGGAATGCACTACACTGGGAATACACTACATGGCGAATACACTACACTGGGAATATACTACACTGGAAATACACTACACGAGGAATATTGTACACTGGTAATATACTACACCCGAAATACACTACACTGGAAATATACTACACTGGCAATATTCTACACTGGGAATACAGTACACTGGGAATACACTACACTGGGAATAGACTACACTAGGAATGTACTACACTGGGAATATTTTACACTGGGAGTATACTACACTGGAAATATACTGCACTGGAAATACACTACACTGGGAATATGTTACACTGGGAATACACTACACATGGAAATATACTACACTGGGAATATACTACACTGGAAATACACTGCACTGGGAATATGCGACACTGGGAATATACTACACTGGGAATAATGTACAGTGTGAAAATGCTGCACTGGGAATATACTACACTGGGAGTACACTGCACTGGGAATATTTTACACAGGGAATACAGTACACTGGGAATAAACTACATGGCAAATACACTACACTGCGAATACACTACACTGGGAATACACTACACTGGGAATATCATACATGGTGATTGCACTACACTGGGAATACACTACATGTTGAATACACTACACCCTGAATGCACTACACTAGGAATATTTTACACTGGGAATATACTACACTGGGAATACACTACACTGGAAATATACTACACTGGGAATATTCTACACTGGGAATACACTACACTGGGAATACACTATACAGGGAATACACCACACTGGGAATACACTGCACTGGGAATATTTTACACTGGGAATACGCTACACTTGGAATACTTTACACTGGGAATACTCTACACTGGGAATAAACAACACGCCGAATACACTACACTGTGAATACACTACACTGGGAATATTTTACACTGGGATTATACTACACGGGGAATGCACTACACTGGGAATACACTACATGGCGAATACACTACACTGGGAATATACTACACTGGAAATACACTACACGAGGAATATTTTACACTGGGAATATACTACACCCGAAATACACTACACTGGAAATATACTACACTGGCAATATTCTACACTAGGAATACAGTACACTGGGAATACACTACACTGGGAACACACTACACTGGGAATGTACTACACTGGGAATATTTTACACTGGAAGTATACTACACTGGAAATATACTGCATTGGAAATACACTACACTGGGAATACGCTACACTGGGAATACACTACACATGGAAATATACTACACTGGGAATATACTACACTGGAAATACACTGCACTGGGAATATGCGACACTGGGAATATACTACACTGGGAATAATGTACAGTGTGAAAATGCTGCACTGGGAATATACTACACTGGGAATACACTGCACTGGGAATATTTTACACAGGGAATACAGTACACTGGGAATAAACTACATGGCAAATACACTACACTGCGAATACACTACACAGGGAATACACTACACTGTGAATATCATACATGGTGATTGCACTACACTGGGAATACACTACATGTTGAATACACTACACCCTGAATGCACTACACTAGGAATATTTTACACTGGGAATATACTACACTGGGAATACACTACACTGGAAATATACTACACTGGGAATATTCTACACTGGAAATACACTACACTGGGAATAATCTACACGGGGAATATACTACACTGGTAATATACTACACTAGAAATACACTACACTGTGAATACACTACGCTGGGAATATACGACACTGGAAATATACTATACAGGGAATACACTACACTGGAAATACACTACATTGGGAATATGATACACTGGGAATATTCTACACTGGGAATAAACCACAACTTGAATAAACCACACTGGGAATATACTACACTGGGTATATACTACACTGGGAATACACTACACTGGAAATATACTACACTGGCAATGTTCTACACTGGGAATAAAGTACACTGGGAATAATCTACACTGGGAATATACTACACTGGGAATACACTACAATTGAAATACACAACACTAGGAATATGATATACTGTGAATATTCTACACTGGAAATATATTACACTGGGAACACACTACACTGGGTATATACTACACTGGGAATACACTAGACTGGAAATACACTACACTGAGTATATACTACACTGGGGATATACTACACTGGAAATATACCGACACTGGCAATACAATACACTGGAAATATTCTACATGGGGAATACACCACACTGGGAATATACTACACCGGGAATATACCACACTCGGAATATTTTACACTGGGAATACACTACACTGGGAATACTCTACACAGGGAATACACTACACTGGGAATACACTACACAGGGAATACACTACACTGGGAATATCATACATGTTGATTGCACTACACTGGGAATACACTACATGTTGAATACACTACACCCTGAATGCACTACACTAGGAATATTTTACACTGGGAATATACTACACTGGGAATACACTACACTGGAAATATACTACACTGGGAATATTCTACACTGGAAATACACTACACTGGGAATAATCTACACGGGGAATATACTACACTGGGAATATACTACACTAGAAATACACTACACTGTGAATACACTACGCTGGGAATATACGACACTGGAAATATACTATACAGGGAATACACTACACTGGAAATACACTACATTGGGAATATGATACACTGGGAATATTCTACACTGGGAATAAACTACAACTTGAATAAACTACACTGGGAATATACTACACTGGGTATATACTACACTGGGAATACACTACACTGGAAATATACTACACTGGCAATGTTCTACACTGGGAATAAAGTACACTGGGAATAATCTACACTGGGAATATACTACACTGGGAATACACTACAATTGAAATACACAACACTCGGAATATGATATACTGTGAATATTCTACACTGGAAATATATTACACTGGGAACACACTACACTGGGTATATACTACACTGGGAATACACTAGACTGGAAATACACTACACTGGGTATATACTACACTGGGGATATACTACACTGGAAATATACCGACACTGGAAATACAATACAATGGAAATATTCTACATGGGGAATACACCACACTGGGAATATACTACACCGGGAATATACCACACTCGGAATATTTTACACTGGGAATACACTACACTGGGAATACTCTACACAGGGAATGCACTACACTGGGAATATTTTACACTGGGAATACAGTACACGGGGAATACACTACACTGGGAATACACTACACTGGGAATATTTTACACTGGGAGTATACTACACTGGAAATATTCTACACTGGGTATATACTACACTGGACATACTCTGCACTGGGAATATGCGACACTGGGAATAAACCACACTGGGAATATTATACAGTGTGAAAATGCTGCACTGGGAATATAATACACTGGGAATACATTGCACTGGGAACATACTGCACTGGGAATATATTACACTGGTAATACACCACACTGGGAAACACTACACTGGAAATATTTTACACTGGGAATACACTACACTGGGAATATGCTACACTGGGAATATTTTACACTGGGAATACACTACACTGGGAATCCTTTACACTGGGAATACACTACACTGGGAATAAACTACATTAGGAATACACTACACTGGCAATACACTACACTGGGAATATTTTACACTGGGAATATACTACACGGGGAATATACTACACTGGGAATACACTACATGGCGAATACACTACCCTGCGAATATACTACACTGGGAATACACTACACTGGGAATACTCTACACTAGAAATATTTTACACTGGGAATATACTACACTCGGAATACACTACACTGTGTATACACTACACTGGGAATACACTACACTGTGAATACACAACACTGGGAATACATGACACTGGGAATATACTACATGGGGATTGCACTACACTGGGAATATACTACATGGTGAATACACTACACTGGGAATATACTACACTGGGAATACACTACACTGGAAATATTTTACACTGGGAATATACTACACTCGGAATACACTACACTGGAAATATACTACACTGGAAATAATCTACATTGGAAATACACTACACTGGGAATACTCTACACAGGGAATACACTACACTGGGAATATTTTACACTGGAAGTATACTACACTGGCAATACACTACACTGGGAATATACTACACAGGGAATATTTTACACTGGGAGTATACTACACTGGAAATATACTACACTGGGAATACACTACACTGGGAATATTCGACACTGGGAATATACCACACACGGAAATATACTACACTGGGAATATACTACACTGGAAATATACTGCACTGGGAATACACGACACTGGGAATATACTACACTGGGAATATTATACAGTGTGAAAATGCAGCACTGGGAATATACTGCACTGGGAATGCGCTGCACTGGAAATACACTGCACTGGGAATATACGACACTGGGAATACACCACACTGGGAAAACACTACACTGGGAATATTTTACACTGGGAATACACTACACTAGGAATACTTTACACTGGGAATAAACTACACTGGGAATAAACTACACAGTGAATACACTACACTGAATACACCACACTGGAAATACAATACACTGGAAATATTCTACATGGGGAATACATTACACTGGGAATACACTACACTGGGAAAATACCATACTCGGAATATTTTACACTGGGAATACACTACACAGGGAATATACTACACTGGGAATACACTACATGGTGAATACACTACACTGGGAATATACTACACTGGGAATATACTACACTGGAAATACACTGCACTGGGAATATGCGACACTGGGAATATACTACACTGGGAATAATGTACAGTGTGAAAATGCTGCACTGGGAATATACTACACTGGGAATACACTGCACTGGGAATATTTTACACAGGGAATACAGTACACTGGGAATAAACTACATGGCAAATACACTACACTGCGAATACACTACACAGGGAATACACTACACTGTGAATATCATACATGGTGATTGCACTACACTGGGAATACACTACATGTTGAATACACTACACCCTGAATGCACTACACTAGGAATATTTTACACTGGGAATATACTACACTGGGAATACACTACACTGGAAATATACTACACTGGGAATATTCTACACTGGAAATACACTACACTGGGAATAATCTACACGGGGAATATACTACACTGGGAATATACTACACTAGAAATACACTACACTGTGAATACACTACGCTGGGAATATACGACACTGGAAATATACTATACAGGGAATACACTACACTGGAAATACACTACATTGGGAATATGATACACTGGGAATATTCTACACTGGGAATAAACTACAACTTGAATAAACCACACTGGGAATATACTACACTGGGTATATACTACACTGGGAATACACTACACTGGAAATATACTACACTGGCAATGTTCTACACTGGGAATAAAGTACACTGGGAATAATCTACACTGGGAATATACTACACTGGGAATACACTACAATTGAAATACACAACACTAGGAATATGATATACTGTGAATATTCTACACTGGAAATATATTACACTGGGAACACACTACACTGGGTATATACTACACTGGGAACACACTAGACTGGAAATACACTACACTGAGTATATACTACACTGGGGATATACTACACTGGAAATATACCGACACTGGCAATACAATACACTGGAAATATTCTACATGGGGAATACACCACACTGGGAATATACTACACCGGGAATATACCACACTCGGAATATTTTACACTGGGAATACACTACACTGGGAATACTCTACACAGGGAATGCACTACACTGGGAATATTTTACACTGGGAATACAGTACACGGGGAATACACTACACTGGGAATACACTACACTGGGAATATTTTACACTGGGAGTATACTACACTGGAAATATTCTACACTGGGTATATACTACACTGGACATACTCTGCACTGGGAATATGCGACACTGGGAATAAACCACACTGGGAATATTATACAGTGTGAAAATGCTGCACTGGGAATATAATACACTGGGAATACACTGCACTGGGAACATACTGCACTGGGAATATATTACACTGGTAATACACCACACTGGGAAACACTACACTGGAAATATTTTACACTGGGAATACACTACACTGGGAATATGCTACACTGGGAATATTTTACACTGGGAATACACTACACTGGGAATCCTTTACACTGGGAATACACTACACTGGGAATAAACTACATTAGGAATACACTACACTGGCAATACACTACACTGGGAATATTTTACACTGGGAATATACTACACGGGGAATATACTACACTGGGAATACACTACATGGCGAATACACTACCCTGCGAATATACTACACTGGGAATACACTACACTGGGAATACTCTACACTAGAAATATTTTACACTGGGAATATACTACACTCGGAATACACTACACTGTGTATACACTACACTGGGAATACACTACACTGTGAATACACAACATTGGGAATACATGACACTGGGAATATACTACATGGGGATTGCACTACACTGGGAATATACTACATGGTGAATACACTACACTGGGAATATACTACACTGGGAATACACTACACTGGGAATATTTTACACTGGGAATATACTACACTCGGAATACACTACACTGGAAATATACTACACTGGAAATAATCTACATTGGAAATACACTACACTGGGAATACTCTACACAGGGAATACACTACACTGGGAATATTTTACACTGGAAATATACTACACTGGCAATACACTACACTGGGAATATACTACACAGGGAATATTTTACACTGGGAGTATACTACACTGGAAATATACTACACTGGGAATACACTACACTGGGAATATTCGACACTGGGAATATACCACACACGGAAATATACTACACTGGGAATACACTACACTGGAAATATACTGCACTGGGAATACGCGACACTGGGAATATACTACACTGGGAATATTATACAGTGTGAAAATGCAGCACTGGGAATATACTGCACTGGGAATGCGCTGCACTGGAAATACACTGCACTGGGAATATACGACACTGGGAATACACCACACTGGGAAAACACTACACTGGGAATATTTTACACTGGGAATACACTACACTAGGAATACTTTACACTGGGAATAAACTACACTGGGAATAAACTACACAGTGAATACACTACACTGAATACACCACACTGGAAATACAATACACTGGAAATATTCTACATGGGGAATACATTACACTGGGAATACACTACACCGGGAAAATACCATACTCGGAATATTTTACACTGGGAATACACTACACAGGGAATATACTACACTGGGAATACACTACATGGTGAATACACTACACTGGGAATATACTACACTGGGAATACACTACACGGGGAATATTTTACACTGGGAATACACTACACTGGGAATATTTTACACTGGGAGTATACTACACTGGAAATATACTACACTGGAAATACACTACACTGGAATACGCTACACTGGGAATACACTACACATGGAAATATACTACACTGGGAATATACTACTCTGGGAATAATGTACAGTGTGAAAATGCTGCACTGGGAATATACTACACTGGAAATACACTGCACTGGGAATACACTACACTGTGAATATGCTACACTGGGAATACACTACACCGGGAATATACCATACTCTGAATATTTTACACTGGGAATACACTACACAGGGAATATACTACACTGGGAATACACTACATGGTGAATACACTACACTGGGAATATACTACACTGGGAATACACTACACGGGGAATACTTTACATTGGGAATAAACTACACTGGGAATAAACTACACAGTGAATACACTACACTGAATACACCACACTGGAAATACAATACACTGGAAATATTCTACATGGGGAATACATTACACTGGGAATACACTACACCGGGAAAATACCATACTCGGAATATTTTACACTGGGAATACACTACACAGGGAATATACTACACTGGGAATACACTACATGGTGAATACACTACACTGGGAATATACTACACTGGGAATACACTACACGGGGAATATTTTACACTGGGAATACACTACATGGTGAATACACTACACTGGGAATATACTACACTGGGAATACACTACACTGGGAATATTTTACACTGGGAGTATACTACACTGGAAATATACTACACTGGAAATACACTACACTGGAATACGCTACACTGGGAATACACTACACATGGAAAGATACTACACTGGGAATATACTGCACTGGAAATACATTGCACTGGGAATACGCGACACTGGGAATATACTACTCTGGGAATAATGTACAGTGTGAAAATGCTGCACTGGGAATATACTACACTGGGAATACACTGCACTGGGAATACACTACACTGTGAATATGCTACACTGGAAATACATTACACTGGGAATACACTACACGGGGAATATTTTACACTGGGAATACACTACATGGTGAATACACTACACTGGGAATATACTACACTGGGAATACACTACACTGGGAATATTTTACACTGGGAGTATACTACACTGGAAATATACTACACTGGAAATACACTACACTGGAATACGCTACACTGGGAATACACTACACATGGAAAGATACTACACTGGGAATATACTGCACTGGAAATACATTGCACTGGGAATACGCGACACTGGGAATATACTACTCTGGGAATAATGTACAGTGTGAAAATGCTGCACTG
Organism: Pristiophorus japonicus; assembly: GCF_044704955.1. Lineage (NCBI taxonomy): Eukaryota > Metazoa > Chordata > Chondrichthyes > Pristiophoridae > Pristiophorus > Pristiophorus japonicus. The sequence goes on from NC_091995.1 coordinate 87,860,565, forward strand.
GGAATATACTACACTGGGAATACACTGCACTGGGAATACACTACACTGTGAATATGCTACACTGGGAATACACTACACCGGGAATATACCACACTCTGAATATTTTACACTGGGAATACACTACACAGGGAATATACTACACTGGGAATACACTACATGGTGAATACACTACACTGGGAATATACTACACTGGGAATACACTACACGGGGAATATTTTACACTGTGAATATACTACACTGGGAATACACTGCACTGGGAATACACTACACTGGGAATATTTTACACTGGGAGTATACTACACTGGAAATATACTACACTGGAAATACACTACCCTGGAATACGCTACACTGGGAATACACTACACATGGAAATATACTACACTGGGAATATACTGCACTGGAAATACACTGCACTGGGAATACGCGACACTGGGAATATACTACTCTGGGAATAATGTACAGTGTGAAAATGCTGCACTGGGAATATACTACACAGGGAATACACTGCACTGGGAATACACTACACTGTGAATATGCTACACTGGGAATACACCAGACTGGGAAAACACTATACTGGGAATATTTTACACCGGAAATAGACTACACTGGGAATACCCTACATTGGGAATACACTACACTGTGAATAAACTACATCGCAAATAGACAACACCGTGAATACACTACACTGGGAATACACTACACTGGGAATATACTACACGGGGATTGCACTACACTGGTAATACAATACATGGTGAATACACTACACTGGGAATACACTACACTAGGAATATTTTACACCGGGAATATACTACGCTCGGAATACACTACACTGGATATATACTACACGGGGAATATTCTACACTGGGAATACAGTACACTGGGAATAATCTACACTGGGAATATACTACACTGGGAATACACTGCACTGGAAACACACTACACTAGAAAAAGATACACTGGGAATATTCTACACTGAAAATATACGACACTGGGAACACATTACACTGGGTATATACTACACTGGGAATAAACTACACTGGAAATACACTACACTGGGTATGTACTACACTGGGGATATACTACTCTGGAAATATACCGACACTGGAAATACAATACACTGGAAATGTTCTACATGGGGAATACACTACAGTGGGAATACACTACACCGGGAATATACCACACTCGGAATATTTTACACTGGGAATACATTACACTGGGAATACTCTACACAGGGAATACACTACACTGGGAATATTTTACACTGGGAATACAGTACACTGGGAATACACTACACTGGGAATACACTACACTGGGAATATTTTACACTGGGAGTATACTACACTGGAAATATTCTACACTGGGTATATACTACACTGGACATACACTGCACTGGGAATATGCGACACTGGGAATATACCACGCTGGGAATATTATACAGTGTGAAAATGCTGCACTGGGAATATAATACACTGGGAATACACTGCACTGGGAACATACTGCACTGGGAATATACTACACTGGGAATACACTACACTGGGAATACGCTACACTGGGAATATTTTACACTGGGAATACACTACTGGGAATAATCACATGGGGAATATACTACACTGTGAATACACTACACTGGGAATATTTTACACTGGGAATATACTACACGGGGAATATACTACACTGGGAATAGACAACATAGCAAATACAGTACCCTGGGAATATACTACACTGGGAATACACTACACTGGGAATACACTACACTAGAAATATTTTACACTGGGAATATACTACACTCGGAATACACTACACTGGGTATACACTACACTGGGAATACACTACACTGTGAATACACAACACTGGGAATACACGACACTGGGAATATACTACATGGGGATTGCACTACACTGGGAATACACTACATGGTGAATACACTACACTGGGAATATACTACACTGGGAATACATTACACTGGGAATATTTTACACTGGGAATATACTACACTCGGAATGCAATACACTGGAAATATACTACACTGGAAATATTCTACATTGGGAATACACTACACTGGGAATAATCTACACGGGGAATATACTACACTGGGAATATATTACACTGGAAATACATTACACTGGGAATACTCTACACTGGGAATACACTAAACTGGGAATACAATAGATGGCGAATACATTACACTGGGAATATACTACACTGGGAATACACTACACGGGGAATATTTTACACTGGGAATATACTACTCTGGGAATACACTACACTGGGAATATACTACACTGGGAATACACTACACTGGGGATATTTTATACTGGGAATATACTACACTGGAAATACACTACACATGGAAAAATACTACACTGGGAATAGACTACACTGGAAGTACACTGCACTGGGAATACACTATACAGGGAATACACCACACTGGGAAGACACTACACTGGGAATATTTTACAATGGGAATACACTACACTTGGAATACTTTACACTGGGAATACTCTACACTGGGAATAAACTACACGGCTAATACACTACACTCTGAATACACTACACTGGGAATATTTTACACTGGGATTATACTACACAGGGAATGCACTACACTGGGAATACACTACATGGCAAATACACTAGACTGGGAATACACTACACGGGGAATATTTTACACTGGGAATACACTGCACTGGGAATATACTTCACTTGGAATACACTACACTGGGAATATTTTACACTGGAAATATACTACACTGGAAATACACTACACTGGGAATACGCTACACTGGGAATACACTACACATGGAAATATACTACACTGGGAATATACTGCACTGAAAATACACTGCGCTGGGAATATGCGACACTGGGAATATACTACACTGCGAATCATCCACAGTGTGAAAATGCTACACTGGGAATATACTACACTGGGAATATACTACACTGGGAATACACTGCGCTGGAAATTCACAACACTACACTGGGAATACACTACACTGGGAGTACACTACACTGGAAATACATTACACTGGGAATACACTACACTGGAAATACACTACACTGGGAATACACTATACTGGGAATATACTACACTGGGAATATACTACACTGGAAATACACAACTCTGTAAATATACTATATTGGGAATACACTACATGTTGAATACACTACACTGGAAATATACTACACTGGCAATATTCTACACTGGGAATAAAGTACACTGGGAATAATCTACACTGGGAATATACTATACTGGCAATACACTACACTGGAAATACACTACACTAGGAATATGATATACTGTGAATATTCTACACTGGAAATATATTACACTGGGAACACAATACACTGGGTATATACAACACTGGGAACACACTAGACTGGAAATATATTACACTGGGTATATACTAAACTGGGGATATACTACACTGGAAATATACCAACACTGGAAATACAATGCACTGGAAATATTCTACATGGGGAATACACTACACTGGGAATATACTACACCATGAATATACCACACTCGGAATATTTTACACTGGGAATACACTACACTGGGAATACTCTACACAGGGAATACACTACAGTGGGAATATTTTACACTGTGAATACACTACACTGGCAATACACTACACTGGGAATATACTACACGTGGAATATTTTACACTGGGAGTATACTACACTGGAAATATACTACACTGGAAATACACTACACTGGGAATACGCTACACTGGGAATATACTACACTGGGAATACACCGCACGGAAATACACTACACTGGGAATATACTACACTGGAAATAAACTGCACTGGGAATACGCGACACTGGGAATATACTACACTGGGAATATTATACAGTGTGAAAATGCTGCACTGGGAATATACTGCACTGGGAATGCACTGCACTGGGAATACACTGCACTGGGAATATACCACACTGGGAAAACACTACACTGGGAATATTTTACACTGGGAATACACTACACTGGGAATACACTACACTGGGAATACTTTACACTGGGAATAAACTACACTGGGAATAAACTACACGGTGAATACATTACACTGAATACACCACACTGGAAATACAATACACTGGAAATATTGGACATGGGGAATACACTACACTGGGAATACACTACACCGGGACTATACCATACTCGGAATATTTTACTCTGGGAATACACTACACAGGGAATAAACTACACTGGGAATACACTACATGGTGAATACACTACACTGGGAATATACTACACTGGGAATATTTTACACTTGGAGTATACTACACTGGAAATATACTACACTGGAAATACACTACACTGGAATACGCTACACTGGGAATACACTACACACGGAAATATACTACACTGGGAATATACTGCACTGGAAATACACTGCACTGGGAATACACGACACTGGGAATATACTACTCTGGGAATAATGTACTGTGTGAAAATGCTGCACTGGGAATATACTACACTGGGAATACACTGCACTGGGAATACACTGCACTGTGAATATACTACACTGGGAATACACCTGACTGGGAAAACACTACACTGGGAATATTTTACACAGGGAATACACTACACTGGGAATACACTACACTGGGAATACTTTACACTGGGAATACACTACACTGGTAATACACTACACTGGGAATATACTACACGGAGATTGCACTACACTGGGAATACACTACATGGCGAATACACTACACTGGGAATACACTACACTAGGAATATTTTACACCGGGAATATACTACGCTCGGAATACACTACACTGGATATATACTACACTGGGAATATTCTACACTGGGAATACAGTACACTGGGAATAATCTATACTGGGAATATACTACACTGGGAATGCACTGCACTGGAAATACA